>NC_083239.1:47963510-48263510 GCF_032191835.1 Heteronotia binoei | reverse complement strand
TGATGCTCATGTCTTGCGGCTCTCAGACATCTGATGTTCATGTCTTGCGGCTCTCAGACATCTGATGTTCATGTCTTGCGGCTCTCAGACATCTGATGCTCATGTCTTGCGGCTCTCAGACATCTGATGTTCATGTCTTGCGGCTCTCAGACATCTGATGTTCATGTCTTGCGGCTCTCAGACATCTGATGCTCATGCCTTGCGGCTCTCAGACATCTGATGCTCATGTCTTGCGGCTCTCAGACATCTGATGCTCATGTCTTGCGGCTCTCAGACATCTGATGTTCATGTCTTGCGGCTCTCAGACATCTGATGCTCATGTCTTGTGGCTCTCAGACATCTGATGCTCATGTCTTGCGGCTCTCAGACATCTGATGCTCATGTCTTGCGGCTCTCAGACATCTGATGCTCATGTCTTGCGGCTCTCAGACATCTGATGCTCATGTCTTGCGGCTCTCAGACATCTGATGTTCATGTCTTGCGGCTCTCAGACATCTGATGCTCATGCCTTGCGGCTCTCAGACATCTGATGCTCATGCCTTGCGGCTCTCAGACATCTGATGTTCATGTCTTGCGGCTCTCAGACATCTGATGCTCATGCCTTGCGGCTCTCAGACATCTGATGCTCATGTCTTGCGGCTCTCAGACATCTGATGTTCATGTCTTGCGGCTCTCAGACATCTGATGCTCATGCCTTGCGGCTCTCAGACATCTGATGCTCATGCCTTGCGGCTCTCAGACATCTGATGCTCATGCCTTGCGGCTCTCAGACATCTGATGCTCATGTCTTGCGGCTCTCAGACATCTGATGCTCATGTCTTGCGGCTCTCAGACATCTGATGCTCATGTCTTGCGGCTCTCAGACATCTGATGCTCATGTCTTGCGGCTCTCAGACATCTGATGTTCATGTCTTGCGGCTCTCAGACATCTGATGCTCATGCCTTGCGGCTCTCAGACATCTGATGCTCATGCCTTGCGGCTCTCAGACATCTGATGTTCATGTCTTGCGGCTCTCAGACATCTGATGCTCATGTCTTGCGGCTCTCAGACATCTGATGCTCATGCCTTGCGGCTCTCAGACATCTGATGCTCATGCCTTGCGGCTCTCAGACATCTGATGCTCATGCCTTGCGGCTCTCAGACATCTGATGCTCATGCCTTGCGGCTCTCAGACATCTGATGCTCATGCCTTGCGGCTCTCAGACATCTGATGCTCATGCCTTGCGGCTCTCAGACATCTGATGCTCATGCCTTGCGGCTCTCAGACATCTGATGCTCATGTCTTGCGGCTCTCAGACATCTGATGTTCATGTCTTGCGGCTCTCAGACATCTGATGTTCATGTCTTGCGGCTCTCAGACATCTGATGCTCATGTCTTGCGGCTCTCAGACATCTGATGCTCATGCCTTGCGGCATGCTCATGTCTTGCGGCTCTCAGACATCTGATGTTCATGTCTTGCGGCTCTCAGACATCTGATGTTCATGTCTTGCGGCTCTCAGACATCTGATGCTCATGTCTTGCGGCTCTCAGACATCTGATGTTCATGTATTGCGGCTCTCAGACATCTGATGCTCATGTCTTGCGGCTCTCAGACATCTGATGCTCATGTCTTGCGGCTCTCAGACATCTGGTGTTCATGCCTTGTGGCTCTCAGACATCTGATGCTCATGTCTTGCGGCTCTCAGACATCTGATGCTCATGTCTTGCAGCTCTCAGACATGTGAAGTCTATTCTATGTGGCACTTACATTAAGCAAGTTTGGCTACTCCTGCTCCAAAACATCCATTTTCTCCAGGGGAATTGTTGTCTGTAGCTTGGAGATGCGCTGAAATCGCATGAGATCCCCAGGCCCTGCCTGGAGTCTGGCATCCCTAACTGACAAATCACCTCTGAACATCTCTGGCCTGGAAAACCCTATGGGGTCCCAACAAGTTGGCTTCCAAGTAACTGCACATCCTCAGACACATGGCCTCTACTCCAGGGGTGACCAACGGTAGCTCTCCAGATGTTTTGCCTACAACTCCCATCAGCCCCAGCCAGCATGGCCAATGGCTGGGGCTGATGGGAGTTGTAGGCAAAAAACATCTGGAGAGCTGCTATTGGCCACCCCTGCTCTACTCTGTTTGTGCTGGCTGTTCTTTTGCACAGTAGAGTTCCCAACGCTGGGGCAGGTAATTCCTGGAGATTTGGGGTTCAGAGCCTGGGAATCGCGGTGTTCAGGGAAGAGAGGCGACTCCGTGGGGTATAATGCCAGACAGTCCATAAGAACTTAAGAGAAGCCATGTTGGATCAAGCCCAATGACCCATCCAGTCCAATACTCTGTGTCACACAGTGGCCAAAAAACCCAGGTGCCATCAGAAGGTCCATCAGTGCGACCAGGACACTGGAAGTCCTCCCACTGTTGCCCCTCCCAAGCACCAAGAATACAGAGCATCAGACATAAGAACACAAGAGAAGCCATGTTGGATCAGGCCAATGGCCCATCCAGTCCAACACTCTGTGTCACACAGTGGCCAAAACCCAGGTGCCATCAGGAGGTCCACCAGTGGGGTCAGGACACTAGAAGCCCCCCTCACTGTTGCCCCCCCAAGCACCAAGAATACAGAGCATCACTGCCCCAGACAGAAAGTTCCAACAATACACTGTGGCTAATAGCCACTGATGGACCTCTGCTCCATATGCTTATCCAATCCCCTCTTGAAGTCATCTATGCTTGTAGCTGCCACCACCTCCTGTGGCAGTGAATTCCATGTGTTAATCACCCTTTGGGTGAAGGACTTCCTTTTACCCATTCTAACCTGACTGCTCAGCAATTTCACACAGTGCCCATGAGTTCTCGTATTGTGAGAATGGGAGAAAAGTCCTTCTTTCTCTGCCTTCTCTATCCCATGCATAATCTTGTATCATGTCACTCCTGAGAGCCAGCCTGGTGTAATGGTGAAGTGTGCAGACTCTTATCTGGGAGAACCAGGTTTGATTCCCCACTCCTCCACTTGCAGCTGCTGGAATGGCCTTGGGTCAGCCATAGCTTTCACAGAGGTTGTCCTTGAAAGGGCAGCTTCTGTCAGAGCTCTCTCAGCCCCACCCACCTCACAGGGTGCCTGTTGTGGGGGGAGAAGATATAGGAGATAGGCCATGAGTCAGAGAGAAGGGCGGGGTATAAATCTGCAGCCTTCTTCTGTCAAGGTTTCTCCAAGCTAAAGAGCCACTTTCCATAGCAGCCCTTTTCGCCAGGGAAACAACCAATCTGGGAGATCTCCTGGCCCCATCTGGAGGTTGGCAGCCCAAGGGGGAAGACGCGGATGGTTCAAGGAAGAAGGAACAAGCCTGATGCTGACAGGATGGATTGAAAAGGAGACGGGATGCGGCTGTGTGGTGAAGGCGAGGAGGGGGGGGGAAGAGTCAGAAAATTTAATCCGTAAACCTGTCAGCAGGTTTTAAAGCACCAAAGTAGACTGGCAGATTGGGCGTTAATCTCCCCTGATCCCCCAGAGACAGATGGGCGGAGGCGATGCCCACAGAGGAGACCTTGAGAAGGTGAATCTCGGAGAGGAGCACCAGCGTCTGTCCCTCCTGGGCCTGGAGAGGAGGAGGACTGAAGGAGAGAGAGAGAGACCGGGAGGGGAGACGGGGAGGAGAGATAGGGAAAGAGGGTTAAGCTTGGTTGACATTTCCTAATGAAGGGGATAAGCGAGGAGGCAAAGGCTCCAGCTGGGCCTGGCAACAGGAGAGACGACCTTGCCCCTCTCAGGACTAGGGTTGCCAAGTCCAATTCAATAAATATCTGCGGACTTTGGGGGTGGAGCCAGGAGACTTTGAGGGTGGAGCCAAGAGACTTTGGGGGTGGAGCCAGGAGACTTTGAGGGTGGCGCCAGGAGACTTTGGGGGTGGAGCCAGGAGACTTTGGGGGGTGGAGCCAGGTGCAAGGGCGTGACAAGCATAATTGAACTCTAAAAGGAGTTCTGACCATCACACTTAAAGGAATTGTCCACTTTTTCAATGTCTTCCCTTCATTGGAATAATGAAGGCTAGGGGTGCCTTCTCTGGGGGCTCACAGAATTGAACCCCTAGTCTGATCTTTTTGAAACTTGGAGGGTATTTTGGAGAGAGGCTCTGGATGCTATACTGAAAATTTGGTGCCTCTAACTCAAAAAACAGCCCCTCCCAGAGCCCCAGTTACCCGCACATCAATTCTCCATTATTTTCTATTGGAATAAGTCTCCATAAGAAATAATAGTGTTCCCAGCAGACATTTCCCTCCCCTCCCTCTGCTTTTTGATGACCGTGAAGCAGGGGGAGGGCCTCCAAGCTGGAAGATCCCCTGCCCCCACCTGGGGATTGGCAACCCTACCCCCGACTCCCCCAGCTGTCGACAGAAGGGCTGTGGCACCTGATGAAGCATCACGCACCATTTGAGACGATCGATTGGTGAAATTGGTATAAATGGGCATATGAACATATATGAAGATATGAAGCTGCTTTCTACTGAATCAGACCCTCAGTCCATCAAAGTCAGTATTGTCTACTCAGACTGGCAGCGGCTCTCCAGGGCCTCAAGTGGAGGTTTTTCACATCTACTTGGCCTGGACCCTTTTTAATTGGAGATGCTGGGGATTGAACCTGAGACCTTCTGCCTGCCAAGCAGAGGCTCTACCACTGAGCCACAGCCCCACTTCATGGCTCTGCAGGGTCTCAGGCGGAGGTCTTTCCCATCTCCTCCTGCCTGGCCCTTTTAACTGGAGGTGCCAAGGACTGAACCTGGGACCTTCTGCTTACCAAGCAGATGCTCTACCATTGAGCCACTGCCCCTCCCCATAAATAATATGAACGCATGAAGCTGCCTTCTACTGAATCAGACCTTCAGTCCATCAAAGTCAGTATTGTCTACTCAGATTGGCAGCGGCTCTCCACGGTCTCAAGCGGAGGTTTTTCACGCCTACTTGCCTGGACCCTTTTCAGTTGGAGATGCCGGGGATTGAACCTGGGACCTTCTGCTTACGAAGCAGATGCTCTACCGCTGAGCCACCGTCCCTCTCCCAGCATCTACAAGCAGCAGCCCCTTGACTTGGATATTCCAAGCAAGCCCAGTCTTGTCAGCTCTCAGAAGCTAAGCAGGGCCGATCCTGGCTAGTATTGGGGTGGGAAACCCGCAAAGAAGTCCAGGGTCACTGTGCAGAGGCAGGCAATGGCCAACCACCTCTGTTCCTCTTTTGCCCTGACATGGATAGCCCAGGCTAGCCCAATCTTATTACATCTCAGAGGTTAAGCAGAGTCGGCCCCGGTTAGCACTGAGGTGAGATTTCACCAAGGAAGTCCAGGGTTGCTATGCAGAGGCAAGCAATGGCAAGCCACCTCTGCTTGTTTCTGCCTGACCTGAGTAGCCCAGGCTAGTCCATATGAAGCTGCCTTCTACTGAATCAGACCCTGGGTCCATCAAAGTCAGTCTTGTCTCCTCAGACTGGCAGCGGCTCTCCAGGGTCTCAAGCTGAGGTTTTTCACACCTATTTGCCTGGACCCTTTTTAGTTGGAGATGCCGGGGATTGAACCTGGGACCTTCTGCTTCCCAAGCAGATGCTCTACCACTGAGCCACCGTTCCTCCCCTAAATCCAATTTCATTAACTCTAGGTTTGATCACGATTAGTATTTGGATGCGAGATCACCACCATGGAAGAATCCTAGAATCACAGAGTTGGAAGGGACCTCCAGGGTCATCTAGTCCAACCCCCTGCACAATGCAGGACACTCACAAACACCTCCCCCTAAATTCACAAGATAGACTCCTAGAATCACAGAGTTGAAAGGGACCTCCAGGGTCATCCGGTCCAACCCCCTGCACAATGCAGGAAACTCACAAACACCTCCCCCTAAATTCACAAGATAGAATCCTAGAATCACAGAGTTGGAAGGGACCTCCAGGGTCATCCAGTCCAACCCCCTGCACAATGCAGGACACTCACAAACACCTCCCCCTAAATTCACAGAATCTGCATCACTGTCAGATGGCCATCTAGCCTCTATTTCAAAACCTTCCAGGAAGGAGAGCCCACCATCTCCCAAGGAGGAAGCCTGTTCCACTGAGGAATCGCTCTAACGTTTCAGGAAGTTCTTCCTAACGCTGAGCCGGAAACTCTTTTGATTTAATTTCAACCCATTAATTTCAAGACCAGGGTTGCTACGCAGAGGTAGGCAAGGACAAACCACCTTTGAACAACTCTTGTCTTCAAAACCTTAGCTGCGACTGATAACTGAAAAATCCGACAAACATACAGAAATAGCTTAGGACAGTTGAAGATGCTTCATCATTAGGTGTTCACTGGGGTGGAATTCCAGCAGGAGCTCCTTTGCATATGAGGCCACACCTCCCTGATGTAGCCAATCCTCCAGGAGCTTACAGGGCTCTTTTTTTGTAAGCTCTTGGAGGATTGGCTACATCAGGGGTGTGTGGCCTAATATGCAAAGGAGCTCCTGCTAGAATTCCACCCCTGGGTGTTCATATCATAGCAGAAACCCTCTTAGACTAAGAGTCAGAAAAGCTGGGTTCAGAATCCCCACTCGGCCCCCCAAGCTCACAGACCACTTTGCACTCGCTCCGCCTTTCAGCTTGATGCACCCTGCAGGATTGTTGTGCAGATAAAAGGTTGGGAACTGTGAGGCCATCTCAAGTTCTTTGGAGGCAGGGCAGGATTGAAACAGATCGGTCTGAGAGGAGTCCCTTCCGGTGTGCAAGAAAGGGGGGGGGCACTTCTTCCAAATAAAATAACTGCATCGCCTGAGCTAGTTTGGTGTAGTGGTTAAGTGTGCGGACTCTTATCTGGGAGAACCGGGTATGATTCCCCCCTCCTCCACTTGCACCTGCTGGAATGGCCTTGGGTCAGCCATAGCTCTGGCAGAGGTTGTCCTTGAAAGGGCAGACTCTTATCTGGGAGAACCAGGTATGATTCCCCCCTCCTCCACTTGCACCTGCTGGAATGGCCTTGGGTCAGCCATATCTCTGGCAGAGGTTGTCCTTGAAAGGGCAGACTCTTATCTGGGAGAACCGGCTTTGATTCCCCACTCCTCCACTTGCACCTGCAGGAATGGCCTTGGGTCAGCCATAGCTCTGGCAGAGGTTGTCCTTGAAAGGGCAGCTGCTGTGAGAGCCCTCTCCAGCCCCACCCACCTCACAGGGTGTCTTGTTGTGGGGGAGGAAGGGAAAGGAGATTGTGAGCCGCTCTGAGACTCTTCGGAGTGGAGGGCGGGATATAAATCCAATATCATCTTCTTCTTCTTCTTCTTGATCCAGAGGTGTCAAATTCGTTTGTTATGAGGGCTGGATCTGACATAAATGAGAACTTGTCGGGCTGGGCTGGGCCATGTCGGGCCGAGCCATGTGTGAACCTATTTAAGATGAGTCAGCAAAGATGTAAACTTCTTAAAGGACACAGACAAACATGACTAAAGATTTAATTAAAAGGAAAAAAAATTCTTAAAACATGAGCACTCATTGGTCTTAAAGATGCTTTCTTTGTATTTCTCCCAGGGGATCCGGGATACTGGGCAAGGAAGCTCGGGCTCTTTCCTTCCTTCCCCAGGGGACCGGGAGGGGGGAGGAGCCTCAGCCAATGGAGAAAAATGAGGTTTTGCCCTATTGCTCCCGAGTGATTGAGCAAGCCTTGCAAAGCAAGCTGAGATGCAGAAGGAAGCGAGAGAGAGGGAGAAGGAAGCAGATGACAGCCAGTTGCTCGGGGGTCTGATAGAAGCTGGGGGAGAACAGGGACCTCCATGGGTACAACGCCATGGAGTCTACCCTCCAAAACACCCATTTTCTCCAGGGGAACCAATCTCTGAGGTCTGGAGATGCACTGCAATCTCAAGGGATCCCCAGGTCCAGGGGTGGGATTCTAGCAGCAGCTTCTTTGCCCATTAGGCCGCACACCCCTGACGTAGCCAATCCTCCGAGAGCTTGCAAAAAAGAGCCTTGGGGCATTAACGACATCAGGGGTGTGTGGCCTAATATGCAAAGGAGCTCCTGCAAGAATTCCACCCCTGCCCAGGTCCCACCTGGAGGCTGGGGTCCCTCTTTTTAAGGAACATTGATTAAAAAAAAAAAAAATTAAAATGTTACTTTTCTGCCTCCCCTCCGGTCTTTTCTGTTTGCCACCAACAGGGTTCAGACCACAGTCTCCATGGAAGACACCAGTGGAGAAGATAAAGGTCCAGCCCCTACGGTTGCCAACTCTCTTTGGGAAACACATGGAGATTTGGGAGGTGGAGCTTGAAGTGGGCGGAGTTTGGGAGGGAGCTTAACAGGGTACAATGCCATATACAGCCCACCTTCCAAAGCAGCCTTCCCCCCCCCCCGCCCACGATTCCTGTTGACTGGAGATCAATTGAAATTGCAGATCTCCAGCCACCACCGGGAGGTTGGCAACCCTGGGCCCGGCAAGGGTTGTGGGCGGGGCTAGCAGGCCCCCCTCCTATTGCCCCTCCTGTGATTAGCCTGCCCGGCGTCGCAATGGAAGTTCCGGGGAGAGTTTGACGCGCCTCTGGCGCCACCTGCTGGTCAAGTTCTCGCCACGCTTGATCTCCTGCGAATATTTCGCTTTGAGCAGCAAAATCGGTCCTATCCTCTTTCAAAACGTGAAGGAATCGGGCGTGCTGGGTCACATTCCGAGCCGTGCAGCCTAGCAGCCTGTTTCCAACGACGAACCAGCCAGAATTACCCGAGAAGTGGTAGCTTCTGCAGAACCATCTTCGAATCCAGGGGCGCCTTTAAGCCCAACAAAGTTTAACTCTGCGGAAAGTTGCCAAGTCCGAATCAAGAAATATCTGGGGACTTCGGGGGTGGAGTCAGGAGCAAGGTTGTGAGGGTAGGGTTGCCAATCCCCAGGTGGGGGCAGGGGATCCCCCAGTTTGGAGGCCCTCCCCCCCCCCGCTTCAGGGTCGTCAGAAAGGGGGGGGAGGGTAGGGAAATGTCTGCTGGGAACTCTATTATTCCCTATGGAGATTTATTCCCATAGAAAATCATGGAGAATTGATCCGTGGGTATATGGGGCTCGGGGGGGGGCTGTTTTTGGGGGTAGAGGCATCAAATTTTCAGTATAGCATCTAGTGCCTCTCCCCAAAATACCCCCAAGTTTCAAAAAGATTGAACCAGGGGGTCCCAATTCTATGAGCCCCAAAAGAAGGTGCCCCTATCCTTCATTATTTCCTATGGAAGGAAGGAATTGAAAAGGTGTGCCGTCCCTTTAAATGTGATGGCCAGAACTTCCTTGGAGTTCATTTATGCTTGTCACACCCTTGTTCCTGGCTCCACCCCCAAAGTCCCCAGATATTTCTTGAATTGGACTTGGCAACCCTATGTGAGGAGCATAACTGAACTCCAAAGGGAGTTCCAGCCATCACATTTAAAGGGACCGCACACCTTTTTAAATGCCTTCCCTCCTTTTGGAAATAACGGAGGCTAGGGGCACCTTCTTTGGGGGCTCATAGAATTAGACCCCCTGGTTCAATCTTTTTGAAACTTGGAGGGTGTTTTAAGGAGAGGCGCCAGATGTTATGCTGAAAATTTGGTATCTCTCCCTCAAAAATCACCCCCCCCCCAGATACCCACACATTAATTCTCTATTATACCCTATGGGAATCGGTCTCCATAGGGAATAATGGAGTGCCTAGCAGACATCCCCCCCCCCCTTCTGATAATCCTGAAGCGAGGGGAAGGCCTCCAAATCGGGGGATCCCCTGCCCCCACCTGGGGATTGGCAACCCTAATTCTAGGCAGAAGCTTTCGTGTGCGTGCATGCTTCCTCGGGGATCTTTCTTCCGGCCCTGCGGAGAGGCGAGGCGAGTTCTGAAGTCCGGTGCATGCACAGGAAAGCTTAACCCCAGAATTCAACTTTGCTGGGCTTCAAGGCGCCGCGAGACTCCAAACTTGGTTCTGCTTTTTTCAAACCAACGCTGCCGCCTACCTAAATGTTGTTTCTGCAGGCAGCTATGCGGGTCTCCCAAAAGCGCAAAGGAGGCTCTCCAGATCCCAGGCAGAGAGCCACGTCTTACCCCAAACCTACAACCACGACCCCCTTTTCATCCCAAGGGACCACACCGAGGATCGAACCAGGGACTTCCCGCCCCTAAAACCCGGCTTCCTCCTTCTCATAACACTGCGCTCGAAGCCCAGACCGTGTACCCTTTTGGAGAAACTTGAAGAAGAAGACTGCAGATTTGTACCCCGCCCTTCTCCCTGAATCAGAGTCTCAGAGCGACTCACAATCGCCTATATCTTCTCCCCCCGCAACAGACACCCTGCGAGGTAGGTGGGGCTGAGAGAGCTCTGACAGAAGCTGCCCTTTCAAGGACAACTCCTGCCAGAGCTATGGCTGACCCAGGGCCATGCCAGCAGCTGCAAGGGGAGGAGTGGGGGAATCAAACCCGGTTCTCCCAGATAAGGGTCTGCTCACTTAACCACTACACCAAATAAACACGTGCAACCATTTCGCTGGTTACCGAAAGGACCCTCTGATTTTCCCCCTGGAGCGGTTTAGGGCGAGAGGATAAAGAGAGGAAATACAGGTAAGGCCGGGGAAAGCCTGACCCGCTAGATTTCTGCCTGCAGGGGGCGGCTGTTCAAGCCCCAGCCGCGCGAGATCCCACCTGAGGGTCATCCTTTTTTTGGAGCTGAGCCAGCGCGCAGCAAAAGCGCACAGCAAGCAAAAGGGGACTTTTGAACCCCGGGCCAAACTCCTCCCTTGTGGGTCAAGAAAGGAGGGTCGGGGTGGGAGGGGCAAAGGGTCATGTGAGAGAGGAGCCTTTTTCTTTGAATTTCAAGCGCTGGGGCAAGGAGTTTAAATTGACCAGCCCTGGTCAGTTTCTGTCTTTCGATCCTGCGGGGAGGCGAAGAAGCGAGATGGGCGCCTTGAAACTCTCCTTCGGGGCTTGCTTGCTCCTGCTGCTCTCGGTAGCCCAGGCGGGTGAGTCTCGAAACCGTCGCTTTGGCAAAGTTTTAGCACCGGAGCTGGGAGAAAGCCGGCCGGGCGTGCAGTTTGTTTGGTGGTTTCCCGCCTGGGCTGTGTGGCTGCGATGCAGCGCGCTAGCCACAGGGCTGGTTTCCCAGCCGGAGTGCCCCAGCTCCATTCCCCCCACCCCCAATCATTGGGGTTTTCCCCTTTCCTCAAAATCGGAGAGTTCATCTTGTTATCTCCCCATCCAGTTGTTCCAGTAAGTGTCAGGGGTTCCGTAAAAGCCTAGGCTTTGGTGTTTTAGAAAAGCAAGCCTCTACCATCTTCTGTTGCCTTTCCTGTTATATCTCCGCAGCTGAAAGGGCCAGAGACTGACTTTTTAAAAAAATGAAAGCTGGGAATTATATTTATGCATCATGCAGTTGTTAAAGGTCACAGGGGGAGTAAAATTGGTATCCCCTTGCAAATCGACAGCCAACTTTTTAAGAAGTTGCAGTTGGATTTTGCAAATCGACGCCTAACTTTTTAAAAATTTCGCTGTTTCTACAGCTGGCCCAGTCTTAGGGAAGGGTGTGTTGCCAGGGCTATGTCAGGAACCCCTAGAGTCAGTGGGTGCTTCACCCCAGCAATGACCGCATCCGTATACAGTCAGGATTGGGAACCCCATAAAATAACCTCTTTCCTGCAAATGAACCTTGTCTTGGTGATTTCCTTGATGTGAAGCTAGACTGGAACTCAGAGCCAGTAGTGAGCATCTGGGCTGAATTCTGGAATACATCAAATAATAATAATGCAGAATACATGCACAACTACGGTGCCTTTCTTTCCTACAAAAAAGCCAAGGTCTATCTTTGTTCCAAACCTCTTTAAATGAAATTAACATTTGGGTCTTCTGCAGTAATGGGTTAATTTCTCCTACTCGCTAGATGCCATTTGTAACCCCTTTCTACCACCAAGCACCAGTGTGGTGAGTAGAGTGCTAGCTAGGCTTGCCAACCTCCAGGTAAGCCCTGGAGTTCTCCAGGGACTACAACCGATCTCCTGAAAACAGAGATCAGTTCCCCTGGAGAAAAAAAATGGCAACTTCCAAAGGTGGACTCCAGGTTCTCTTGCCCCTGTCCATCTCTCTCCCCAAACTCTGCCCTTCCAGACTGCACTCCAAACTCTCCAGGAGTTTCTCTACCAGGAGTTGGCAAGCCTAGTTTCTGGCTTTGGAAAGAGCTGAGTTCAGATGCCGACTCTGCTTTAAAGCTGAGTGGCTTGGAGGTCATTACTGCCTCTCAGCCCACAGGGGGGTTGTGAGGATAAAAAGTGGGGAGAGAACCATGAATGAAGAATAGGATTTTTTAAAAGGGGGGCTATAGATTGGGGGGGGGGGGAGGTGTAGCTCTCTCCCTTTGTGGGGACACGATAAGCACAAATGCTGATGCGGGGGGGCATGCAAATCCAGAAAAGAGCATTGTAGAATTATAAGCCCTGTGGTTCGCAGCCTCTGACTCTGGGTATTCAAGGTAGAGAACTCACACAGTTACATTTCCCTCCCTCTGCCATACTGGAAGGCCGATTCACAGGCACCGCGTAGTGTATTTGGACAGAGTTTGCCAATACGCATCAGGTCAGCTGGAGTCCTTAGAACCGGGGTGGCCAAACTGTGGCTTGGGAGCCACAGGTGGCTCTTTCACACATAACTACGTGGCTCTCGAAGCCCCATCAGCCAGCTTAAAGGAGGCATTTCTCTTTTTAAATCACTTCGCCAAGCCAGCTGGCAGCTTGGAGAATGCATTTAAAGTTGCTTTCTTTCCACCTCTCTCTCCCACCATCTATTTTCCTGCCTTCTTTCCGGCATTTACTCTAGAAGCCAGTTGGGTGTAGTGGTTAAGTGCGCGGACTCTTATCTGGGAGAATCGGGTTTGATTCCCCCACTCCTCCACTTGCAGCTGCCGGAATGGCCTTGGGTCAGCCATAGCTCTGGCAGAGGTTGTCCTTGAAAGGGCAGCTGCTGGGAGAGCCCTCTCCAGCCCCACCCACCTCACAGGGTGTCTGTTGTGGGGGAGGAAGGTAAATAATAATAATAATAAATTTTATTTATATCCCGCCCTCCCCGCCTAGGCGGCTCAGGGCGGCTAAGGCGATTGTGGGCCGCTCTGAGACTCTGTCCTTGAAAGGACAGTTTTTGGGAGAGCTCTCTCAGCCCCACCTACCTCACAGGGTGTCTGTTGTGGGGGAGGAAGGTAAAGGAGATTGTGAGCCTCTCTGAGACTCTTTGGAGTGGAGGGCGGGATATAAATCCAATATCTTCTTCTATGTGACTCTTACATCAAGCAAGTTTGGCCAGCCCTGCCTTAGAACATATTTTACCGGAGTTTGAAATCTGATCCAATTTGAAAGAAATGCGTTTGTCCTCCCTCTTAGCTGGTTAAGTAAATCCATCCTTTAAAAAAAAAATCCATTTTTTTCCCTTGTTGATGAGGATTGGAAAACCACCTTAGCAGTTGCTATAATGGGGCTTGCCTGCAAGAAAAGGTGATCTCCATCTATTTTAGACCTTTGAGTCAAAAGGAGGGTAAGATAACAAGAAGGCAGAAGCTGGGGGTGGGTAGGTTTGGGAACAGTCCGCCCCCACCCCCCCATGGCAGCCATTTCCTCCAAGGGAAACTGTACTCTGAAAATCAGTTGAAGAAGTGAGCGGTGACTCCCAAAAGCCCTGCCACAAATGTTGTTAGTCTTTAGAGTACTACTGGTCTCTTGCTCTTTTCGACTGCTACAGACAGACTAACCACCCATCTTGATCTATCGCCATGGAGATCAGTTATAATTCCAGGGGATCTTCAGGCCCCACCATAAGGTTGGCAACTCTGGGCCTAAGGACATTGATGTGAAGAGCCAGTTTGGTGTAGTGGTTAAGTGTGTGGACTCTTATCTGGCAGAACCGGGTTTGATTCCCCACTCCTCCACTTGCACCTGCTGGAATGGCCTTGGGTCAGCCATAGCTCTGGCGGAGGTTGTCCTTGAAAGGGCAGACTCTTATCTGGGAGAACCGGGTTTGATTCCCCACTCCTCCACTGGCAGCTGCTGGAATGGCCTTGGGTCAGCCAGAGCTCTGGCAGAGGTTGTCCTTGAAAGGGCAGACTCTTCTCTGGGAGAACCGGGTTTGATTCCCCACTCCTCCACTGGCAGCTGCTGGAATGGCCTTGGGTCAGCCAGAGCTCTGGCAGAGGTTGTCCTTGAAAGGGCAGACTCTTCTCTGGGAGAACCGGGTTTGATTCCCCACTCCTCCACTGGCAGCTGCTGGAATGGCCTTGGGTCAGTCATAGCTTTTGTAGGAGTTGTCCTTCAGTTTGTAAAAACAATTTTTATTATTCTACAACATATTATATCACTATTTCAATTACTTTCCACCTCCCCATCCCCATTTTCAAGACTTCCCCGGTCTTACTTACAATATAAAAAACTAAATGTTCTTCACTTTATATCCCAAAATCTTTGACATTTCTTGGTGGATCATTTGCCAATGTTGTATATCCCTTTCACAAGTCCACCAGATATGGTAGAAGGACCCTTCATGTTTTTTACATTTCCAACATCGATCAGACATCTGATGGTTTGTTTTTGACAGTTTTTTTGGTGTCATATACCATCTATACAACATTTTGTAGCAATTTTCTTTTATGTTATTACATGTCGATATTTTCATAGAGATCTTCCATAAATATTCCCATTGTTCCATCTGAATTTCCGTAGGAGTTGTCCTTCAAAGGGCAGCTTCTGTCAGAGCTCTCTCAGCCCTACCCAATTTTGTGTAGTGGTTAAGTGCATGGACTCAAATCAGGGAGAACCAGGTTTGATTCCCCCCCTCTTCCACTTGTAGCTGCTGGAATGGCCTTGGATCAGCCATAGCTTTTGCAGGAGTTGAAAGGGCAGCTTAGTGTAGTGGACTCTAATCTGGGAAAACTGAGTTTGATTCCCCACTCCTCCACTTGCAGCTGCTGGAATGGCCTTGGGTCAGCCATAGCTCTGGCAGAGGTTGTCCTTGAAGGGGCAGCTGCTGTGAGAGCCCTCTCAGCTGCACCCACCTCACAGGGTGTCTGTTGTGGAGGGGAGGAAGATAAAAGAGATTGTGAGCCGCTCTGAGATTCGGAGTGGAGGGCGGGATATAACTCCAATACCATCATCCGTACTGCAGTCCCTCTGTTAGCCTTTCAGATGCCGCAAGACTCTCTTCATGGGCTTGAGAACAAGTTTGGAGGAGGACGGGGAGGGGAGAGGGAGAGAGACTTTTTGCAATGGGCTATCTTCAGCGTACATTGCTCAGAGATTGGCCCTTCCTTTGTACCCGTCCTGGATAAGCATGAATGAAAGACTCTTGGCCGCTGAGTCATGTGAATGTGTTGCAGCCAGGGAGACAGGGAAGTGATCTCTTTGTCCTCCAGAGATCAGTCTCTTGATTGATTTGATTCGTCTACCGCCCTTCCCTGCAGGCAAGGCTCAGGGCGATGAACAGCTGGGGGACCAATTTATGTCCTTTCGCTGTGGGGGAGAGAAGAGATGGGAGAGGCCAAACTCGATGACAAAAGCATCCGTGTCCTCAGTCATCCGTGGGCCTGCTGGAACATCTCTGGCTTACAGGCCTTGTGGAAGTTCCACAGTGTAGATTCCAAAGGGCATGGGTGTCATCAGACAGAGAGTTCCAGCAGGCCGAGGTCAGGGCCAAAAAGAACCTGCTGTGGTGGAGGACAGCTGGATGAGGAGAGCCAGTTTGGTGTAGTGGTTAAGTGTGCAGATTCTTATCAGGGAGAACCTGGTTTGATTCCCCACTCCTCCACTTGCAGCTGCCGGAATGGCCTTGGGTCAGCCATAGCTCTGGTGGACGTTGTCCTTGAAGGGGAAGACTCTTATCTGGGAGAACCGGGTTTGATCCCCCACTCCTCCACTTGCAGCTGCTGGAATAGCCTTGGGTTAGCCATAGCTCTGGTGGACGTTGTCCTTAAAAGGACAGTTGCTTTGAGAGCCCTCTCAGCCCCACCCACCTCACAGGGTGTCTGTTGGGGGGGAGGAAGGTAAAGGAGATTGTAGGCCACTCTGAGACTCTGTCCTTAAAAGGACAGTTGCTGTGAGAGCTCTCTCAGCCCCACCCACCTCACAGGGTGTCTGTTGTGGGGGAGGAAAGGAAAGGAGATTGTGAGCTGCTCTGAGACTCTTTGGAGTGGAGGGCGGGATATGAATCCAATATCTTCATCTACCTCACAGGGTGACTGTTGTGGGGGAGGGAAGGAAAGGAGATTGTGAGCCGCTCTGAGACTCTTTGGAGCGGAGGGCGGGATATAAATCCAATATCTTCTTCTTCTCAGGGGAGGGATCACCAGGAGGGTCTTCTCCCCAGAGCATAATGCTCTTCTGGGGATATACCATTACAGGCAGTCCCAAAGATACATTGGAATTCTGGGAGGTCTCCAGGCCTCACCTGGAGACTATAACAAATACTAAGGCACCACGAATAATCAATAATAAATGGGGGGTTGTATTTTTTTAATTTTAGGGGGGGGGGTCTGCATAAAAGCCCGTGGCACAGAGTGCTAACACTGCAGTACTGCAGTCAAACTCTCTGTTCACGACCTGAGTTTGATCCCAGCGGAAGCTGGGTTCAGGTACCGGCTCGAGGTTGACTCAGCCTTCCATCCTTCCGAGGTCGGTCAAAGGAGTCCCCAGCTTCCCATGGGGAAAGTGTAGATGACTGGGAAAGGCAATGGCAAACCACCTCGTAAAAAGTCTGTTGCAAAACGTCGTGATGGGACGTCACCTCAGAGTCGGAAACGACTGGTGCTTGTACAGGGGACTACCTTTACCTTTGTGCATATCTGCATCTGGAAGGCATGGCAAATTCTGGTGACTGACCCCTACGGGGGGCCTGGAGGATATTCAGAGAGGTGGCTGAATAAAGCCTGCCCCTGCCTCCCAGGTCTGGTATTCCAAGGTGGCCTCCCATCCAAGTCCTTGTCCAGAGTTGATCCTGCCTAGCTTCTGAGATCTGATGAAACAGGGCTTGCCTGGGCTATCCAGATCAGGGCAGTAAATCATTTCTTGATATAAAGACACTGTGTTAAATGTTGTGCAAGAAGCAGTGTGTGCAATATAGAAACTTCTGTGCAATATCCAAGAATTCACATGAAACTTCTATTTCCAAAAAATCATAGTGCAACAAAATAGGTTTAGATGAAAAGCTTGCAAAGCAGCCAGATATCCATGTTCTTCATTTTTGGGGACGCTTGCAAGACAACGGGGTGGGGTGGGGTGGAGGGGGGCGGGTCACAGAGCTGTAAGACCCGAGGAAACCTTAGAAACGGGACCTCTGTGACCGGCCCCCTGTTTAGAGATACTTCGTTGCATGATGATTTTTGGAAATAGAAACTTTATGGGAATTCTTGGATCTTGGATATTGCAAATTCAGTGTAGATATTGAACACACTGCTTCTTGCACAGGAACTAACACAAGGGTGGCCAAACTTGCTTCATGTAAAAGCCCTGTAGAATAGACTTCAGATGTTTGAGAGTCACAAGACATGAATGTCAGATGTTTGAGGGAGGGGAGGGAGGAAGGGAGGAAGGTAGATGGGAGAGGGAGGAGGAAGAAAGAGGTGGAAAGAGAGCAACTTTAACTTTAAATGCATTCTTCAAGCCTCCACTGCTAGCAGCTGGCTTGGCTAAGTGATTTAAAGAGACAAATGCCTTCTCCAAGCTGGCCAGTGGTGTGGTGGGGGCTTTGAGAGCCACACAATACATGTGAAAGCCACAATTTGGCTACCCCTGAACTGACACAATATCAGAATCTTTATATCAAGAAATGGTTTGTTACTGATTATACATGGTGCTTTAGTATTTTTCATCATCTCCTACACATTCTGTGTTACTTATTCCCACCTGGAGACTGGCAACCCCAGTTTTGCCACGCCTCTCCTAAATTTCTGCCCCTTCTCTTCTTCTGCTTTTCAGCTCTGGGAGAACTCCCTCCAGGCCCCACCAGGAGGTTGGCAACTCTAGGCTTAAAGGCATCCATGCTGCCATCTTATCTGTCAGCCTTTCAGATATCACAAGACTCCTTTTGTGGAATTGCAAACAAGCTGAGAATCAAGGTGGGGCGGGGGGTGGGGGAAGAGATGGTTTTCACAATGCGCTATCTCCAGGGGATGTTGCTCAGAGATTGGTTTTTCCTTTGTCAGCGTCCTGGATAAGCATGAATGAAAGACTCCTGGCCCCGAGTCATGGGAATGTGTTGCAACCAGAGAACGGGTTGGAGCAGCAGTCAGCAATTCTGACATCTCATGTGTTGCTGAGCGGAGCTTCTCGGAGTCCAGACGCCACGCCGTGCTGCTTGGCGGAGCGCAGGCAAAGCGTAGCCCTTCCTTTGGGTTCCTCCATCCCGTTATGCAGCCCAGTTAACATAAACTAACAAGCGCCAAGCCCCAAATTGTGCTCCTTTTAATCCGCTCGCAGACGTTTCCGCGATTTTGCCTGCAGATCGACTGTCCGCTTTCTCTCTATTTAGGTTTGCCATTCCATCCTATTGTCTGATGTGGAGCACACGAAAGCTGACCTCCTGAATAAAATGTTGTTGGTCTTAAAGGTGCCGCTGGACTCCTGCTTTGTTCCATCCAGTTTGTTCTCTCTAGTACAGCCCCGCTAACCTCATCACAGTGGAGACAAAACCGTTGTTGGAGCTCGCTGACAGGGTTCCAAAAGGGATCCAGCTGGGGTGAACCTTGACTTCCTCGATGTTCTTATCAAACAAGTTGTGCCAGTTTTGCATCCCGACACTGCCGGCTTTGTTTGGTGATGGAGGAAAGGGCCCTCAAGTCACAGCTGGGTTATGGCAACCCTGTAGAGGAGGGGTGGCCATAATCTGTGGCTTGCGAGCCCCGCGTGGCTCTTTCATGCATGTTATGTGGCTCTCAAAGCCCCCACCACCCTCTTGGCCAACTTGGAAATAGCTTTTCTCTCTTTAAATCACTTCTCCAAGCCAAGCCAGTCAGCAGCTTGGAGAATGCATTTACAGTTGCTTTCTTTCCACCTCTCCCACCCTCCATCTGTTTGCCTTCCTTCCTCCCTCCCTCCAACATCTGACATTCATGTCTTGTGGCTTTCAAACATCTGACATTTATTCTATGTGGCTCTTTATGTTAAGTGAGTTTGGCCACCCCTGTAGGGTTATCAAGGCCAGAGATGTTCAGAGGGGCGGTGGCTCAGTGGTAGAGCATCTGCTGGGTAAGCAGAAGGTCCCAGGTTCAATCCCCGGCATCTCCAACTAAAAAGGGTCCAGGCAAGTAGGCGTGAAAAACCTCAGCTTGAGACCCTGGAGAGCTGCTGCCAGTCTGAGTAGACAATGCTGACTTTGATGGACTGAGGGTCTGATTCAGTATAAGCCAGCTTCATATGTTCATATATATGTTCATATGTTAGGGAGGGACGGTGGCTCAGTGGTAGAGCATCTGCTTGGTAAGCAGAAGGTCCCAGGTTCAATCCCCGGCATCTCCAACTAAAAAGGGTCCAGGCAAAGAGGTGTGAAAAACCTCAGCTTGAGACCCTGGAGAGCTGCTGCCAGTCTGAGTAGACAAGACTGACTTTGATGGATCCAGGGTCTGATTCGGTAAAAGGCAGCTTCGTTGCCTGCCTCTGCCTCGTGTCCCTGGACTTCCTTGGTGATCTCCCATCCAAGTACCAACCAGGGCTGACCCTGTTTAGCTTCTGGAGTCTGATAAGATCAGAGCAGCCTGGGCCATCCAGGCCAGGCACCAACATGTTTTATCAAAACCAAAAATGAGATCCTCTCTGTCTCCAGCCTGAGAGACTTGGCAGTCATTCTTGTGTCGCTAATACCTGCTTCTCCCTCTTAAAAACAGGGCTGGGGTTTACAGACAGAGCAGCTAACGAACAAATGAGGTTAAAGGAGGAGACCAGGGCCAAACAGGCAGGCAGCTGCAGAGAAGAGAAGCTACTCTTGGATTCTAGAACTACTAGCCTCTTTGAACCTTAGCAATAGAGCCAGTCCTAGGAGTTGTCCTTGAAAGGGCAGCTTCTGGGAGAGCTCTCTCAGCCCCACCCGCCTCACAGGGTGTCTGTTGTGGGGGAAGGAGATAAAGGAGATTGTGAGCCTCTCTGAGACTCTGAGACTCTTGATTCAGAGTCTCTGAGACTCTTGATTCAGGCAATTGGGGGGAAGCTGTCTCAGAGACACCCGCTTCATTGTGGGGTGCCTCAGGGGGCAGTTCTCTCCCCGACATTGTTTAACATCTTTATGCGCCCCCTTGCCCAGCTTGCCCGGAGGTATGGGCTTGGTTGTCATCAGTACGCTGATGATACCCAGCTCTATCTATTGATGGAAGGCCGGACTGGTGATGTCCCTACAAATTTGGACCGGGCGTTACAGGCCGTGGCTGACTGGCTCAGGCTGAGCGGGCTGAAGTTGAATCCAACGAAGACTGAGGTCCTTTGCGTGGGTCGGGACGGACCGGGGGGGGAGATTACTCTGCCAGCTTTTGACGGTGCGCCACTGACACCAGTGCGCAGGGTCAAGAGCCTGGGGGTGCTACTGGAACCCTCGCTATCAATGGAGGCCCAGATAGCTACCACCGCAAGATCCGCCTTCTTCTATCTCAAGAGGGCGAGGCAGTTGGCTCCCTTCCTGGAACGCGACGACCTAGCAACTGTGATCCACGCAACGGTCACCTCAAGACTAGACTACTGCAATGCCCTCTACATGGGGCTGCCCTTGTGCCGAACGCGAAGACTTCAGGTAGTGCAGAACGCAGCGGCCAGGCTGTTGATGGGACTACCTAGGTGGGAACATGTGCGGCCGGTGCTGCGGGATCTGCATTGGCTACCGGTCGTCTACCGCGTTCGGTATAAGGTGCTGGTTATTACCTTTAAAGCCCTATATGGCCGAGGACCTGCCTACCTCAGGGACCGCCTCTCCCCATATATCCCCAGGAGAGCGTTAAGATCTAGCTCCCAAAACCTCCTACAAATCCCTGGGCCAAGAGAGGCTAGAATGAAGATAACTCGGGAGCAAGCCTTCTCATTAGTGGCCCCGCGCTGGTGGAATCAACTCCCAGAGGGGGTGCGAGCCCTGCGGGACCTGAACCAGTTCCGCAGGGCTTGCAAAACCTCTCTTTTCCAACTCGCATTTGAATTAGGACCAGACTAACTTGATAAAATCATTCTAACTCTAGCCATCTTATGTTGTAACTGAAGCTGATAATATGTAATTGTGACACCAGAAATTATAGCACCTATTTTTATGTATTTTAATCTATATATGTAATTGTATTGTATTCATAATGTTTATCTGCTTTTAATTGAATCATGACGTAGTCATGTCTGTGAGCCGCCCTGAGCCCGCCTTTTGGTGGGGGAGGGCGGGATATAAAAATAAAATTTATTATTATTATTATTATTATTATTATAGAGAAGGGCAGGATATAGATCTGTGGTCTTCTTCCAGAGAGCACGACTGCTTTGAAAAAGTGCTTTTGTCTCAGCAGAGTGTTTTCCTTCTGCCTTTTGAGTCAGCCAGGAGCATTTGTTTCTTCTGGCCCGTAGCTGGGGTGGCCGAGAGTCTGCCCTGGGTCTTGGGGTCTGCTACTGATTAACCATGTTTAGAATCTTGTGGAATAAGAGCAGCTGACACCCTAGAGCCAAACTTTGACCCTAGCTGTACAACAACATGAGCCAGCACCTGAGAGGGGTTCAAAATATCTATTTTCCTGGGGCCAAATCTGGGGGAGGAGGGATTTTTTTTCAAACCACATGATCAGTTAAAAAAGGCAGGTCAGGTTTTTTTTTTTTAGATATAAATAATTTCATACAGGGCTTTTTTTGTAGCAGGAGCTCCTTTGCATATTAGGCCACACCCCCTGATATAGCCAATCCTCCAAGAGCTTCCAAAGGAGAGCGTTGGAATTCTAGCAGGGGCTCCTTTGCATATTAGGCCTCACACCCTTGATGCAGCCAGTCCTCCTGGAGCTTACAGGGTTCTTCTGACAGGGCCTACTGTAAGCTCCAGGAGGATTGGCTGCATCAGGGGGCGCAGCCTAATATGCAAAGGAGTTCCTACTACCAAAAAAAAAGCCCTGATTTCATATTTAAAGAGTTTAATATGCATTAATGAATGTGGGCCAGGTTTATCCCTGTGTCCTCCCCTCTTCCTCCTAGAACCTGAGAACTCTATGCTCCAGTTCCATCCCCAAATCCCAAACTGAACACAAACTGAGCCCAAAACTGAACACAATACTCCAGGTGAGGTCTTACCAGAGTAGAGTAAAGCAATATTATCACATCAAGTGATCCGGACACTATACTGAATTGGGTCTTTTCCAATTTGTACTTTATTCTATGAATTTTGGAGATGTTGTCGTTTTTGTTGACTGTTTGAGGCTGGTCATTGCGGAAGCCCTGTGCTTTGATGCTCTTGTGCCTGGAGGTTGGCATCTCGAAAGCATAGTGTAGGATTGTGCCTTTCAGCTCCGCCTTTGTGCTTAGAGAGCCAGTTTGGTGTAGTGGTGAAGTGTGCGGACTCTTATCTGAGAGAACCGGGTTTGATTCCCCACTTCTCCACTCGCAGCCGCTGGAATGGCCTTGGATTGGCCATAGCTATTGCAGAGGTTGTCCTTGAAAGGGCAGCTGCTGTGAAAGCACTCTCAGCCCCACCCACCTCACAGGGTGTCTGTTGTGGGGGAGGAAGATAAAGGAGATTGTAGGCTGCTCTGAGACTCTGTCCTTGAAAAAGCAGATGCTGTGAGAGCACCTCTCAGCCCCACGCCCTCTCAGACACTCAGTGTGTCTGTTGTGGGGGGAGAAGATATAGGAGATTGTGAGCCGCTCTGATTCAGAGAGAAGGGTGGGATATAAATCTGCAGTCTTCTTCCACTTCTTCTCAGCCCCACCCACCTCACAGGGTGTCTATTGTGAGGGGAGAAGATATAGGAGGTTGTAAGCCGCTCTGAGTCTCTTGAGCTCAGAGAGAAGGGCAGGGTATAAATCTACGGTCTTCTTCTTCTTCCACCTTCAGGCAGACATTTTCAGCTGTATCGCCAGTACGTCCTGCAGCAGCGGGAAGAACGGGCCATGAAAGACGCCTCGCTTCACTCGGACTTGCTGCCTCGCAGGCCGGTGCTGGGGTCGTGGCATCGCCTCATCGAGAGCACCCTCCGCCAGCCCTTGGACCACTTCAACCGGCAGAACCCTGCCACGTTCAATCAGGTAAAAGGCGGCAGTGCAGCGTGGCCCAAGATGTACTCCTGGGCTGGGCAGGTGTCTCCTTGAGAGAAAGCAGTTCGAGCTTGCAAAGTCAGGTTGCCAACTCCGCGCTGGGGAATTCCTGGATATTTGGAGGTGAAGCCTCAGAAGTAGGGTTGCCAATCCCCAGGTGGGGGCAGGGGATCCCCCAGTGTGGAGGCCCTCTCCCCGCTTCAGGGTCATCAGAAAGCAGGAGAGGGGAATGTCTGCTGGGCACTCCATTATTCCCTATGGAGAACGATTCCCATAGGGCAGGGGTGGCCAACAGTAGCTCTCCAGATGTTTTTTGCCTACAACTCTCATCAGTCCCAGCCAGCATGGCCAATAGCTGGGGCTGATCGGAGTTGTAGGCAAAAAACATTTGGAGAGCTACAGTTGGCCACCCCTGCCATAGGGTATAATGGAAAATTGATGCGTGGGTATCTGGGGCTCTGAGAGAGCTGTTTTTTAAGGTAGAGGCACCAAAGTTTCAGTATAGCATCCAGTGCCTCTCCCCAAAGTACCCTCCAAGTTTCAAAAAGATTAGACCAGGGGGTCCAATTCTGTGAGCCCCCAAAGAAGGTGCTCCTATCCTTCATTCTTTCTAATGGAGGGAAAGCATTTCAAAGGTGTGCGGTTCCTTTAATTGTGATGGTTAAAACTTCCCTTGGAGTTCAATCCTGCTTGTCACAACCTTGCTCTTGGCTCCACCCCCAATGTCTCCTGGCTCCACCCCCAATGTCTCTTGGCTCCACCCCCAACGTCCCCAGATATTTCTTGAATTGGACTTGGCAACCTTATTGGCAACTGACAACCAACAGGTTTACAACCAACGGGATGTTTTTTCCTTCTGGATTTGTAATGGGCTATTATATGTTGTAGATGTTAATATAACCTCGTGTATAGTGCTACATGGTTTGCTTTGTTCTTTACTAATCCCCAGCAGGGAGCAGGGGATCCTCTGGATCACCTCCCATCAGTGCTCCCCTTAAGCTGTGGAGTCTTGTGAGCCAAAATTCAAATTCCTGAGTTGCTGGCATTAAAGTTGTGAGCTACCGCAGCTACCGCGCTGGGGCCGTTTTCCCTGAGCTAAGACAAAAAGGTGTGAGCCGGAGGCTAAAAAATGGTGAGCTAGCTCACGCGAACTCAGATTAGAGGGAACACTGCCTCCCGTCTTGTCCTTCTAACTAGAAATGCCAGGGATTGAACCTGGGACCTTCTGCATGTCAGCAGAGACTCTCCCATTGAGCCACGGCCCCTCCCAAAACTGAGATTTGTATTTTCAAATGAGAAGTTTTCACTTTGAACACAAATGAAGCTGCCCTGAGCCCATTAGGGGAGGGTGGGATATAAATTGAATAAAATAATAATAAAAAATTGAAAATACATCCAAGGGAAAAGGTAAAGGCAACCCGCCCTTTTGTGTAACGATACCTGTGTGTCCCATTATGCATTTCCCCCCCATCTCTTTCCCAACCCACAGCGTTTCTGGATCAATGCGAAATATTGGCGACGTCCTGATGGGCCTGTCTTTCTCTTCATTGGGGGAGAAGGCTCTCTTTCGAAGTATGACGTCCTGTCAGGTAAGGGAGGCACCACGGTCTTGGACTGTGTGAATGCTTGAGGTGGGAGGGAGCCCCTAATGAAGGGGCTGTTTCAACCAGGACTCACAGTGACTCTCGGTTCAACCCCCTCCAGTGCAAGCTTGGCTGTGCGACCTACATTGTGTTGGCCCCGCGGCTTCTCTATGTAGGGTTGCCAATCCCCAGGTGTCAATTGCACTGAAGGCTGAGAATAGAACAGTAGAGAATGGATAAGGATTGCTTTTGAAATGAAATAAGCTTTGGCTGGGATAAAGCACAGAAGTGAAATGGGAAAATTAAATCGATGAATCCTGTGGCATGTATGATTAATCTCCTGTAAATAATAACGTATGCGGCTGAACAGGAAGAACACACAGAAAAATTTTGTCTGTGGAAAAGTTACTTGTAGATTCGGTACAATCCACACTTTTCTAAAGCTTATGGCAGGGGTGGCCAAGGGTAGCTCTCCAGATGTTTTTTTGCCTACAACTCCCATCAGCCCCAGCCAGCATGGCCAATGGCTGGGGCTGATGGGAGTTGTAGGCAAAAAACATCTGGAGAGCTACCCTTGGCCACCCCCTGCCTTATGGCTTCCTTTAATAAATTCAAGTTTGTTTATGGACACAGTTAAGTGAAAGATATTTTGGAGGGCGGTTTATACACGGAACCTTGTGGTTTTTTCCCTTAATCCCCAGGTGGGGGCAGGAGATCCCCCCCGTTTGGAGGCCCTCCCCCACTTCAGGGTAATCTGAAAACTGGAGGGAGGAGGGAAATGTCTGTTTGGCACTCCATTATTCCCTATGAAGACCAATTCCCATTGGCTATAATGGAAAATTGATTCATGGGTCTCTGAGGCTCTGTGTTTTGAGCTAGAGGCGCCAAATATTCAGCATAGCCTCTGGTGCCTATTCTCAAAACATCCTCCAAGTTTCAAAAAGATTTGGACCAGGGGTTTCAATTCTATAAGCCCTTAAAGAAGGTGCCCCTGCCTGTCATTATTTCCACTGGAGGTTTAAAAGGTGTGTGGTCCCTTTCAATGTGATGGCCAGAACTCCCTTTGGAGTTCAGTTAAGCTTGCCCCTGGCTCCACCCCCGAAGTCCCCAGATATTTCTCGAATTGGACTTGGCAACCTGATCTCTGTAAAAGGCATCAGTCTGTGTTTTAAAATTAGGTTTGCCAGCTCTGGGTTGGGAAATACCTGGAGATTTTGGGGGCGGAGCCTGAGGCGGGTGGAATTTGGGGAGGGGAGGGGCTTCAATGAGGCGTAATGCCAGAGGAGTCCATCTTCCCTGACAGGATGACGTCACACAGAAATGAGGTTGTTGCATCAGTGACATCATGAGGCAACGCTCTGCTTTTTTGAGCAAAACTCTATGGTTGGAGCCCAATTTTAACCACAGCGTTTGCCCAGAAAGCACATCATCACCCCTGACGTCACCAGCGCGATGACATCACTTCCGTGTTATGTTGTCGCATTTGGGAGGTCCCCATTCACTCCCGGACCACCCCCCAAATCCCTCCCCGCCGGCGCAACAATCGTACCTGGCAACCCTAGCTCCACCTCCTGTGGCAGCCATTTTGTGCTGGCTCCTCCCCATTGCCTCGAGAGTTCTTGAAGGGCCCCCAAACTCCAAAAGCTTGGAGATCCTTGGCCTAAATGAACAGATAATGGGTTGGAAATGACTTGAACCTCCTTGGAAGACGAGTTTGGGGGTGGCGGCCAGGACCGGATCTACAGTACGTGTTTTTTGAGAGGGCAAAATTAAAAAAAATGATGCCCCCTTTTGGGCCCTTCTATCTTATGATCCCAGAGAATACAATGGACTCCATACCCAATTTGACGCCCCCTCTCCGTCGGCGCCCTGGGCAAGCACCCGCCTCTGCCCCCCCTAGATCCGGCCCTGGTGGCAAGACGATGACTTGCCCCGTCACTTGTGACGCACTGTGGCTTTGCTTCTGTCGCACTAGGGTTGCCAAGTCCGACTCAAGAAATATCTGGGGACTTATGAGGTGGAGCCAAGAGACTTTGGGGTGGAGCCAGGAGACATTGGGGGTGGAGCGAGGAGCAAGGGTGTGACAAGCATAATTGAACTTCAAAGGGAGTTCTGGCCATCACATTTAAAAGGGCCGCACACCTTTTAAATGCCTTCCCTCCGTTTAGAATAATGAAAAACAGGGGCACCTTTTTGGGGGGCTCATAGATTTGGACCCCCTGGTCCAATCCTTTTGAAACTTGGCGGGTGGTTCTGGGGAGAGGCACTGGATGCTATGCTGAAAATGTGGTGCCTCTAGCTCAAAAAACAGTCCCCCAGAGCCCCATATACCTATGGATCAATTCTCCATTATACCCTATGGGAATCGGTCTTCATAGGGAATAACTGCCCAGCAGACATTTCCGCCCCCCCCCCCCACTTTCTGATGACCCTGAAGTGGGGGGAGGGCCTCCAAACCAGGGGATCCCCTGCCCCTAAGTCACAAAAAATAACTGTGCCAAAACCAAAAACTCTTCAATACAAATTCAATAACACACAAGGAGTTTCTAAGGACTTGAAAATGGGCTTTAATGAGGGCTTGTCAGAATGACGTTACAAGGATATTTATTTGGCTTACGAAAAAGCTGTGTACAGTGAAATGTGGTAGAAAGCTGGCGATCACGTGAGGTGATTTTTCCCTTGGAAGCCGATGTCTATGGTTGGACCCCTCGTGTGCTATCGAAGAAGAGGGAGTTCTATACCCCTTGAAGATTATAAATTTCTTAGGAGTCGACAGATAGAAAGGCCGATTTTTCTGTGGGACGTCTTGTTTTTACCCACTTCGATATTGTAGGAACTTGAGTTGCTTATGCATGTATAAAATTGTTCATAATTTGTATTGGAGAGTTTTTGTTTTGGGCACGGTTGTTATTTTTTGCGACTTTTTAAAACTGCGCTGCCACTGTTGTGTTCCATTTCCTTCACACCTGGGGACTGGCATACTCTGAAGGCTCTGCACGGCTTGTTTCTCCGGGCTGCGTGTGCCTGGAGTCTGTCCATGGTGGGGTGACTCTAACAGAAACACTCCGTCTTCTTTGCCCTGATTTCAGGACACCACGTGGAGCTGGCCAGGAAGTTGGGGGCTCTGCTGTTGGCCTTGGAGCACCGCTTCTATGGAGCCAGCATCAACCCGGATGGGTTGCAGGGCCAAAACCTCATGTTCCTCTCCAGCCAGCAAGCGTAAGTCGGCTCCTGGGGTTAAAACCATAGGGGAGAGAGTTGGGCTGTGTGGGGCTTGTCGGCCTCCGGGGGGGAGCAAGCAATAGGAGGTCCATGGGAAAAGTTAGCAACCAAAGGAAACCCTATGCCATGAACATATGAAGCTGCCTTATACTGAATCAGACCCTTGGTCCATCAAAGTCAGTATTGTCTTCTCAGACTGGCAGCGGCTCTCCGGGGTCTCAAGCTGAGGTTTTTCACACCTATTTGCCTGGACCCTTTTTTGGAGATGCTGGGGATTGAACCTGGGACCTTCTGCTTCCCAAGCAGATGCTCTACCACTGAGCCACCGTCCCTCCCCATGAGCCACCGTCCCTCCCCATGGAACAATAACGAACAACTGACAAATGTACCATCGTGATTTATATGAAGTGAATGTGATTGTCTATAATAAATAACCACATTATTATTTTGGCTTTGCTTCTGCTACGCTCGGAAGTCTCTACACTTCAAATTATTAAGATCAGGTACAGTTCCAATACCCAGGCCTTTTTTTTTTTTTAGAAAAGGCCCAGCAGAAACTCATTGCAAATTAGGCCACACTGTCTACATCACCATGGTTTCACACAGGCCATCTAGCCCAACCCCCTGCTCAATCTCTTATGTTCTTATGTCTGGAGCAGTGATGCTCTGTGTTATTGGTGCTTGAGGGGGCAACAGTGGGAGGGCTTCTAGTGTCCTGGCCCCACTGATGGACCTCCTGATGGCACCTGGGTTTTTTGGCCACTGTGTGACACAGAGTGTTGGACTGGATGGGCCAGTGGCCTGATCCAACATGGCTTCTCTTATGTTCTTATGTGACACAGAGTGTTGGACTGGATGGCCTGATCCAACATGGCTTCTCTTCTGTTCTTATGTGACACAGAGTGTTGGATCGGATGGGCCACTGGCCTGATCCAACATGGCTTCTCTTCTGTTCTTATGTTTGGAGCAAGTGATGCTCTGTATTCTTGGTGCTTGGGGGCGGGCATAGTGGGAGGGCTTCTACCCCCACTGATGGACCTCCTGATGGCAACTGGGGTTTTTTTGGTCACTGTGTGACACAGAGTGTTGGACTGGATGGGCCATTGGCCTGATCCAACATGGCTTCTCTTCTGTTCTTATGTCTGGGGCAGGAATGCTCTGTATTATTGGTGCTTGAGGGGGCAACGCTGTGAGGACTTCTAGTGTCCTGGCCCCACTGATGGACCTCCTGATGGCACCTGGGTTTTTTGGCCACTGTGTGACACAGAGTGTTGGATTAGCCTGATCCAACATGGCTTCTCTTGTGTTCTTATGTCTGGGGCAGAGATGCTCTGTATTCGTGGTGCTTGGGGGTGGGCACAGTGGGAGGGCTTCTACCCCCACTGATGGACCTCCTGATGGCAACTGGGTTTTTTTTGGCCACTGTGTGACACAGAGTGTCGGACTGGATGGGCCATTGGCCTGATCCAACATGGCTTCTCTTATGTTCTTATAAATGAAATAAATGGTAGCTGAGTGATCCTGAGAACTGCCCACCTGGTTTCCAAACTTTGCCTCTGTTTCCCTTGCAGCTTGGCTGACTTGGCCTCGTTCCACATGTTCATCACCCAGAAGCTCCACCTGACACAAAACAACACCTGGATTGGTTTTGGGGGTTCCTATCCTGGCGCCCTCGCAGCCTGGTTCAGACTCAAGGTATGGCCCTGAGGGTCTCTCGGGGGGGGGGAGGGCTGTGGAAATGGGGAAGGTCTTGAACTTGTTACTTCAGTGACTACAGAGTGCGTTCAGAATTCCAGCCTCTGCTGCATTCTGTAGAGAAAACAGATAAATAATAATGCTTAGCAGAGATGGAATTCTAGCAGGAGCTCCTTTGCATATTAGGCCACACCCTCTGATGTAGCCAATCTTCCAAGAGCTTACAAGGCTCTTTTTTTGTAAGCTCTTGGAGGATTGGCTACATCAGGGGGTGTGGCTTAATATGCAAAGGAGCTCCTGCTAGAATTCCACCCCTGGAAGTCATATCCATGCCACGTCCGGACTGTCCAAGCTTTTCCTCTTGCCCTTGATCCGTTTTACCAGTTGTTGCAAGGCTTAACTAGTGGCAGGATAGCCAGCTCTGGGTTGGGGAGTCTGAGGAGGGTGGGGTTTAGGGAGGGGAGGGACTTCAGCAGGGTATGATGCCATAGACCAGGGGTGTCGAACTTATTTGTTATGAGGGCCAGATTTGACATGTTAGGAGGGCGTTTGTTAGGAGGGCCGGGCCATGTGTGTACCTATTTATGTAGCAGAGATATAAACTTTATAAAAGACACAAACATCATTAAAGATTTTTTTTTAAAAAAAAACCCTGAAAATAAAACATACTTCTCCCATGGGATCCAGGGAACTGGGCAAAGGAAGCTCTGGCTCTTTCCTTCCTTCCCCAGGGCACCAGGAGGGGGGAGGAGCCTCAGCCAATAGAAGAAAGAGAGACTTGGCTCAGTAGCTCTGCTATGTGATGGAGAGAACCTGGCAAAGCGAGCTGTTCCTCCCCCCCCTTCCTTCCCAAGAGAGGAGCCTCAGCCAATGGAGAAAACAGAGGCTTTGCTCTGTAGCTCCTGTGCAATTGAGCAAGCCTGGCAAAGCAAGCTGTGATGCAGAAGGAAGCAAGAGAGAGGGAGAAGGAAGCAGATGACAGCCAGTTGCTCGGGGACCTGATATTCGGCCCCCAGGCCAGATTTTTGACACCCCTACCCTAGACTACACCCTTCCGAGCAGCCATTTTCTCCAGGGAACAGTCTTTGTAGTCAGGCTATGAACTAAATCTGGGGGATCTCCAGGCACCTCCTGGTGGGTTGGCAGCCCTAGCAAGCAGGACAATGCTTCTGAAAAACTGTTAAGGAACATGAGGGCCATTGAGGGCAGCAAAGGAAACAGAGTCACATGAGGGTCTTGGCCCGCCTCAAAGGGCTCCCATGTTGGATGCCCATTCGTCCTGCTTTTGCTGCTGCCTTTGCTCAAAAGAGGAAGAACCACCTTGGACCACCTCCCCTCGCCCACAAGCCAGCTGAGACCCTGATGCAACACCCACCCCCACCCCCATGCTGAAAAACTCGCTCCTGCCCGGTTCACAGCTTTTCTTCCTTTCTCTCCCACCAGTTTCCACATCTGGTGTTTGCAGCTGTCGCCTCTTCGGCCCCCGTCAGAGCCCAGATGGATTTCACAGGCTACAACAAGGTGAGGTGCAGGAAGCAACCACACAAGACACGTGCCCTGGGAGAATTGCTCAGCTTGCAAGCCAGCAGTCTTTATTTTTATAGGATTTTGGTCTTAGATTTTGTCATCACAATCACAAGACTCGCACAAGGGACGTGCAAAACATTTACCGAAATACCAAAATCTACCATGACAATTATCCAGAAATAACTTGTCTCAAGGTGACAGACGTAAGAACATCTCTGTTTCCCCACATTTGAGAAAGTCCCTGCTGACCTTTGTCTGGGTAGCTAGACTCGTGATCTTCCCACCCATCTAGTGGTTGCTAGGTCAAAAAGTCATGTAACTGCTCTCTGTAACTGGGGCAAAGTATCAAGTCTCTACTGCATGATGGGCACGTGCAATGTGTTACTGGTTTGAGGGTCCCTGTTCATGGTGTATGGTACTATAGTGAGGCCTTGCCCAGAACCGTATTTAGCCCTAAATGGGCCACCCAACCCTGCTAGATTCACCTTTGGTGATAGTGATATATTGCCCCAATAATGAAGGGGAAAAATTGGCGGGGGGGGTCAGAATGTTCGGTTTTAATGTCCTTTCTTTTCTGAGGGGTGTCACGATCATTACCTTTCAGTTGAATGGGACCCACCTATCCTACAGTGGTGTTCCCCAGCATGGTTCCTCTCTGGGTGACATCATGTATTCCACTTGGGGCCTGTGGAGCTTTCCAGAAAGTGGGCGGAGCCATTGTAAGGCAGGGCTTTTTACGGGGTGCCCTCATTCAAACGAAAGGGCTTTCCGCTGGAGGATGGATAAGTCTTCCTTAGTCACTGTGTGGTTCCATGACCTCTCGGTATTCCATTGGATTCCACCTCCTGTGGAAGCCATTTTGAGTTTGGCTCCACCTTCTCTGGAGGCCATATTTGTGTTGACGCTCATCACCACCTCCTCTTGAAATTCCAAATATGTCCACAAGCTTAGACATGTCCTAGGGCCATTTGACTTGATCTGCAGGTATCTGGGGCTCTGGGGGGTGCTGTCTTTTGAGGTAGAGGCACCAAATTTTCAGCATAGCACCCAGTGCCTCCCCCCCAAAACGTCCTCCAAGTTTCAAAAAGATTGAACCAGGGGGTCCAATTCTATGAGCCCCCCAAAGAAGATGCCCCTATCCTTCATTATTTCCAAATGAAAGCATTTAAAGGGCATGTAGCCCCTTTAAATGTGAAGGCCGGAACTCCCTTCGGAGTTGAATTATGCATGTCAGAACCTTGCTTCTGGCTCCATCCCCAAAGTCCCAAGATATTTCTTGAATTGGACTTGGCAACCCTATACTGGGGGCAGGGATCTCCCTGCAAGCCTCCACCCTTGGAGGGAATTCGGATGCCTAAAGCAGGGGTGGCCAACGGTAGCTCTCCAGATGATTTTTGCCTACAACTCCTATCAGCCCCATCCAGCATGGCCAATGGCTGAGGCTGATGGGAGTTGTAGGCAAAAAAAATCTGGAGAGCTACCGTTGGCCACCCCTGGCCTAAACTATGAGCCGACAGTTTGATTCAGCATAAGAATTCTGCACAATTCCTTACCCCCTTTTTCTTTTGCTCCTGATTCTCTAGGTTGTTGCTGAGAGCTTGTCGAATCCGGTGATCGGTGGTTCCAAAGAGGTCTGTATTTCATTCACGTGCAATGGAAGGGTTGGCCAGGGAAATGTCTTACACTATAGTGGGGTATTTGGGCGCCTTGGGTCTGGTGGGAGCAGCTGCAGTTTCTGCATGAAGGGAAGGAGGGGTGGGGGACGGGGGGCGGGAGCCAGCTTCCACTTGATTATCCCAGATGGCGGGGCCTAATGTGCTAATATCAGGGGGTCTGGCCTAATATGCTAATGAGTTCCTGCTGGCCCACGAATGATATTATAAGTTTCTAAGTGGCCCTTGGCAGAAAAAAGGTTCCTCACCCCTGGTATAGAGTATCCAATTCAGGGGGTTTTTTTCCAAGCAGGAACGCACAGGGTCGCAGTTCCTTGGCTTGATCTCCGAGGGTGTGGCCTAATAGGCAAATGAGTTCCTGCTGGGATTTTTCTACAAAAAAAAGCCCTATGTGAAACAATGGTGATGTCAGGGGTGTGGCCTAATAGGCAAATTATGTCAGGGGTGTGGCCTAATATGCATATGAGTCCCTGCTGGGATTTTTCTGCCAAAAAAGCCCTGATCCAGTTCAATATGTTTTCTCTCCAAATTAATCGTTACGTCATCGAGACTGCATTGCTGACAAAATAGAAATGCATCATGCTTACCAATAAAGACTCACACCCTGAGTGGTGTGTGAAACGTCTGCTGAGCACTCCATTATTCTCTGTGGAGACTGATTCATAATGGAGTATAATGGAGAACTGATTTGCGAGTATCGGGGGCTTGGGCGGGGCTCGGTTTTTTTAAGGTAGAGGCTCCAATCTGCTACATAGCATCTGGTGCCTCTTCTCAAAACACCCTCCAGTTTTCAAAAGGATTGGACCAGGGGGTCCAATTCTATGAGCCCCAAAAGAAGGTGCCCCTATCCTTCATTATTTCCAGTGAAGGGAAGGCATTTAGAAGGTGTGCGGTCCCTTTGAATGTGATGGCCAGAACTCTCTTGGAGTTCAATTATGCTTGTCCCAGTCTTGCTCCTGGCTCCACCCCCAAAGTCCCCAGCTATTTCTTGAATGGGACCTGGCAACTCTACTCCATGGTCTGGGACAACCCTTCTCCTGCCTTCCCCAGAAGTGACTCTTTGGCTCTTCCCGTGCAGTGCCGTGACGGGGTGGCCGAGGCCTTCTCCAGCGTAGACAGCCTGATCCAAACCGGGCAGCTGGAGAAGCTAGCAAAGGACTTCCGCTCCTGTGAGCCTCTGAGCGGGAGCGCCAACATCTCCAATTTCGTCAGCGGCCTGGCCGACATCTTCATGAGCCTCGTGCAGTACAACGGCGAGCTGGGCAGCGTGGAGAAGCTGTGTCGGATCATGACCAACCGGACTGTCTCTCCCTATCAGAGGCTGGTCGCTCTCAACGATGTAAGTTTGCATTCTCCCCTGGGTCCTTGAGTCTGTTTGCGGGGTATGGTTGCCAGTCCCCAGGTAGGGGCAGGGGATCCCCCGGTTTGGAGGCCTTCCCCCCGCTTCAGGGTCATCAGAAAGCAGGGGGAGGGGAGGGAAATGTCTGCTGGGAACTCCATGATTCACAATGGAGACCGATTCCCAGAGTATAATGAAGAATTGATATCTGGGGCTCTGGGGGGGGGGCTGTTTTTTGAGTTAGAGGCACCACATTTTCAGCATAGCATCCAATGTCTCTCCTCAAAACACCCTCCAAGTTTCAAAAGGATTGGACCGGGGGGTCCAATTCTATGAGCCCCTAAAGAAGGTGCCCCTATCTTTCATTCTTTCCAGTGACGGGAAGGCATTTCAAAGGCGTGCGGTCCCTTTAAATGTGATGGCCAGAACTCCCTTTGGAGTTCAGTAATGCTTGTCGCAACCTTGCTCCTGGCTCCACCCCCAAAGTCTCCTGGCTCTACCCCCAAAGTCCCCAGATATTTCTTGAATTGGACTTGGCAACTCTAGTCCCAGGAGTCTCCCAGATTGAGTGCTGCAAAGAGATCTTGACTTCTTTTGTGGAGGCTGTACAGAAAGGAGGAGGAGAAGAAGAGAGAGACTCCAGCTCTTAGGGGGCGGGAAGTAACCCAAATGCCACCACTGTATTTTGCACTAATAGCTTCAGGGGCAGACCCCTGAACAGAAATGACGCCCTCCAGGTGACTTCTCTTGTTTCAACAGAATTTCCTGGACGGCATGACGGTTGGCTGTGTCAACAATTGTTACAAGTGCTCCATGGAGGAACTGCGCAATACGACCGTCAACATGTGGGGCGTTGGCGAGAGGCAGTGGGTCTTCCAACAGTGTACTGAGTTCGGATACTGTGAGTGAGAAAGCAGGGTCCCCGGGACTTATTTTGAGCAGGAACGCGGTTCCGGCTGGGCTGGCGGCAGGGGGCGTGGTCTCATACGCAAATGAGTTCCTGCTGGGCTTTTTGTACCAAAAAAAGAAGCGCTAGTTGCTATTCTGCAGGTAGTAAAGCAAAGGTGGAATTCTAACAGGAGCTCCTTTGCATATTAGGCCAAGCACCCCTGGTGGAGCCAATCCTCCAAGAGCTTACAAGGCTCTTTTTTGTAAGCTCTCGAAGGATTGGCTACATCAAGGGGGTGTGGCCTAATATGCAAAGGAGCTCCTGCTGGAATTCCACCCCTGTGGTAAAGCAGTGAACAGATCCCTGAGTAAAACTACTCCAGTAAACTACAGAATTTCACAAGGCTTAAACAATGCGTCTCTGTTGAATTCATAGAAATACAACACCATCTTTACCTTGCAACAGGAGTCCCCAGGCTGCGGACTGGTTCCGGTCCATGGCCTATTAGCAACCGGGCCGTGAGTTGTATAATTATTTCATTATATATTACAATGTAAGAAGAAGACGGCACCGGATTTATATCCTGCCCTCCACTCTGAATCTCAATGTGGCTCACAATCTCCTTTATCTTCCTCCCCCACAACAGACACCCTGTGAAGTGGGTGGGACTAAGAGAGCTCTCCCTGCCCTTTCAAGGAAAGCTCTCTCTGCCCTTTCAAGGAAAGCTCTGCCAGAGCTATGGCTGATTTAAGGCCATTCCAGCAGCTAGAGGAGTGGGGAATCAAACCCAGTTCTCCCAGATGAGAGTTTGCACACTTAACCGCGGCACTAAAATAAAGTGCACAATTGTAACCACCACCACCACCACCACTCCTGCCGGTCCATGGAAAGATTGTCTTCTACAAAACCGGTCCCTGGTGCCAAAACCGTTGGGGACCACTGCCTTACAACAGTCACTCATTCCTACCACAGGATGAAGTCATGGGCGCTTGGGAGTAGGCAAGGTAGGCCCTTGCCTAGAGCGCCATCTGGTGGCCAGGGTGTGCTCCTGTAGCGGAGAACACATGGCTGGCAGAGAAGGAAGTTCACATGTGGCTTCACGGAACTTCAGCAGGGCTCACTTTGTAGCAGGAGATCCTTTGCATATTAGGCCACACCTCCCTGATGTAGCCAATCCTCCAAGAGCTTGCAGTAGGCCCTGTAAAAAGAGCCCTGTAAGCTCTTGGAGGATTGGCTACATCAGGGGTGTGTGGCCTAATATGTAAAGGAGCTCCTGCTACAAAAAAAGCCCTGCAGGAAAGAGCATTATTATCCTCATAATCAGATGGTGTTCTGTTTCTAAGAATTCAACAGAGACTCATTGTTTAAGCCAGGGGTGGCCAAATTTGCTTAACATAAGAGCCACAGAGAACAAACGTCAGATGTTTGAGAGATGCGGAACATGGACATCAGGTGTTTGAGAGTAGGAAGGAAGGAAGGCAAGTAGATGGGGAGGGAGGGAGAGGTGGAAAGAAAGCAACTTTAACTTTAAATGCATTTCATTAGAGAAGTGATTTCAGCGGGGCGTAATACCAGAACGTCCACCCGCTGAAGCAGCCATTTTCTCCAGTTGACCTGGAGAGCCAGTTTGGTGTAGTGGTTAAGTGCGCGGACTCTTATCTGGGAGAACCGGGTTTGATTCCCCCACTCTTCCACTTGCACCTGCTGGAATGGCCTTGGGTCAGCCATAGCTCTCGCAGAGGTTGTCCTTGAAAGCTGCTGTGAGAGCCCTCTCAGCCCCACCCACATCACAGGGGATCGTCTGTTTTGGGGGGAGAAGATATAGGAGACTGTAAGCAGCTCTGAGACTCTGATTCAGAGAGAAGGGCAGGGTATAAATCTGTGGTCTTCTTCTCCTCTATGTTTTGCACCCACCCGGAGGTCAGCAGCCCAAGGTACATCCTTTGTGTGAGCATCTCCACTGCAGGATAGAGAGAGGAACATGAAGGCACCAAGAACACTCTGAATTGGTGCTGCACAGTCTCTGGGCTTCTCTGCTTGCTCCTGCGTTGTTGGGAGGCTTCAAGGGGGGGGACTTCTGCTGTCCTCGTCGAATTTTGGAGGCTGGGGCAGCTCCTGATAAGCCTGAATTGCTCTCTCCCCCCCTCCAGTCCAGACCTGCGAGGACTCCAGCTGCATTTTCTCCCGCTTAATCGATCTCCAGTATATGGCGGACGTATGCGTGGAAGTCTTCAACATCGCCCAAGACAGGATCCAGGAGGGAGTGGGCTTCACCAACGAATACTACGGGGCCGACCACCCCAAAGCCAGCCGTGTCCTCTTCGTTAACGGTACGGAGAACGGGGCGGGTGAGCGGGGCTTCTGGCTTGGCATGTTTAGGGTGCAGTTAGGGTTGCCAAGTCCAATTCAAGAAATATCTGGGGACTTTGGGGGTGGAGCCAGGAGATTTTGGGGATGGAGCCAGGAGACACTGGGGGTGGAGCCAGGAGCAAGGGTGTGACAAGCATAATAGAACTCCAAAGGGAGTTCTGGCCATCCCATTTAAAGGGACCGCCCACCTTTTAAAACGCCTTCCTTCCATAGGAAATAATGAAGGATAGGGGCACCTTCTTTGGGGGCTCACAAAATTGGACCCCCTGGTCCAATCTTTTTGAAACTTGGGAGGGATTTTGGGGAGGAGGCACTGGATGCGATACTGAAAATTTGGTGCCTCTACCTCAAAAAACAGCCCCCCCGAGCCCCAGATACCCCCGGATCAATTCTCCACAATTTTCTATGGGAATAAGTCTCCGTAGGGAATAATGGAGTGCCCAGCAGACATTCCCCTCCTCTCCCCCCGCTTTCTGATGACCCTGAAGCGTGGGGAGGGCCTCCAAACCGGGGGATCCCCTGTCCCCACCTGGGGATTGGCAACCCTACTGTACTTGGGCCCTGGAACCGTGGCCAGCTCCGCTTCTTCTCTTGGATTTGTGCTGCCAGGATCAGCGCTGCCCTTTGAACTGGATCCTGCTATTCACGTGACCCTCTCTCATTGAAATCTCTCTGCCCGCCTAGGTGACATCGACCCTTGGCACTCGCTGAGCATCCTCAAGAACCAGTCCAGCTCCGAACTAGCCTTGGTGATCAATGGCACAGCCCACTGTGCCGACATGTTGCCCTCTTCGTTCACAGATCCGTTGCCCTTGGTCCAGGCCAGGAAGGTAAGGGCGGCCACGAAGCCTCGTGTGGAAATCTTGGCAGGGGATCGTCTGGAATCTTTTCTGGTGCCAGTTCCATTTTCCCCTGGTAATTCCTGGCCCCTGGCTTTGCAGGGTCGTCAGCCACAAAAAACCTTCTAAGTTATACTCCCTCTAAGCTGTGGAGACTTGTGAGCAAAAATTCTACTTTGAGAGCCAGTTTGGTGTAGTGGTTATGTGCACGGACTCTTATCTGGGAGGACCAGGTTGGATTCCCCACTCCTCCACTTTCAGCTACTGGAAAAGCCTTGGGTCAGCCATAGCTCTGGCAGAGGTGTTCCTTGAAAATGCAGACTCTTATCTGGGAAAACCGGGTTGGATTCCCCACTCCTCCACTTTCAGCTGCTGGAAAGGCCTTGGGTCAGCCATAGCTCTGGAAGAAGTTATCCTTGAAAGGGCAGACTCTTATCTGGGAGAACCAGGTTTGATTCCCCACTCCTCCACTTTCAGCTGCTGGAAAGGCCTTGGGTCAGCCATAGCTCTGGCAGAGGTTGTCCTTGAAAGGGCAGACTTTTATCTGGGAGAACCATGTTTGATTCCCCACTCCTTCACTTTCAGCTACTGGAAAAGCCTTGGGTCAGCCATAGCTCTGGCAGAGGTGTTCCTTGAAAATGCAGACTCTTATCTGGGAAAACCGGGTTGGATTCCCCACTCCTCCACTTTCAGCTGCTGGAAAGGCCTTGGGTCAGCCATAGCTCTGGAAGAAGTTATCCTTGAAAGGGCAGACTCTTATCTGGGAGAACCGGGTTTGATTCCCCACTCCTCCACTTTCAGCTGCTGGAAAGGCCTTGGGTCAGCCATAGCTCTGGCAGAGGTTGTCCTTGAAAGGGCAGACTTTTATCTGGGAGAACCATGTTTGATTCCCCACTCCTTCACTTTCAGCTGCTGGAAAAGCCTTGGGTCAGCCATAGCTCTGGCAGAGGTGGTCCTTGAAAGGGCAGACCCTTATCTGGGAGAACGGGGGTGGATTCCCCCACTCCTCCACTTGCAGCTGCTGGAATGGCCTTGGGTCAGCCATAGCTCTCGTAAGAGTTGTCCTTGAACGGGCAGCTGCTGTCAGAGCTCTCTCAGCTCCACCCACTTCACAGGGTGTCTGTTGTGGGGGAAGAAGATAAATAAAAATAAATAATAATAATATATTTTATTTATATCCCGCCCTCCCTGCCGAAGCAGGCTCAGGGCGGCTCACATGCAAATAAAGGAGATTGTAAGCCCCTCTGAGTCTCTGATTCAGAGAGAAGGGTGGGGTATAAATCTGCGATTCTTCTGCTATTGGCATTAAAGTTGTAGGTTACTGCATAAATTAGCTTGCTCTGGGGCCATTTTGCCTGAGCGAAGACAAAAATGTGTGAGCCAGAGGCTAAAAAACCGTGAGCTAGCTCACGCCAACTCAGCTTAGAGGGAACGCTGATTCTAACATAAGAATGTATGTCCTATGCTGGATTAGATAGTCCAGTCTTACTGGCTTTTCAGTTCCTAGAGTAGCCCATCTGGAGTTTGCTAACAGATCATGAAAACAACATCTCTCCCTTTTTCGTTGTTTCCAGAATCTGGTACTCAGGGGTATACTTCTTCTAAACATGGAGGTTCTGTCTTTTGGGGGCCACTCAATACATCCTAAATATACTCATGTAGAGAGTGATTAAAATGTGGAATTGGCTGCCAGAGGATGCAATGATGGCCATGGGAATAGATAGCTTTAAAAGGGAATTACATAGATTCATGGAGGATATGTCTGTCAGTGGCTACTAGCCATGGGGACTGAGGGGAACCTCCCCATTCAGAGACACTAAACCTCTGAATCCCAGAGCCAGGAGGCAACACCAGGGAAGGCCTCAGCCTCTGTGCCCTGTTGTTAGCTGTCCAGAGGAACTGTTTAGCCACTGTGTGAGACAGGATGCTGGATTAGATGGACTATTGATCTGATCCAGCAGGGCTCTTCTTACGTTGTTATCAGGGGAAGGCCTCAGCCTCCATGCCCTGTTGTTGGCCCTCCAGAGGAACTGGTTGGCCACTGTGTGAGACTGGACTAGATGGACCACTGGTCTGATCCAGCAGGGCTCTTCTTATGTTATTATCAGAGGAAGGCCTTGGCCTCTCTGCCCTGTTGTTGGCCCTCCAGAGGAACTGGTTGGCCACTGTGTGAGACAGGATGCTGAACTAGAGGGACCGCTGCTCTGATCCAGCAGGCCTCTTCTGATGTTCTTGTGAGGGGAAGGCCTCAGCCTCTCTGCCCTGTTGTTGACCCTACAGAAGAACTGGTTGGCCCCTGTGTGAGACAGGATGCTGAACTAGAGGGACCACTGCTCTGATCCAGCAGGACTCTTTTTATATTCTTAGGAAGGCCTCAGCCATTCTGCCCTGTTGCTGGACATCCAGGGGAAGTGGCTGGCCACTGTGTGAGACAGGATGCTGGACTAGATGGACCACTGCTCTGACCCAGCAGGGCTCTTCTTATGTTATTATCAGAGGAAGGCCTTGGCCTCTATGCCCTGTTGTTGACCCTACAGAAGAACTGGTTGGCCATTGTGTGAGACAGGATGCTGGACTAGAGGGACCAGTGCTCTGATCCAGCAGGGCTCTTTTTTAATTCTTAGGAAGGCCTCAGCCATTCTGCCCTGTTGCTGGACGTCCAGGGGAAGTGGCTGGCCACTGTGTGAGACAGGATGCTGGATTAGAGGGACTCTCTCGGGTCTGACCCAGCAGGCCTCTTCTGATGTTCTTATGTATGCTTCCACTGACAGCAGTTAAAACCAGAAAGTCATGGTGGTGTCGTGGTTGGCCTAGGGTCGGAATCTTGCTACGTGGTCTCCAGGGGAGCATTTTGTCTCAACCATGGCAACTCTATAACTAACCCTGGCTTTTCTCTCTCCTGCCTTCTTTCTGTGCAGTTCATCGATGCCCAGGTGAGCGAATGGCTGGAATTAGCGCAAAAGATGACCGGAGACCTCTGAGTGGCCAAGTGGGAAAAGGAGTTTTTACTTGTTCGATTTGTTTGATTTATTTGTTTGAATTTGACCCATCTGTACTGCCAGAGTCCCCTCTGGAGGAATTCTGTGTGGACATCCCCCCCTGAGGGAGAATCTGTGCATCCTCTTGTTCCTCAGTCCTGGAGACTGGGCTTTAAAAAATTTTTTTTATATATATAAAAACTTTTAAAATACAGACTTTTAAAACATTTTATTCGAGTCTTTCCAAATTTGTCTGTGTGTGTGTGAGAGAGAGAGTGTGCATGGACACCAGAGTCTTGTGAGCGAAAATTCTATTTTGGGAAATACTGGTATAAAGTTGTGAGTGTACCGGATTCGTTACAAGGTGCTGGTTATTACCTTTAAAGCCCTATATGCCCGAGGACCTGTTTACCTGAGGGACCGTCTGTCCCCACACGTTCCCCGGAGAGAAGATGATATTGGATTTATATCCCGCCCTCCACTCCGAAGAGTCTCAGAGCGGCTCACAATCTCCTTTACCTTCCTCCCCCACAACAGACACCCTGTGAGGTAAAAGAAGATATTGGATTTATATCCCGCCCTCCACTCCGAAGAGTCTCAGAGCGGCTCACAATCTCCTTTACCTTCCTCCCCCACAACAGACATCCTGTGAGGTGGGTGGGGCTAGAGAGGGCTCTCACAGCAGGTGCCCTTTCAAGGACAACTTCTACAAGAGCTATGGCTGACCCAAGGCCATTCCAGCGGATGCAAGTGGAGGAGTGGGGAACAAACCCGGTTCTCCCAGATAAGAGTCTGCCCTTTCAAGGACAACCTCTGCCAGGGCTATGGCTGACCCAAGGCCATTCCTGCAGGTGCAAGTGGAGGAATGGGGAATCAAACCTGTTTCTCCCCAGATAAGAGTCCGCACACTTAACCACAACGCCAAACTGGCTCTCCAGTACTAAGATCTGGATCTCAACATCTCCTAGTGATCCCCGGGCTGAAAGAGGCGAGACTGTCGACCACCAGGGATCGGGCCTTTTCAGTGGTGGCCCCCTCCCGGTGGAATCAACTGCCGGAAGAGGTTAGGGCCTTGCGGGACCTCGCTCCGTTCCCCAAGGCCTGTAAGAACGCTCTCTTCCGGCAAGCCTTCAGTCGACTGTAGGAGAATACTGGAACAACTGGCGCCCTGAGAATACGAGTAACCTCTAATTTGTTAGCACCAGCTGTAGATTGTTTTAACTTGTACATTAAACAGTACAAGTTATTATAATAAAACCATTAATTGATTTTTATGACTGCAATCATAGTATACTATGATTTGATGTAAGCCGCCCTGAGCCCGCCTCGGCAGGGAGAGCGGGGTATAAGTCAAATTAAACATAAACATACTGCATTGTGCTCTGAGGTCATCCTTCCTGAGCTAAGACAGAAATATGTGAGCTGCCAGGCTAAAATCTATGAGCAAGATCACGCTAACTCAGCTTAGAGGGGACACTGGCGGGCACCTGGAGGTCATGGTGACCAGCCCCTACTGGGGGTCTGGAGGATATTCAGGGAGGGGGCTGAATAAAGCCTGCCCCTGCCTCCCACCTCTGGTATTCCAAGAAGGTCTCCCCTCCAACTACTTGCCCAGAGTTGACTCTGCGTAGCTTCTGAGATCTGATGAGATCGGACTTGCTGGGGTGCAATCCAGGTCACGGCCATTTCATTCAGTCTTGTTGAAGTTCTATTAATGAATCTAGATCTACTTGTTAGGGGCAGAAAGAGAGCCAGTTTGGTATAGTGGTAAAGTGTGCGGACTCTTACCTGGGAGAACCGGGTTTGATTCTCCACTCCTCTGCTTGCAGTTGCTGGAATGGCCTTGGGTCAGCCATAGCTCTCGCAGGAGTTGTCCTTGAAAGGGCAGCTTCTGGGAGAGCTCTCTCAGCCCCAGCCATCTCACAGGGTGTCTGAGGAGGGGAGGGAGGTAAAGGGATTGTGACCGCTCTGAGATTCAGAGTAAAGGGTGGGATATAAATCCAATATCTTCTTCTTCTCCTCCTCCTTCCTCCTTCCTTCCTTTTCTTTCTTCTCTTCCCCTTCTGTCTCAATCAGTACTCCCTCTAAGCTGTGGAGTCTTGTGAGCAAAAATTCTACTTCATGAGCGACTGGCATGAAAGTGGTGAGTGAGTGATTTAGCTCCTGCAGAAATTATTGTGCTCTGGGGTCATTTTTCCTGAGCGAAGACCAAAGTGTGTGAGCTGGAGGCTAAAAAATGGTGAGCTAGCTCATGCTAACTCAGCTTACAGGGAACACTGGTGTCAACTGCAGCCTAGAAATCCGAGAGGAAGTGTTCCCATCGCTTCAGTTCTGTGACAAGCAAAAAAAAGAAGCACCTTCATTTCTTTGTGGCCAGCAGTGCGTTCAGGGCATTGGGGCTGGCTAGCAAAAAGCTGCAAAACGAAGTCAAGAAAAGTGTGTCTGGGCTGCTGTTTGTGGAGGAGTCTTGCTAGAGCCATGAGCTATGAACAGCTCTCAGACGCAGGAGGAAACGTGCAAGGGGCAGTTGTTATTTGCCCTCTGACATTTCAGAGTTTCTTTATCTTGTTGCCCGCCTAGGGCTTGGCAGACTCCACTGCTGACTGTAGGGTAGCCAACCTCCAGGTGGACCCTGGAGATCTCCTAGAATTGCCACTAATTTCCAGCCTACAGAGATCAGTTCCACTGGAGAAACTGGCTGCTCTGGAAGGTGGTCTCTGTGCCGTTATACCCCACTGAGGTCCCGTCCTTCCCCAAACCATGCCTCCTAAAGCTCCACCCCCCCCAATATCCAGGAATTTTCCCACCTGGAGTTGGCAACCCTAGTTATGGCGATCAAGCCTGCAAATTCTTCCAGTCCCCAAGTCCCAGGTGTGTCGATTGTATTTGCACACCTGGCTGTCATTTCAATCTATGGCCGTTCAAACCCAGGAGGAGTTCCCCCTCCATTTTCAGATGGTGAGTTCGAAAGCTGCCACGGCTTCTGCAGACGGGAAGTGCACTGGCGGGCCAGCACCTCCTCCGGCTTGCCCTTGTTCTTCGGCAAACGGCTCCTCTGCAGACAAGCCCTCCTGCTGCAGCTCTCTCAGGTCCTGGATCTCCAAGGCGAGGGCGTGCAGCTGGTCGAAAAGCGCCCGGTCAGCCTGCCGCACCCTACGCTGGACGGCAAGGGAAGAAGGGTTTGTTTTCTTTTTGCACTGCAATCTGCCGAGCACAGGAGTATCTCTAGCGAAACAAAAGAAGGCCTTGCTCGGCTGAGTAAAGAGGGAGTGGCGGAGTGCAACCGGTTTCACGCTTCTGTGCAGTGGAAAAGGAAAGGTCCCCCGTGCAAGCACCAGTCGTTTCCGACTCCGGGGGTGACGTTGCTTTCACAACGTTTTCACAGCAGACTTTTTTACGGGGTGGTTTGCCCTTGCCTTCCCCACTCTTTTAAAGATAAAATTTATTTGGTTTGAGGAGCCAGCCAGACTCATTTTTCAGCCTATCTCAGGTTTATATTTAAATAATCAAATGCTCCAATTGTTGCTACCCTAATCTTAACCTATTAATGCTTTCTTGCAGTTTTATTAAACTATGACAGATATTGTATATAAATAAATGGAGGCGCACCCCTGGTTCTTAGTGACCACAACAAAAAAAGCTATCCTCTAACCCATACTCCCTCTAGTTTTTGTGAGCAAAAATTCTACTTTGTGAGCTACTGGCATTAAAGTTGTGAGCTCCTGCATAAATTAGGTTGCTTTGGGGGCATTTTTCCTGAGCTGAGACAAAAATGTGTGATAAGGTCAAGGTAGTCCCCTGTGCAAGCACCAGTCGTTTCCGACTCTGGGGTGATGTTGCTTTCACAATGTTTTCACGGCAGACTTTTTTATGGGGTGGTTTGCCATTGCCTTCCCCAGTCAGCTACACTTTCCCCCCAGCAAGCTGGGTCCTCATTTGACCCACCTCGGAAGGATGGAAGGCTGAGTCAACCTCGAGCTGGCTACCTGAACCAGCTTCCACTGGGATTGAACTCAGGTCATGAGCAGAGAGCTCAGACCACAGTACTGCAGTACCGCTGCTTTACCACTCTGCGCCACGGGGCAATGAGGGTGTGCTTTATCTGGCAGGGGGTGGCCAAACTGGCTTAATGTAAGAGCCACATAGAATAAATGTCAGATAGTTGAGAGCTGGAGGGAAGGAAGGAGGGAGGGAAGGAAGGAAGGAGGGAGGGAAGGAAGGAGGGAGGGAGGGAGGAAAGGAAGGCAGGAGGGAGGGAAGGAAGGAGGGAGGGGAGGGAAGGAAGGAGGAAGGAAAGGAGGGAGGGAAAGAAGGAGGGAGGAAAGAGGAAGGGAAGGAGGGAGGGAAAGAAGAAGGGAGAAAAGAGAGGGAGGGAAGGAAGGAGGGAGGAAAGGCAGGAGGGAGAAAAGAGAGGGAGGGAAGGAAGGAGGGAGGAAAGGAGGGAAAGAAGGAGGGAAGGGAGGAGGGAGGGAAGGAAGGGAAGGAGGGGAGGGAGGGAAGGAGGGAGGGAGGGAAAAAGGAAGGCAGGAGGGAGGGAAGGAAGGAGGGAAGGAGGAAGGAAAGGAGGGAGGGAAAGAAGGAGGGAGGGAAAAAAAGGAAGGAAGGAGGGAGGAAAGAGAGGAAGGGAAGGAGGGAGGGAAAGAAGGAGGGAGGAAAGGAAGGAGGGAGGAAAGGAGGGAGGGAGAAAAGAGAGGGAGGGAAAGAAGGAGGGAGGGAAGAAAAGGAAGGAAGGAGGGAGGAAAGAGGAAGGGAAGGAGGGAGGGAAAGAAGGAGGGAGGAAAGAGGGAGGAAAGGAAGGAGGGAGAAAAGGAGGGAGGGAGAAAAGAGAGGGAGGGAAGGAAGGGAAAGGAGGGAAGGAAGGGGGGAGGAAAGGAGGGAGGGAAAGGAGGGAGGGAAGAAAAGGAAGGAAGGAGGGAGGGAAAGAAGGAAGGAGGGAGGGAAAGAAGGAGGGAGGAAAGGCAGGAGGGAGGGAAAGAAAAGGAAGGAAGGAGGGAGGGAAAGAAGGAGGGAGGGAAAGAAGGAGGGAGGAAAGGCAGGAGGGAGAAAAGAGAGGGAGGGAAGGAAGGAGGGAGGAAAGGAGGGAGGGGAGGAGGGAGGGAAGGAAGGGGGGAAGGGAAGGGAGGAGGGAGGGAGGGAAGGAAGGAGGGAGGGAAAGAAGGAGGGAGAAAAGAGGGAGGAAAGGAAGGAGGGAGAAAAGGAGGGAGGGAGAAAAGAGAGGGAGGGAAGGAAGGAGGGAGGAAAGGAGGGGGGAAGGAAGGGGGGAAGGGAAGGGAGGGAGGGAGGGAAGGCAGCCGACTTATGGTGACCCTCTTATGGGGTTTTCAAGACAAAAGACGTTTAGGGATAGTTTGCTGCTTCCTGCCTCTGCATAGCAGCCCTGGACTTCCCAGGTGGTCTCCCATCCAAGTCCTCACCAGGGCCAGCCCTGCTTAGCTTCCGAGATGTGACACGATCAGGCCATCTGGGTCAGGGCAGAGACAACCCGAGGTGCTTTGCCCTTGCCAGCGTCTGCACAGCAGCCCTGGAGTCCTTTGGTGGCCTGGTCTCCCGCCCATACTAACCAGGACTGACCCTGCTTCGCTTCCAGGATCTGGGGAAGAATTGGGGGAGGGGGGGGGCTCACCATTTCAGCATACAACCAGGTTATCTTGTCATGTAGACTGGAACATTTTCTTTCGGTCCCCTTGGCCACTTCCTGCCCTCTCCCAGGCGGGAGGAGAGGATGAAGGAGAAGAGACAGGCTCCCTGAAAACTTTCGGTAAGGGAGGGAAGCCCTTGAAGGGAATCTCCTTGTCAGCGTCCATTGGGGGATTCTCTGTTGCTCACCCAAAGCCTGGAAGTGTACAAAGAAGGCTCTGTTAGGCTTCCCACGCCCCAGAGAATCTTTTCTTAAAGGAAGGCACTTGAAGCCATAACACAGAGATAATGCAGAAGAAGAAGACTGTAGATTAATAACCTGCCTTTTCCTCTGAATCAGTCTCAGGGGGCTCACAATCTCCTTTATCTTCTTCCCCACAACAGACATCCTGTGAGGTGGTGGAGCTGAGAGAGCTCTCACAGCAGCTGCCCTTTCAAGGACAACCTCTGCCAGAGCTATGGCTGACCCAAGGCCATTCCAGCAGCTGCAAGTGGAGGAGTGGGGAATCAAACCCGGTTCTCCCAGATAAGAGTCTGCCCTTTCAAGGACAACCTCTGCCAGAGCTATGGCTGACCCGAGGCCATTCCAGCAGCTGCAAGTGGAGGAGTGGGGGAATCAAACCGGTTCTCCCAGATAAGAGTCTGCCCTTTCAAGGACAACCTCTGCCAAAGCTATGGCTGCCCCAAGGCCATTCCAGCAGCTGCAAGTGGAGGAGTGGGACTCAAACCCGGTTCTCCCAGATAAGAGTCTGCCCTTTCAAGGACAACCTCTGCCAGAGCTACGGCTGACCCAAGGCCATTCCAGCAGGAGCAAGGGGAGGAGTGGGACTCAAACCCGGTTCTCCCAGATAAGAGTCTGCCCTTTCAAGGACAACCTCTGCCAGAGCTGTGGCTGACCCAAGGCCATTCCAGCAGCTGCAAGTGGAGGAGTGGGGAATCAAACCCGGTTCTCCCAGATAAGAGTCTGCCCTTTCAAGGACAACCTCTGCCAGAGCTTTGGCTGACCCAAGGGTGTTCCAGCAGCTGCAAGTGGAGGAGTTCTCCCAGATAAGAGTCCATTCCATCAGCTGCAAGTGGAAGAGAAACCCGGTTCTCCCAGATAAGAGACCGCTCATTTAACCACTGCACCAAACTGGCTCTCTCATTTGCTCGACACGGATGTGACATAAATGTCACCTTGTTTTGCCAGGGCATGTGTGCTGTAAAATGTAATGTCAAGTATGGGAGACATAGATTTTATAAAGGACACAGGCAAACCTGATTAACAATACTAGTTTTTTAAACTCAAAATACAAGCATGCTTTCAACGCGAACACTCTTTTGATATTTCCTGAAAGCATCTCCTTGATGCCCATTCTTCCACTTCCATCCCCTGTCACGCTTTAGCACAGGGACAGTATACAACAGGGGGCGCTAAACCGCGGCTCAGGAGCTACATGTGATTCACACACAATGTGTGGCTCTCAAAGCCTCCACTGCCCTATCAGCTGGCGAGGAGAAGGCATTTGTCTAAACCAGGGGTGGCCAAGAGTAGCTCTCCAGATGCCTTTTGCCTACAACTCCCATCAGCCTCAGCCATTGGCCACGCTGGCTGGGGCTGATGGGAGTTGTAGGCAAAAGGCATCTGGAGAGCTACCCTTGGCCACCTCTGGTCTAAATCACTTTTCCAAGTCTAGCCAGCCAGCGGCTTGGAGAAAGCCTTTGCTTGTTTGTTTATATCCTGCCCTCCCACCGAAGCAGGCGCAGGGCGGCTCACAGCAATGAAACAATAAGAACAATAAATAACCATCTAAACAATTCATCAGTTCTAGAATTTGACAGTTAAAACAATTAAACAATCAACCATTTTGGTGCTAGAGTAATTAACGTCGGGCGTCATTCGAGCCCTCTCAGGTATCCTCTTGTACTGCTCTAAGTTCAGTTGAAGGCGAGCCAAAATGACGTGGTCTTGCAGGCATGGCAGAACTGGGCGAGGTCCTGCAAGGTTCTTACTACTTCTGAAAGTTGCTTCCAGCAATAGGGGACCATGACTGAGAAGGCTCTGTCTCTGGTGGTCTTCAATCTTGCCACTCTTGCCCCGGGGATCGCTAATAAAGTTAAAGTTGCTTTGTTTCCACACCTCCCTTTCCCCATCTATTTTTCTTTCTTCATCTTTTCCATCATCTCCTAATCCTATTAACAGGAGATGCTGGGGAGTGAACCTGCTGCATGCTAAGCAGACACTCTTCCACTAAGCTACAGCCCCACTTCATGGGTCTCCAGGGTCTCAGGCTGAGGTCTTTCCCATCACCTCTTGCCTGCTCCTTTTAACTGGAGATGCTGGGGATTGAACCTGGGACCTTCTGCATGCCAAGCAAGCTCTTCCACTGAGCTACAGCCCCACTTCCTGGCTCTCCAGGGTCTCAGGTGGAGGTCTTTCCCATCACTTCCTACTTGGTCCTTTTAACTGGAGATACCGGGGATTGAACCTGGGACCTTCTGCATGCCAAGCAGATGCTCTTCCACTGAGCTACAGCCCCACTTCAAGGCTCTCCAGGGTCTCAGGAAGAGGTCTTTCCCACCCCCTCCTGCCTGGTCCTTTTAACTGGAGATGCCGGGGATTGAACCTGGGACCTTCTGTATGCCAAGCAGAAGTTCTTTCACTGAACCACAGCCCCACTTCATGGCTCTCCAGGGTCTCAGGCTGAGGTCTTTCCCACCCCCTCCTGCCTGGTCCTTTTAATTGGAGATGCTGGGGATGGAACCGGGGACCTTCTGCATGCCAGGCAGAGGCTCTGCCACTGAGCTACAGCTCCAGTTCTTGGTTCTCCAGGGTCTCAGGTGAAGTTCTTTCCCATCCCCTCCTGCCTGGTCCTTTTAACTGGAGATGCCAGGGATTGAACCTGGGACCTTCTGCATGCCAAGCAGAGGCTCCACCACTGAGCTACAGCCCCATTTCATGACTCTCCAGGGTCTCAGGTGGAGGTCTTTCCCATCACTTGATTCTTTTAACTACTGGGGATTGGACCCGGGACCTTCTACATACCAAACCGGTGTTCTACATCTGAGCCAGTGGCCCCTCCCCAGCTCTGCCTTCCAAGAGGGGGAATGGGAACCACAGTTGCGTGGTTATGTCAAATCACCTGTCCTTGTTCCTGCTGGTCGAGCCTGTCTTGTTGCAGCTTCCCTTCCCAGTTCTGCTTGCTTCCTGGGGACCCCTATGACGGGACGACAGAAGATGCCTTCCGGATAGATGAGGCACAGTCAGGATGTAGGGAAGAGGTCCCAGGTAGGCTGGCTGAGTCTCTGGCGACAATGGAAGGCGGTGGCTTTTACCTGGAGAGGAAAGATCCAGGAATGCAGCCCCTTAGTCTCATGGCAGGTGACTCACCGAGGAGGGGAATCCACCTTCCCTATTTGCTCCGGTGCTGGAGGAAAAGAGGAAGGGGGGGAGTTTCAAGCAGCGGCCGCACCTGAGCAGGTGAAGACAGGTAGGCACCCGATACTCCAAGCGTGCCAAAGTCCTCTGTGAGATAGGCTGGCGAGTGTTGAGTGTCGGAAGTGATATGCGTTTCCCCAGCAGCAGCAGCTGATTCCAAGAATGCCTTTGAAAGGCTTGGGAGGGACACACCCCGCCCGGCGGCTGCCAGCAGGGCTGTGCTTTCAGAGTTCAGGACAAGTGACTGGCGTCTTCACACCTTTCTCCACCTGTCCCGAGGCAAAGGCCTCAGCGACTCCCTGGCCAGGACAACCCTTTGAAAGTGATTGGCAGGAGCAACGTGGAGTTAGCGCAAGCTAGCTCACAGGTCTTTAGCCTCCAGCTCACAGGTTTTTGTTACAAGAAGATGATGGTATTGGATTTATATCCTGCCCTCCACTCCGAATTTCAGAGTCTCAGAGTGACTCACAATCTCCTTTACCTTCCTCCCCCCACAACAGACGCCCTGTGAGGTGGGTAGGGCTGAGAGAGCTCTCCCACAAGCTGCCCTTTCAAGGACAACCTCTGCCAGAGCTATGGCTGACCCAACGCCATTCCAGCAGCTGCAAGTGGAGGAGTGGGACTCAAACCCGGTTCTCCCAGATAAGAGTCTGCCCTTTCAAGGACAACCTCTGCCAGAGCTATGGCTGACCCAAGGCCATTCCAGCAGCTGCAAGTGGAGGAGTGGGGAATCAAACCTGGTTCTCCCAGATAAGAGTCTGCCCTTTCAAGGACAATTCCTGCGATAGCTATGGCTGACCCAAGACTCTTCCAGCAGCTGGAAGTGGAGGAGTGGGAAATCAAACCCGGTTCTCCCAGATAAGAGTCCACACCCTAAACCACCATGGCAAACTAATAGAAATAAAGTGCACAATTGTAGCATCCCAAAACCATTGCCCTCCCCCTCCTCCAACCCTTGGAAAAATTGTCTTCTACAAGACAATACAGACTTTGATGTCTTTGATGACCAAGGGTCTGATTCGGTATAGGCAGCTTCATATGTCCTTGAAAGGGCAGCTGCCGTGAGAGCCCTCTCAGCCCCACCCACCTCGCAGGGTGTCTGTTGTGGGGGAGGAGATTGTGAGCACTCTGAGACTCTTTGGAGTGGAGGGCGGGATATAAATCCAATATCTTCTTATTATTATTATTACTACTGATCTCTGGGTGACAGAGATAAGTTCACCTGGAAAAAATGGCATTTGTGGACGTTGGATTCTATGGCATTATGCTCCAAACCCTACCCAGGGTTTGGGACATAATCGCATAGAATCCAACTCAGGATCCCCCCCCCCCATGTCCAGGTATTTCCCAAGCTGGAGCTGGCAAGCCTTGAGAAGATGGGGCTTGGACAGAGGATCAGCCTCCATGGGATATAATGCCACCCCGTCCATCCTCCAAAGTAGCCATTTTCCACAGGAGATTCCTTGTCGATGAAGTGTGCTTAGAGCACATGAAAGTTTACATTCTGAATAAAACTTTGTTGGTCTTAAAGGTGCAACTCGACTCCTACTTTGTTCTGGAGATCAGCTGTGATTCTGGAGGTGGGCGTCGCCAGGGCTTACCTGGAGGTTGGCAACTAGTGTTATCTCGAAGCTGAGCGTGAGCTAGCTCACAGATTTTTTTAGCCTCCAGCTCACACATTTTTGTCTTAGCTCAAGAAAAATGGCCCCAGAGCACGGTAATTTCTGCAGGAGCTCAGAACTTTAATGCCAGTAGCTCACAAAGTAGATTTTTTGCTCACAAGACTCTGCAGTTTAGAGGGAACACTGTTGACGACCCTGTGTCTTCATCTGCAATTCTTAGTGGAGTTTTCAGAAGAATTTGTAAGCATTCAGAATCCCGCCACTCTATCTGCTTCAACCTCCCTTATAGTTTTGCACCGCATCTGCCTCCGTTTCACCCCCGTGTAAACGATTCTCTGCTAGGCATGCATTTTTGAACTCCGGGTTCCAAGTAAGGGCAAGAGAACCACCGCGGGCTTCAGTCGCTGCAGCTGAGCCTGCCCAAGAGGACACGCGCATGCTCTGTAACATCGGGCGGGGAAAACCTGGAACGCCGGCCTCCTTCCCTCGCGCTTGGCCGGGTGATCACGTGACTAGTCCAAGATGGCTGCGCCCAGGACTGTAAGTGACCCGCCTTGTTTTTCTTGGCAAGAGGGTGTTGAAGGGGGGAAAGCTTGACCTTGCGGGGGATGGTGGGACTTAAAACTTCCCAATAGCTCTCTGGCATTGTTGCCTTTCTTTTACAGGGCACAGTGAGCCTGGGGAAAGGGCTGTCCATCCCAGGAAGTGTGTTGCTGCTGCTATTAGCCGGCTTCCGTTCTGTCTATTTAACCTGGCTCGGCTTTCTGCAGCATTTTTTAAAATTTTATTTTAAATTTAGGTAATGTATACTCTGTCTTTCTCGAGACGAATTACATAATGCAAGTATGGTCCAGGTGAGCAGCTCTGTTGGTCTCAAGCAATGTTCCTTCTAAGCTGCAGAATCTTGTGAGCAAAAATTCTACTTTGTGAGCGACTGGCATTCAAGTTGTGAGCTACTGCAGAAATTAGTGTGCTTTGGACTATTTTTTCCTGAGCTAAGACAAAAATGTGTGAGCTGGAGGCTAAAAATCTGTGAGCTAGCTCACGCTAACTCAGTTTAGAGGGAACACTGGACTCAAGTTAGGGTTGCCAATCCCCAGTTGGGGGCAGGGGATCTCTTGTTTTGGAGGCCCTCCTTCCACAGCAGGGTTATCAGAAAGCGGGGGTGGGGAGGGGAGAGAATGTCCACTGGGCACTCCATTATACCTTATGGAGATTGGTCCCCATAGGGTATAATGGAGAATCTGTGGGTATCTGCCTTGCTGAGGAAGGGGGTGGCTGTTTTTTGAGGTAGAGGCACCAAATTTTCAGTATAGCATCTGGTGTCTCTCCTCTCCCCCGCCCCCAAGTTTTAAAAAGATTGGACTGGAGGATCCAATTCTATGAGCCCAAAAGAAGGCAGCTCCCTCGTCCTATTGACTGTAAAGGTAGTCCCCTGTGCACTGTAATGACCATTATTTAACGCACAGAGGGCATTTAAAAGGAGCATGGTCCATTTAAATGGGGTGGCCAAAACTCCCCCCAAAACTCCCCTTGGTGTTCAATCATGTTTTTCAAGACCTTGCTTCACCCCCAAAGTCTCCCCCAACAATTTCCTGAGTCAGATCTGGCAACCCTAATGCACGTCAGTACAGTCAACAGGATGAGGGAGGAGACATAGTAAACAAGGTAACGGGACTAGGAGGTTTCAGAAATCTTAAATAAGGCACAGGTGTTATAAATGATGTGTTCATGCAAAAAAAGAAATGGTATTAGAAATGGAATGCAGCGAGAACAAGTCAAAAATATTCAGGAACTGATAATACAGATTAATAGTATACCCCACTGTCTCGGTCTCTCAGTTGATGCATTTACTAAGAACAGCCTGAGATTCAGAAATCAAGCACAGGGAGAAATCAGAAATCAAGCACATCATACCTCCTAGTCCCATTACATTTCTTACTATGTCTCCTCCCTCATCCTGTTGACTGTACTGATGAGTTGCTGATGAGTCAGATAGGGTTGTCAGCAGGGAGGTGGGTCGTGTAGTCAGATCAAGGTTGGGAAACTCCTGGAGATTTGGGGATGGAGCCTGGGGAGGACAGGAACCTCAGGGGGGTACAATGCCATACATTCCACCCTCCAAAGCAGCCATTTTCTTCAGGGAAACTGAGCTCTGTAGTTGCCGGAGATGAGCTGTAATTCTGGGAGATCCATAATTCTCAGAGCCAGTTTGGTGCAGCGATTAAGTGTGCCGACTCTTATCTGGGAGAGCCGGATTTGATTCCCCACTCCTCCACTTGCAGCTGCTGGAATGGCCTTGGGTCAGTCATAGCTCTGGCAGAGGTTGTCCTTGAAAGGGCAGCTTCTGTCAGAGCTCTCTCAGCCCCACCCACCTCAAAGAGTGTCTGATGTGGGGGAGGAAGATAAAGGAGATTGTGAGCCACTCTGAGTGGAAGGTGGGATATAAATCCACTATCTTCTTCTTCTTCTATAAATCCACTATCATCATCATCTTCTTCTTTTTCTTCTTCTTCTTCCTCCTCCTCCTCCCCAGGCCTCACATGGAAGCTGGCATTCCTACTCAGTCAGCTGCCAGTCAGAGCTGACAATACAAACGACTGACAACAGTACTCAGTATTGCCAGCTGTGACTGGCAGCAGCTGTCCAGGGTCTCTCACCGTCCTGCCTGATTCTTTTATCTGGAGGTCCCAGATTCAGTCCTTTATCTGGAGGTCCCAGGTTCAGACCTTCTGTGTGCAAAGCAGGTGCTCTACCACTGAGCCGAAATCCCACTCTGAATTAAACTGGTGATGCTTCTTCCCTTCCCCTGTATTTAATCCCTAGCCAGGTAAAGCTTCCTTGGTCTCAGATGAGAAGTGCCGTGGAATGCCCGCTTATGCTGAGGCAGCCCTTTGGTCCGTTGTCTAATCTAGCTAGCAACAAGGGAAAAGTTCTTGTAATTTGTAGAGTTTAGGGAGGATACTGCTCAGCTGCTGTGGGGCTGCGGCCAGTTGGTGGCACTGTAAGTATGCAGAAGGAAGGTCTGGTTTCTCCATAGTAACATTCTGATTATACAGGACTTCTCATTTGTAAATCTGCTGCTTTGGGGTTGGGTTTCTGTGCCTTTAACAGCCGCATGATGGACACACACAAAAATGCAGTGCACGAGGCTTCCCCCATTTCTGGATTTCCTTGTCAAGAACTCTCTACCTGTCAAGCTTCTGGCTTTACTGTACTCTGGTTAATCCACTCAGTCAGCTCAGAAGCTCTTGCTCATCTCTGCCAGAGATATTTGTGGAGACATGAGCATCCACAGCATATGTTATTCCAGCCGACATTAACAGCCCTACAGATGATTTAACGAGGGGTCTGCCTAATGCTGTTGGCTGTTCTGCCCTTTAGGGCAGGGGAATCGAACTCATATGTTATGAGGACCGCATCTGACATAAATGAAACCTTGTTGGGCCGGGCCAGGTGTGTACCTACTTAAGATTAGGTAGCAGAGACACACATTTTATAAAGAACACAAACACATATTTTTAAAAAACTTAAAACATGCTTAAAACGTTAGCACTTTTTGGTCTTAAAGGTGCCTGCTTTGAATTTCTTCCACGGGATCGAGGGAACTGGGCGAAGAAAGCTCTGGCTCTTTCCTTCCTTCCCCAGCGGACTAGGGGGGGAGCCTCAGCCAATAGAAGGAAGAGAGGCTTGGCTCAGCAGCTCCACAGTGCAATTGAGAGAGCCTGGCAAAGCAAGCTATTCTTCCCCCCTTCCTCCCCAAGGGCAGAGCCTCAGCCAATGGAGAAAATAGAGGTTTTGCTCTGTAGCTTCTGTGAAATTGAGCAAGCCTTGCAAAGCAAGCTGTTACGGAGAAGGAAGCAAGATATAGGGAGAAGGAAGCGGATGACAGCCAGTTGCTCGAGGGCCTGATAGGAGCCCTCTGGGGGCCTGATTCGGCCCCTAAACTGCATGTTTGACACCCCTGCTTTAGGGTGTCTGCTAGCTTTGCCAACCTGCAGGTGGGTAAAGGGAGAGAGGTCACTTGTAGGCTAAAGACAGCACAACTGAAGTTACAGTGACCAAATAACTAAGAATGTATTGAAACAAAATCATACAAATACGTTCAATAGAAGACTAAATAGCAATAACAATTCCCCAAAAGTTTCGCAGTTCCATCAAAGGAGTCCCAATGAACAGGAGGTTGACTTGATTATTCCTTCTTCAAATCCTCTTCTAGCATAGGGGGCTCTGACCACATATCTCAACCAAAGGCAAAAAGCTCAGAAAAAATATCAGCGTGTTTCTGATGCATCAGTAAGTTGCAAAAAGCTGCAAAACCCACAAGATTCTTTTTCAGCGCGTCCGAAGACTGCACATAGAATTCCCAATGGACAAATGGGACAGAAAGACTCCAGTAAGATTTCAAAACGGCACTAAACTCCAAAAGGCTAATGGATCTGTCGACTAATGGATCACGTTTTGCACAAAAGTGCTTTTTCATAGAGCCATTATGTTCTGTACTACTGATCAATTGATGTCAAGCTAAGACTTCTTCATATAATTCACATCAGGCACAAGCTGATCCAATAGTCGACTGGCACGTAAGGAGAAAGAAGCCTTTGGAGCCAATGTCTTTAAAGGAACTGAATACCACACAGTAAATGGTGAAGGACTGTGACTGTATGTCTCTTATGAAGGAGAAGAAAATATTGGATTTTTATCCCGCCCTCCACTTTGAATCTCAGAGTCTCAGAGCGGCTCACAATCTCCTTTATCTTCCTCCCCCATAACAGACACCCTGTGAGGTGGGTGGGGCTGGAGAGGGCTCTCACAGCAGCTGCCCTTTCAAGGACGACCTCTGCCAGAGCTATAGCTGACCCAAGGCTGTTCCAGCAGGTGCAAGTAGAGGAGGGGGGAATCAAACCCGGTTCTCCCAGATAAGAGTCCGCACACGTAACCACTACACCAAACTGGCTCTCAAACTGAACATTTCTGCATATGAACTGGATATTTTTGGGGAAAACTGGATGAAAAATACTCATATTGTGAAACCTTTGGAAATATATTTTTGTACTGTGTGTGAGGGGTATCATTGAAGAACCAACAGAGACTTTTCTGTATTTGTTTATAAATTTTTTATTGTTCATACACACACAGTTGCTGTTGTTTGTTACATTTTTGTCCCTGGCAATACAGTAGAGATAACAATAGCACACTGGGGGAGAAAGTGTAGAGGACTGGGAAAGGCAAGGGCAAACCACCCTGTAAAAAGTCTGCCGTGAAAACGTCGTGGAAGCAACGTCACCCCAGAGTCGGGAACGACTGGTGCTTGCACAGGAGACTACCTTTTCTTTGATTACTTAGTTATTTCTCATGGCTTGTTCTTGGCTTTCCAAGCCCTCGACTCAGGTTAAAAACTGTCTTTGGATCTGCAGGCCTAAATCTTTGGCTCACTGATAAAAATACCTACAAAGGGGAGGCAATTTTGACTGCTCCCCCAAGTACCTGTGAGATAAGGAAAGCTCCAAAGGTTTACCGGATCCCCTCCCCCCAGTGTCTCAATAAAACACCCCTTCCTGCTAAAGTAACAAAGCCCTACCCTCTCTGTTTGTTCTTTCTCCAGCTCTGGCATGGCAGACGACTTCCCTCATTGCTGCATGCTTGCCGGCGGTATAGCAGCCGTTCAACCGGCCCCGCCACCGGCCTCCTGAAAGGACAGATCCTTCCATATTTATACAACCGCTTCTACGACTTGGAAGCCTTCATTGATTTTGGCATGAAGCTGAAAAGTTGGAAGGTGGAAGCAAAGAACAAGTACGTGTGGCCTGGTCTGGTTTTCCTGCCAAGTTTCTAGTCCCTGTGGAGGTAGATCTTTTATTCTGTCCCCTTTTAGCTGTCTTTTTGGTGTAGAGCCAGTTTGGGGTAAAAAAAGCTCTCTCAGCCCCACCTACCTCACAGGGTGTCTGTTGTGGTGGTGGGGGGAGGTAGAGGAGACTGTGACCGCTCTGAGATTCAAAATATAGGGCAAGATATAAATCCAGTATCATCGTCGTCATCATTTCTTCTTCTTCTTCTTTTTTCTTTTTTTTCTTTTTCTTTTTCTTGTTCTTGTTCTTTTTTTTTCTTCGTCTTCTTTTTTCTTTTCTTTTTTTTCTTTTTCTTTTTCTTCTTTTTTCTATTTTTCTCTTTTTCTTCTTTTCTTCTTCTTCTTGGGAGAGCCAGTTTGGTGTAGTGGCGAAGTGCGCAGACTCTTACCTGGAAGAACCGGGTTACATTCCCCACTCCTCCACTTGCAGCTGCTGGAATGGCCTTGGGTCAGCCATAGCTCTGGCAGAGGTTGTCCTTGAAAGGGCAGACTCTTATCTGGGAGAACCAGGTTTGATTCCCCCACTCCTCCACTTGCAGCTGCTGGAATGGCCTTGGGTGAGCCGTAGCTCTGGCAGAGGTTGTCCTTGAAAGGGCAGACTCTTATCTGGGAAAACCGGGTTTGATTCCCCACTCCTCCACTTGCAGCTGCTGGAATGGCCTTGGGTCAGCCATAGCTCTTGCAGAGCTGTCCTTGAAAGGGCAGACTCTTATCTGGGAGAACCGGTTTTGATTCCCCACTCCTCCACTTACAGCTGCTGGAATGGCCTTGGGTCAGCCATAGCTCTGGCAGAGGTTGTCCTTGAAAGGGCAGACTCTCATCTGGGAGAACCGGGTTTGATTCCCCACTCCTCCACTTGCAGCTGCTGAAATGGCCTTGGGTCAGCCGTAGCTCTGGCAGAGGTTGTCCTTGAAAGGGCAGACTCTTATCTGGGAGAACCGGGTTTGATTCCCCACTCCTCCACTTGCAGCTGCTGGAATGGCCTTGGGTCAGCCATAGCTCTGGCAGAGGTTGTCCTTGAAAGGGCAGACTCTTATCTGGGAGAACCGGTTTTGATTCCCCACTCCTCCACTTACAGCTGCTGGAATGGCCTTGGGTCAGCCATAGCTCTGGCAGAGGTTGTCCTTGAAAGGGCAGACTCTCATCTGGGAGAACCGGGTTTGATTCCCCACTCCTCCACTTGCAGCTGCTGAAATGGCCTTGGGTCAGCCGTAGCTCTGGCAGAGGTTGTCCTTGAAAGGGCAGACTCTTATCTGGGAGAACCGGGTTTGATTCCCCACTCCTCCACTTGCAGCTGCTGGAATGGCCTTGGGTCAGCCATAGCTCTGGCAGAGGTTGTTCTTGAAAGGGCAGCTGCTGTGAGAGCCCTCTCCAGCCCCACCCACCTCACAGGGTGTCTGTTGTGGGGGAGGAAGGTAAAGGAGATTGTGAGCCGCTCTGAGATTCTTCGGAGTGGAGGGCAGGATATAAATCCAATATCTTCTTCTTTTCTTCTTCTTCTTTTTCTTTTTCTTCTTCTTTTTTTCTTGTAATGTCTCGGGGCTGGAGGCAAGGGCCCAGGCTCTTTGGCCGAGGGGCAGCCGAAGGAGTAGGGGAGTGGAAACTTTTATCCACTGAGACAATCAGACAGTGACTTCCTAGCTGGAAAAATGACTGGAAAAGGCTGCTGAATCAGCACCCTGGACAGTTCCTGAAATTCAGTTAGTGGTACAGCTTAGGACTGTGCCAACTCCTGAGTTTCACAGAACACTTCAGCATCATACGGAACAGAAAAGGCATGTCGCTGGTGAGCACATGCACTTCTCCTGATAGGCCCAGGTGAGGCCCAGGTATGCACGTATGGAGCTGGTGTACTTCATTCCTCCCCACCTGTCTCCCCAGTGAGGACACAATGCAACTCCCATCATTCTCCTCTCCTCCGTTTTATCCTCACAACAACCCTGCAAGGTAGGTTAGGCTGAGAGAGCATATGAGAGGCCAAAGATCACCCAACAAACCTCCACAGCAGAATGAGGATTCGAACTCGGCTGTCCCAGATCTGATCTCACAGAGTTTTCTCCCTTTTGGATGCGATGACAGTGGGAAAGCCTGGTTTTGGTGTAGTGGTTAAGTGTGTGGACTCTTATCTGGGAGAACCAGGTTTGATTCTCCACTCCTCCCCTTGCAGCTGCTGGAATGTCCTTGGGTCAGCCATAGCTCTGGCAGAGGTTGTCCTTGAAAGAGCAGACTCTTCTCTGGGAGAACTGGGTTTGATTCCCTACTCCTCCACTTGCAGCTGCTGGAATGGCCTTGGGTCAGCCATAGCTCTCACAGAGTTGTCCTTGAAAGGGCAGCTTCTGGGAGAGCTCTCTCAGCTCCACCCACCTCACAGGGTGTCTGTTGTGGGGGAGGAAGGTAAAGGAGATTGTGAGCCACTCTGAGATTCAGAGTGGAGGGTGGGGTATGAATCCAATATCATCATCTTTGCAGGACCTCGGCTACCTGGTAATGTCTGGAGAGCGCACTCTGGCTTTGGAAAGGCCACTTTAATGTATTTATTTATACGTTCAGGATATTTTTATGCCACCTCTCCAGGGAAATTAAAGTCAGAAAGCTCCCAGAAACGGCTGCAATGCAATAAACATAACTCTCTAAAATGCAGTGTACTACACAGTAATATAAGTCTAGAAATGACAATATGTCTACGCAGGGGTGTCAAACTCATTTGTTATGAGGGCTGGATTTGACATAAATGAGACCTTGTCGGGCCGGGCCTAGTATGTTACAAAATGTAATGCCAGGTAGCGGACATATAAAATTTATAAAGGGCACAGACACACAATTAAAGAATTTTTTTTTGCTTAAAACATGCTTAAAATATTAGCACATTTGCAATATTTGTTTTACAATGTCGCCTCTTGCTATGAATTATTGCATCAAAAACTGCAGACAATGTCTGAATGTGTGCTGTTCAGGTGTGCACAACTGCAAGTTGCAAACCTACTTTTGATTCATTGACATTCATTACAGACATTTTGTGGTCAATGCTTTGAGCCTAAGAGCCAGAGGAACATGAAGCAGCTGGGCACTGTGAGCTTTACAGAAGTTGCTTCACGTACTAGTCAAGAACATGTGAAGGCACCATGGCACATACTGGGGGCTATGTGCTTGTCTACAAAACTATCATTTTCCCGAGAAAAAATCAAAGGAAATGTGAAAGAAAAATTAAGGAAAATTTGCTGGGTAAACCTAGGGTGGAACATACTCTCAGCCTAATGCTGATATTTCTCTTCTAAATAGTTCACATGCTTTCCTATTGAGAAAGACTGGAAGGCATGAGTACAGTGAAAAAGAGTAGGGGAACCCAGTTACACCCACAATACTTTACACCCACATGCTTTCCTGTTGAGAAAGACTGGAGGGCATCAGTACAGTGAAAAAAGAGGAGGGGAACCCAGTTACACCCACAACAATGTCAACAAAACTCTCTCTTTCTGTGTAGCAAGGCAAAAAGTTCATACCTTCACTAAAACGTTGCTAGTCTTAAAAATGCTCTTTGTAGCTCTCCTGATGGTGGGGACTATGCAAAAGAAGCTCTGGCTTTTTCTTGCCTTCCTCAGGGCATGAGGAGGGGGAGGAGCCTCAGCCATTCATTAGAAGGAAGAGAGGCTTGTCTCAGTAGCTCTGCAGGGTGATTAATTGAGCCTGGCAGAGCTATAGAGCCAAGCTCCCTCATTGGCTGAGGCTGCTACTCCCTCCTCCTCCTCCTCCCTTTGGGGAAAGGGAAGGGGTAGAGGAAAAAGCTGTTTTGCTGCTCTGGTTTATCCGGGGAGAAATATAAAATGGCAACTGAAAAAAGCAGGCAAGGGAAAATGAAGCAGAAGCCAGTTGCTGAAGGGCCTGATTGGAGCCCTCTGTGGGCCGGATCTAGCCTGCAGGCCGTATGTTTGACACCCCTGATCTACAGTCTTAACACTTGCAAGATATAATCTAGTAATACAATCACAAAATATGCCCACAGAACTAAACTGAAAGAGAGTCCAATTCACAGATTACATCAGGATACGCACAAAAGCTATCTGCTCTTCAGATAAGTCAGCAAAAAGTCCCTTTCGTAGCTGGAATGCATGCCTTTCCAAAAGTTGTCTAGCTGACCGGTGATTGACTCTACAGTCTGGTTTCAAATATCTTTATCTTGATCTCCAGCTGTTTTCTGATAAGAGCAACATCCTCTTAAGCTGTAAAATTTTTCATAGTAGAGGAAAATGCCATTCAAAGACGGAACACCTAAAGCCTCTGGCATTTAGTACTGAGTTTCACCAAAATTCACTGCCACAGGAATTCACTGCCACGGGAGGTGGTGGCAGCTACAAGCATAGCCAGCTTCAAGAGGGGGTTAGATAAAAATATGGAGCAAAGGTCCATCAGTGGCTATTAGCCACAGTGTGTGTGTGTATATATATGTATGTGTGTGTGTATAATGTTTTTTGGCCACTGTGTGATACAGAGTGTTGGACTGGATGGGCCATTGGCCTGATCCAACATGGCTTCTCTTATGTTCTTAAATTTTTCAACAGGTGTGACCAGGGGTCATTTTGTAGGAAAATAGGTGGTGGAGCTCATTAGCATAACTCATTAGCATATGCCGCCCCCCCCCCACCGCCAAAAGCAATCCAATGGAAGAAAGGAGAGCCCCAGGTGAGCGAGGCATTCTTGGACTGGCTAGAGATCCAGCCAGCCCAAGCAGGCCTCGCTTGCCTGGGGCTCTCCTGGGCCACCCCCCCTCCAGTCAAAAGGCCAGCAAGCCACCCACTGCCCAAAACCACATAAGAAGAGGAGAAAGGGTGGTGCAGGCTTCTCCAGGGGTGAATGAGGGCTGCTGAGGGTGTGGCAAAGCCCCTGGTGGCTGGATGGCTGCCCGCTCTCCTCATCCAGGGATTGTTATGCAGCTGCACCTACTATTCACTGGGGTAGGTAGGTGGGGAGGAAGAGAGGGAACCCTCAGAAAGATTCAGGAGCTGTGCTCTTGTGAGCTCCTGCTGAATCTGAGGCATGGGCGTGGCGTCTTTCAAGATATTAAAAACCGGACTGTAGCGTCGATCACCGGTTACTCTAACTCTAGAAATCTTTTTCTTTTGCTTGTACCTCTCCAGGGGAAGCTGCCTGAGGCAGCCTTACAAAATAACATAATAAAGGAAAGGAAAGGTCCGCTGTGCAAGCACCAGTCGTTTCCGACTCTGGAGTGACGTTGTTTTCACAACGTTTTCACAGCAGGCTTTTTACGGGGTGGTTTGCCATTGCCTTCCCCAGTCATCTAGGCTTGGAAGGATGGAAGGCTGAGTCAACCTCGAGTCGGCTACCTGAAAACCCAGCTTCCACCGGGGATCGAACTCAGGTCGTGAGCAGAACTTAGGACTGCAGTACTGCAGCTTTACCACTCTGCACCACGGGGCTCTTCATAATAAAGCATCACATTAAATGCTATAAAAGGAGGGGGGCAACTTAAAAAAAACACCCAGCCGAAGAATAACAAACAAGTAATTGTCTTTCTGGGTTTCTCCTTCGAGTAGCACCTGACTATGTTTTCCATCCACAGTCACTATCTCAAAATACAGAAAAAGTATGGCAACGAGATGGCAGCTGCTGCTTTTGCCCTGATGCTCAAAGGAGGTGTCAGGTACGTGGGAGCTGGTTCCATCACGGTGTCCTTTGGCAGCAGGTGGGACCTCGGAAGGAGCTTCCGGACTCCCTCTTGGACTCTCTGATCTGAGACTCTGATTCAGAGAGAAGGGCAGGGTATAAATCTACTGTCTTCTTCTCCTCCTCCTCCTTCTCCTCCTCCCTCTCCTCCTTCTCTTCCTTCTTCTTCTCCTCCTCCTCCTCCCCCCTCTCCTCTTCCTTCTCCTCCTCCCTCTCCTTCTCCTTCTCCTCCTCCTTCTTCTCCTCCTCCTCCCTCTCCTCCTCCTTCTTCTCTTCCTTCTCGTTTTCTTCCTTCTCCTCCAACTTCTCCTTCTTCTCGTCCTCCTTCTTTTCCTTCTCCTCTTCCCTCTCCTCCTTCTCTTCCTTCTTCTTCTCCTCCTCCTCCCCCCTCTCCTCTTCCTTCTCCTTTTCCTTCTCCTTCTCCTCCTCCTCCTCCTTCTTCTTCTCCTCCTCCCTCTCCTCCTCCTTCTTCTCTTCCTTCTCGTTTTCTTCCTTCTCCTCCAACTTCTCCTCCTCCTTCTTCTCGTCCTCCTTCTTTTCCTTTTCCTTCTCCTCCTCCTCCTCCCTCTCCTCCTTCTCCTTCTTCTCCTTCTCCTCCTCTCTCTCCTCCTCCTTCTTCTCCTCCTCCTTTCTTTCTCTTCCTTCTCCTCATTTTCTTCCTTCTCCTCCAACTTCTCCTCCTCCCTCTCCTCCTCCTCCTCCTCCTTTTCCTCCTCCGTCTCCTTCTCCTTCCTCTCCTTCTTCTTCTCCTCCTCCCTCTCCTTCTCCTTCTTCTACTTCTCCTGCTCCTCCTCCTCCTCCTCCTTCTTCTCTTCCCTCTCCTCATTTTCTTCCTTCTCCTCCTTCTTCTCGTCCTCCCTCTCCTCCTCCTCCTCCTGTTCCTCCTCCATCTCCTTCTCCTTCTTCTACTTCTCCTCCTGCTCCTCCTCCTCCTCCTTCTTCAACATTATTTGAGTGCCTTTTATTACAAACCGCTCATTGCCAAGGTGGGATCTTGGCACAAAGCTGGCGGAGGGCTTACGTTGCCAGTTCTTCATTGCATCCATGATTCTGTTCTTGATTTCAGTTGACATGACAAGGTCTGGAGGACTGGGTGGGAAAGCCCTCATAAGAACAAGGAGAGACCTGTTGGATCAGATGGGTGCTCAATCTAGCTAGCATCTCTATCTCACACTGTTGCCAACGTGTTTCCTCTGGGAGGCTAACAAAAGGTTATAGAGGCAGCTGGCTTGGCTTGGAGGAGCAATTTTAGAGAGACCAGTGCCTTCTCCAAGCTGGCTGATGGGGTGGTGGGGACTTTGAGAGCCACACAATATGTGTGAAAGAGCCCCCACGTGACTCCCAAGCCACAGTTTGACCACCTCTGTTATAGAGACCTCCCCTTTGCTCAAATGGATTCGGGCCCCTTTGTTTTCAAGCACAGCCTCGTGAGTTCTTTGGAAAGAGGGTAGCAAAAACAAATATACATTTTTAATCTTTTGTATCAGGAAAAGCTGTACTTGGCAACATGGATAAATTCTTCTTCTAATCTCAGGTTCCATGTTTACATTCACCTTCTCCTTTTGCTTGAGGTGCCCAGGAAAGCCTTCAGGGACAGTTTGATCAAAGTATCAAAGAGAGCCAGTTTGGTGTGGTGGTGAAGTGTGTGGACTCTTATCTGGGAGGACCAGGTATGATTCCCCACTCCTCCACTCGCACCTGCTGGAATGGTCTTGGGTCAGCCATAGCTCTCGCAGAGTTGTCCTTGAAAGGGCAGCTTCTGTCAGAGCTCTCTCAGCCCCACCCACCTCATGGGCAATGCTCCCTCAAAGCTGTGGAGTCATAAGAGCAAAAATTCTATTTTGTGAGCTCCTGGCATTAAAGTTGTGAGCTCCTGCATAAGTTAGTCAGTTTGGTGTAGTGGTTAAGTGTGCGGACTCTTATCTGTGAGAACTGAGTTTGATTCCCCACTCCTCCACTTGCTCCGGCTGGAATGGCCTTGGGTCAGCCATAGCTCTGGCAGAGGTTGTCCTTGAAAGGACAGCTGCTGTGAGAGCTCTCTCAGCCCCACCCACCTCACAGGGTGTCTGTTGTGGGGGAGGAAGGTAAAGGAGATTGTGACTACTCTGAGACACTGAAATTCGAAGTGGAGGGCGGGATATAAATCCAGTATCATCTTCTTTTTTTGGAGCCATTTTTTCTAAGCTAAGACAAAAGTCTGTGAGCTGGAGGCTAAAAATCTGTGAGCTAGCTCACACTAACTCAGCTTAGAGGGAACACTGCTCACGGGGTGTCTGTAGTGGGGGAGGAAGATAAAGGAGATTGTGAGCTGCTGTGAGACTCCGAGATTCGGAGTGGAGGGTGGGATATAAATCCAATATCTTCTTCTTCCCCCCACCCCCTACAGGTTCCAGGGGCAAACTGAATGGTACCGAGAGCACAATATAAAGCGATATCGTGTGGACCTGGCACGTTACCTAAGATTCCCCTTGGAAGCGATCGACTTCAGCGATTCGATCATCAACTATGATGGCCTGGGCTGCCTTGGTGAGACTCTGGCCGCGAATCGAGGCCGGTGGAGATGATTCTTGCCCTTTTTTGAACATTCAAAAATGTGTTTTCCTCCCCAAGTCCTTTCGGAAAGCGTTAAGCAACCGGCAGTCCTGAATTCAAATCGGGCCCCATGCTGCTTTCCCAGTTTGCCTCCCGATTTCTTCCTCCTATAGACTAGGGCCGTCGTTTTCCTATGCGAAGCTTAGAGAGTGCTTCCTCTGTTGGTTTGTACTGTTCACGGCTGGTTTTCTGGCCATGTCACCTGAGCGGTTGGATGAAGGGGGTGCTGACGTGCCATGGGAAGGGGGCTTGGCTCATACCCAGCTGCCAGCCACTCAGGAGACGATTAGGATCTCCCAGGGCTTTTTTTGGAGCAGGAACTCCTTTGCATATTAGGCCACACCCCCTGATGTAGCCAATCCTCCTGGAGCTTACAGGAGGACCTGTACGAAGAGCTCTGTAAGCTCTCGGAGGATTGGCTGCATCGGGGTGTGTGGCCTAATATGCAAAGGAGCTCCTGCTAGAATTCCACCCCTGCACACACCCCTGATGTAGCCATTCCTCCTGGAGCTTACAGGAGGACCTGTACGAAGAGCCCTGTAAGCTCTTGGAGGAGTGGCTACATCAGGGGTGTGTGGCCTAATATGCAAAGGACTTCCTGCTCCAAAGGAAAAAAGCCCTGGCATCTCCTTCGGGGCTAGCGCATCTGTTGGCCAGTCCAAGCCAAGCAACGCAGGCCTGGGGGGAGTGATGGGTGTATTATGCTGGGGGTTCCACAGAGAACAAATTCTGGAGGAGCAGTGGACGTTCTGTCAGAATTAAGCTCTGCCCCCTGACCTCAGGGCCTCCCCGCCTTCTGGGACTGCTGCACGCCCAGCCCATCTCTCGTGCACCTCTGGGTTGCCATGAGGGCAAGAAACTTAGTTTTGCAAGCCTTGGAAGGTTAAATTCTGTGCTGAGCCTGGGAATACATCCTGCGGGTTCCATCCTGTGCACTCATAGTTGCTAAGAGAGCCAGTTTGTGTCGTGGTTAAGTGCGTGGACTCTTATCTGGGAGAACCGGGTTTGATTCCCCACTCCTCCACTTGCAGCTGCTGGAATGGCCTTGGGTCAGCCATAGCTCTCACAGAGTTGTCCTTGAAAGGGCAGACTCTTATCTGGGAGAACCGGGTTTGATTCCCCACTCCTCCACTTGCAGCTGCTGGAATGGCCTTGGGTCAGCCATAGCTCTGGCAGAGGTTGTCCTTGAAAGGGCAGCTTCTGTCAGAGCTCTCTCAGCCCCACCTACCTCAGAGGGTGTCTGTTGTGGGGGAGGAAGGTAAAGGAGATTGTGACTGCTCACAATGAGTAAAGGGAATTTCTTCTTCTTCTACTACTGCTACTACTATTACCTGGAGCCAGTTAAGAGCAAACCCAAGAACTGAAGCAGGGGAATCGCTGCCTTGCATCTCCCTCTCAGCCTTTGCACGGTGCTAGTCCTCAAAAAGATCGAAGTCAGGTGTCTTGTGTAAATTACACCCAATTGAGTTACATTTAATATATCGATTCGCTGATCCTATTAGTTGCAGGGGCGGGGCGGAGCTCTGATGCTTCGTTAGGGAGTCAGGAGGCCCCCATCCAGGTTATGCCTTGTGCCGCCACGTGCTTGCAAATGAAGCACAGCCGTTATTGACCACCCCCTTCTCTTCTGCCACCCGCAGTTCACCTGAAAGCGCTGAAACATCTCAATCTCAGCCGATGCCCCAACGTGGACGACTGGTGCCTGAGCCGGCTGCACGTCTTCGGGGACACGCTGGAAGAGCTGTCCCTTGCGGGCTGCCCCCGGATCACCGAGAGGGGGCTGGGTTGCCTTCACCATCTGGAGTGAGTCCATGCCGCCAGTGTGCACATTTCTGCTTTTGGCTCCCTTTCAGCATCTGCTTCATGCAAAAACCAGCTCACTTTCAGTGAGACGCATGAAGCCGCCTGGTACTGAAACAGAGCTTCAGTCCTCAAGGTCAATATTGTCTACTCAGGCTGACAGCGGCTCTCCAGGATCTGAGGAATTGCTTCGTTCAACTGGCAACAGCTCCCCCAAGGTCGCAGGTCTTTCACCTCCCACCTGGTCATTTTTAACTGGAGATGCCGTGGATTGAACCGGGGACCCTCTGCATGCCAAGCAAAGGCAGTACCACTGAGCTACAGCCCCACTTCCTGGCTCTCCAGGGTATCAGGCTGAGGTTTTTCCCATCCCCTCCTGCCTGGTCCTTTTCACTGGAGATGCTAGGAATTGAACCTGGGGCCTTCTGCATGCCAGGCAGATGCTCTAGCACTGAGCTACAGCCCCACTTCATGGCTCTCCAGGGTCTCAGGCTGAGGTCTTTCCCATCACCTCCTGTCTGCTCCTTTTAACTGGGGATTTAACCTGGGACCTTCTGCATGCCAATCAGATGCTCTACCACTGAGCTACAATCCCACTTCCTGGCTCTCCAGGGTCTCAGGTTGAGATCTTTCCCATCACCTCCTGCCTGCTCCTTTTACCTGGGGATGCTGGGGATTGAACCTGGGACTTTCTGCATGCCAATAAGATGCACTACCACTGAGCTACAGTTCCACTTCACGGCTCTCCAGGGTCTCAGGCTGGGGTCTTTCCCATCAACTCCTACTTGGTCCTTTTAACTGGAGATGCTGGGGATTGAACCTGGGACCTTCTGCATGCCGACCAGAGGCTCTACCACTGAGCTACAGCCCCACTTCATGGCCTTCCAGGGTCTCAGGCTGAGGTCTTTCCCATCCCCTCCTGCCTGGTCCTTTTCACTGGAGATGCTGGGATTGAAGCTGGGACCTTCTGCATGCTGAGCAGATGCTCTTCCACTGAGCCACGGCCCCTCAGCCCAAAGTCCCTCAGAGGACTATTGTTGCTTCCGCCAGCATCCTCAAGCTCCCATCCTTTGTTCAGGGGGTGGAAAAGGAGCAGGGCAAATTTGCCAGGGACCACAGAATCCCCATGACCGCTGGACACTTCACAAAACAGGCCCAGCTTCCTACACCTGCTGGCCTCTTTTGTCAGGCTCGAAGCCAACAGACTGAGAATGTTTTCTGAAGCCAGGAATCGCGAGATGCTTGCCAGGTGTTGGGTGGAGGCAGCTGGAAAACCAGATGAGCCAGAGTATGCTCGGGCAATGGGGTATCCCTTTCGTTCGGGAGTGTGAGTCACTGCTGGTATACGGGCGTGGCGTTGGCAAGATTCTTTTGTAGTCCTGCCCCGTGGAGATAGTGATACCAATTTCTACAGGGTGATCTACCCTTTCCCGCTGTTTGTGTGATCCCCCCACAAAAAAAACCCCCTGCCCCCCTTCAAACTGGGACAGAAAACTTGTCCTAACAGGGCCCAATTAGGAGTAAACGGTTTTGAAATGTGTGGTTGGTGAGAGAAGATATTAAGGGAGGAAATGGGCAGTTCCTTCCTCCTTTCTAATCCTAGAATTCTGGGTCACCCAGTGAAACCCAACAGCGGTCCAATGAAGTCTTGCTTCGACTAATCAGCTTTTGGAATTCCCCGCCACATGATTCAGCGGTGACCTTTCTCCTTGGTTGCCTTTTTTAAAAAAAAAAATAGAGCAGGTGGATTCCCAGGATGAAGCTCATTAACTATGACGGCAGAATGGAGCCTCCTCCTTTAGGAGCAGCGTACCTCAGAGTTGATCTCTCATTTCCTGTTTCAGTTAACTCCCTGGGCCCCAAAAAACAATTCCGAAACAAGTAAGGATATATTCCCCTCACAGGGCCTGATTAATTAAGAGCATCAGAAGAGCCCTGTTGGGTCAGACTGGTGGTCCCTCTAGTCCAGCATCCTGTCTCACACAGTGGCCAGCCAGTTCCTCTGGAGGGCCAACCACAGGGCAGAGAGGCCGAGGCCTTCCCCTGAGAAGAACATCAGAAGAGCCCTGCTGGACCAGACCAGTGAGGGTCCATCTAGTCCAGCCTCCTGTCTCACACAGTGGCCAGCCAGTTCCTCTGGAGGGCCAACCACAGGGCATGGAGGCTGAGGCCTTCCTCTGATAAGAACATCAGAAGAGCCCTGCTGGATCAGACCAGCGGTCCATTCAGTCCAGCATCCTTTATTACATAGTGGCCAGCCAGTTCCTCTGGAGGGCCAGCAACAGGGCAGAGAGGCCGAGGCCTCCATCTGATAAGTCCATAAAAAGAGCCCTGCTAGATCAGACCAGTGGTCCACCTAGTCCAGCCTCCTGTCTCACACGGTGGCCAGCCAGTTCCTCTGGAGGGCCAACATCAGGGCAGAGGACGAGGCCTTCAGAAAAACATAAGAAGGGCCCTGCTGGATCAGATGAATAGTCCATCCAGTCCAGCATCCCCTCTCACACAGTGGCCAACCAGTTCCTCTGGAGGGCCAACCACAGGGCATTCAGGCCGAGGCCTTCCCCTGAGGTTGCCTCCTGGCTCTGGGATTTGGAGGATCAGTGCCTCTAAATGTGGAGGTTCTCGGTCACCAGGGCTAGTAGCCATGGATAGACTTATCCTTCATGATTCTGTCTGATCTCCTTTTCAAGCTGTTTATTCCAGTGGCCGTCACTAGAACCTCTGGCAGCAAATCCTACATTTTAGTCACTCTCTGGCCTTGTTTACACAGTGTGTCGAGTCCGTGTTAAACTGACCCGGTTCTGTTCCGAATATCTTTGTTCCGGATATTATCGAGCAGACTGCCATGCTGCAGTTCGAATCACTCCGCGGTGAAACCGTCTTCTGCTGTCCACACGATGGCACCACGCAGTTCTTTTTTGGATTCCTCCGCTGTTATGCGCATGCGCGCATTATGCACACACGCGCAGACGTTAAAACATTATGCGGTTATGTGCATATCGCTAAGTAGTAACAAAAAAATGGCAACCGTTAACCGGTTGTCTGAGGCTCCTTTCGCTCTGGGACAGCCTTCAGACATCTGGAAGTTGGTTAATATTGCAGCAGAACTTTCCAGACGGAGAAAACTACGAGGTGAAACCGGACAACTCAAAAAGCACCACAAAGGAGCAGATAACAAAATAATCCGGTTTGGAGAAAGATTGGCAGAGGGGCGACAACAATTGACTAACGGGAGGCAGATGTTGCTGTCTGATCAGCCGCTTTTAATCCGGTAGGAAACAGCAGCGACAACTGATTAGACTGTGCGTCTGAACAGGCCCTCTGTGTAAAAGCCATATATATATATATTTTTGTCTGTCCTGAATCTGCTCCCATCAGCCTCATGAGATGCCCTCGACTTCTAGTATTTGGGTGAAAGAGTAAGGTTTCCCTTTGTCAACTCTGTCCACCCCATGCATAATTTTGTAAATATCTGCCATGTCCAGCGTTCCCTCTAAGCTGAGTTCGCGTGAGCTTGCTTACAGATGTTTAGCCTCCAGCTCACACATTTTTGCCTTAGCTCAGGAAGGATGACCCCAGAGCACCATGATTGCTGCAGCAGCTCACAACTTTAAAGCCAGTAGCTCACAAAGTAGAATTTTTGCTCACAAGACTCTACAATTTAGAGCAGGGGTGCCCAACCCCCGGGCCGTGGACCGGTACCAGTCCGTGGCCTGTTAGCAACCGGGCCATGAGTTGTATAATTATTTCATTATATGTTACAATGTAGTAATAATACAAATAATAAGACGACGACATTGGATTTATATCCTGCCCTCCACTCCAAATTTCAGAGACTCAGAGCAGCTCACAATCTCATTTACCTTCCTCTCTCACAACAGACACCCTGTGAGGTAGGTGGGGCTGTGAGAGCTCTCCCAGAAGCTGCTCTTTCAAGGACAACTCTTGCGAGAGCTATGGCTGACTCAAGGCAATTCCAGCAGCTGCAAGTGGAGGAGTGGGGAATCAAACGCGGCTCTCCCAGATACGAGTTCGCACACTTGACCACTACACCAAACTGGGTGGGGCTGAGAGAGATCTGACAGAAGCTGCACTTTCAAGGACAACTCCTGCAAGAGTTATGGCTGACCCAAGGCCATTCCAGCAGCTGCAAATGGAGGAGTGGGGAATCAAACCCGGTTCTCCCAGATAAGAGTCCACACCCTAAACCACCATGGCAAGCTAATAGAGATAAAGTGCACAATTGTAGCATCCCCAAACCATTGCCCTCCCTCTCCTCCGACCCTTGGAAAAAATGTCTTCCACAAAACCGGTTCCTGGTCCCAAAAAGGTTGGGGACCACTAGTTTAAAGGGAACATTGGTTCCCCCTTAGGGGTCTCTTTTCTAAAGTGAAAAATCCCAGATTCTTCAACCTTTCCTCATAGGGAGGGAGTTCTAACCATTGGGTAACCTCCTCTATACTTTTTTGGACTCTGCCGTTTCCTTTTAGTAGAACAAAGCAGGAGTCAAGTGACACCTTTAAGACCAACAAAAGTTTTATTCCAAATGTAAGCTTTCGTATGCTAGAAGCACACTTCATCAGACAATAGGGTGGAATGCCCAGCAGTCCAGAGAAAGCGGGCAGTGTTTGTGTTGACTGGGCTGAAACAACAAGGAGGCAATATAAGTCAGAAAAGCAAATTGATGTCTATGTCATTAGGTGTGAAGTGCGAGTCTGTAGTAATGTTAGCTCTGGGTCAAAATGAAGGCGTTAGTTTCCTCAGGGTTTTAATTGAAACATGTAACACACACACAAACACCAGTCTAGTTTGCCATTAGAAAAAAGAATACATTAAAATATAGTGGAAGATGGGTTAGTATATGTAATGAGATAAACGGCTCATATCCCTTATGTCAGTACAAAGAACCAGTTCGGTGTAGTGGTTAAGTGTACAGACTCTTATATGGGAGAACCGGGTTTGATTCCCCACTCCTCCACTTGCAGCTGCTGGAATGGACTTGGGTCAGCCATAGCTCTTGCAGGAATTGTCCTTGAAAGGGCAGCTGCTGTGAGAGCTCTCTCAGCCCCACCCACCTCACAGGGTGTCTGTTGTGGGGGAGGAAGTCACAGGAGATTGTGAGCTGCTATGAAACTCTTGAGTGGAGGGCGGAATATGAATCCAATGTCTTCTTCAAAAAGATATTATTCTGATAATGTCCTTTTAGTTAAAGCTTTCTGTAAAAGCCGCCTATTTGAACTTTGCTGCCCTGCTTACGGTGGGGGAGGAACAGAAAGGCGTGATAACAATGACACGCACTGGTCTTTGTTCCAGGATTACATGAAGACCAAGTTCTATGAAGAAAGGTTGAGGGAGCTGGGCATGTTTAGCCTGGAGAGGAGGCGGCTGAGAGGTGATGGGATCACCATCATCAAGTACTTGAAGGTCCTATAGATGAGGGTGTGGAATTTTGTTCTGTGGCCCCAGAAGGTAGGACCAGAACCAATGGGTTGAAATTAAAAGAGTTTCCAGCTCAACATTAGGAAGAACTTCCTGACAGAGCGATTCCTCAGTGGAACAGGCTTCCTCGAGAGGTGGTGGGCTCTCTTTCCTTGGAGGTTTTTAAACAGTGGCTAGATGGCCCTCTGACAGCAATGCAGATCCTGTGAATTTAGGAGGAGGTATTTGTGAGTTTCCTGCATTGTGCAGGGGGTTGGACTGGATGACCTTGGAGGTCACTTCCAACTCTATGATTCTATGAAGTCTGGAAATGTGGCTTTATTAACGCCTTCCCCTCCCTCACAGAAGCCTCAGACGCCTGGACGTCTCCGACCTCCCCTCCGTCCCCTACAAGGGTCTGGTCCGGATCTTGCTGGAGGAGATGTTGCCCCAGTGTGAGGTCGTCGGGATCCACTACGATGAAGAACTCGCTCTGCCCACTGAGCCCAATGCTCACCAAGGTCAAATAGAGGAGCCGCAAGGAGCAGCCTACATCCCGAAAACCCGAGAGAGCCCTGCATGAGTGGGGCAGGTGGAGGGTCAAGAGAGGTTTTCCCTTCTCCCCCCTTCTCTCCTTGGATCCCTCATTGCACTCAGGCTGTTAAGAAGGAAGCAAAAAATAAACAAAAAATTGGGTAGTTCTGAACTACCCCCGGACTTCTGTAAGTTAGTATTCCCATCGGTTGCCCTTATATCCAGGCCCTGAGGGATCTGCTCAAGTTCCACAGGGCCTGTAAAACAGAGCGCTTTTACCAGGCTTTCAGCTGAAGCTGTGGATGTCAGTTGTTACCGGCCTCCCCCCCCTGCCTCATTCCATCCCAGTGCTATAAGACCTCTTGCACCTGGACAATAGGTCATGTCTGTGAGGCAGAACCTGCCATTCTAGTCTCTTATCAATACTCTGTAGTTTTAGATTTTATATGTTTTAAATTGATCTTTTGTTGTTTTTGCTGTCGATTGTTTTTATGATGTAACCCGCCCTGAGCTTGTCCTACGGGAAGGGTGGGCTAAAGATCGAATAAAATAAATAAATATCATAAATGGTGCCTCCATGTTCAGAGACAGGGGTGGAAATCTAGCAGGAGCTCCTTTGCATATTAGGCCACACACCCCTGAGGTAGCCAGTCCTCCAAGAGCTTACAGGGCTCTTTTTTCTAAGCTCTTGGAGGATTGGCTACATCAGGGTGTGTGGCCTAATATGCAAAGGAGCTCCTGCTAGAATTCCACCCCTGTTCAGAGGCTATATGCCTGTGGATTCTTTGGGTGAGGGACCAAAACCATCGAAGTAGCCAGAAATAAACAAGCAGCCCATGCCCTTAACTTGCGGGCTTGCCAGGGAATCAACTCAACCTTCGCTTTGACTGATCTGCTGATAATCTCAAAGGTGCTTTTATTGTCTCGCACGCTGAATTGTGTGTAACTTCCTGGAACGTTTCTTTGTTTTTCTTGGAACAGGGGGAAAGTGCCCTGTCTTGATCTGATTCCAGCCTAATCTTTATCTGATTCCAGACTAAGCGCTGCCCCATCCGCGAGAGCGAAAATTCCATCTAGGCAGACGTTCTGTTACGACCAAGTACAGCCCCGCGCTGCACATGCTGTAGATAACCTCATAAGCGTGCCGTAAAAGGCAGCAAACTTCTCAGGTTGCCTATGCAGCATCGAGGAGTTCAGGTAGACTGTTTCTGAATATGGTGGCTAAATCACAGTTTAGGTTTGTTTTCCTCTGAGCAGAGCCTACACTGCTTATCGTAAGGCAGCGTGGCTGGGCAGGCCTCTCAGGTTGCTTTAGCAGTATCTGGGAGTTAAGGTGGACCGCTTCTGCACATGGAGGTTCTATCATGGTTCGTGTTCGTTTTCTTCTGAGCAGTACCTGCGCTGCTTATCCGTCAGGCGACGTGGCTATTGGAGTCAGCCAGAATCGGCCCCACAGGTGGACCTCCTGATGGCACCTGGGATTTTTTGTCCACTGTGTGACACAGAGTGTTGGACTGGATGGGCCACTGGCCTGATCCAACATGGCTTCTCTTGAGTTCTTATGTCTGGGTTAGTGATGCTCTGTATTCTTGGTGCTTGGGAGGGGCAACAGTGGGAGGACTTCTAGTGTCCTGATCCCACTGATGGACCACCTGATGGCACCTGATTTTTTTTGGCCACTGTGTGACACAGAGTGTTAGACTGGACGGGCCATTGGCCTGATCCTTACATGGCTTCTCTTCTGTTCTTATGTCTGGGGCAAATGATGCTCTGTATTCTTGGTGCTTGGGGGGGGGGGCAACAGTGGGAGGGCTTCTAGTGTCCTGACCCCAGTGGTGGACTTCCTGATGGCACCTGGGTTTTTTGGCCACTGTGTGACCCAGAGTGTTGGGCTGGATGGGCCATTAGTCTGATCCGACACAGCTATTGTTATGTCCTTATGTTCTTAATGGTTGCGTCACTTGTTGCTTTTCCGGTGTTAATGCACTTTGCCCCAAAAAACAAGCGTCATGCCAACTACACACCGGGAATTTGAGCAAAGGCAGGCTGATCCCGGATGCGGCTTTTCACAGCTCGTATGATAAATGGATGTGGAGGGAAATGGTTTTTTTGTTTTTGTTTTTAATTTCACTTCCCAATTTGTGTTAAGTAAAAACCACCCCCTTCCTCTTGCCGGATTGCGGCCAGGTTTCTCACTCTGTGCTAATTGGTTGCACGCGCTTTGGCAGCTGAAGGTGCTGCCGTTTGCCGGTCTCAGCAAGACGCGGGCCCGTTGGCCGCCTCGACCCCTTGTTGACGCTCTCCGTTTCGGAGCCCCAGATGTGGCACAGATGAGCCCCGCCTGCCAGGAGCTTAGCAGTTGTGCTTGTTGACGAAAACACAGGAAGCGATTCTGCAAGTCTGGACTGGTCCTAAAATGCCCCAAACCCTCCAGGAATACGCACACTCGCTGCAGCCACAAAAGAGAACTTGAAACAGTTGGGTTTTTAAAAAAAACTTCACGTGTAACTTTCAACAGCCGCGTTCTCTGTTTTGACACTGAAATGAATCTGGATAAAAAGAGGAATCGTGTGGTGCTGATTCTGATGCCAGAGCTCAGGGAGAAAAACCGTTTTCCCGTTGAAATGTTTGGATTTTTCTGCTGTAGTCCGTGTTCTGGATTTTTCTGCCGTAGTCGCAACACTTTTTAACACGCGCGCACCCATCTTGTAGAGAGATCCAGATAGACAGCCGTGTTGGTCTGAAGTAGTAGAACAAAATAGGTGTCAATTGCACCTTTAAGACCAACTTAGTTGCCAAGTGGTACAAAGTTAAAAACCAATAGCAGAATAGTACCACTTCGTACCACTTGGCATTCCAAACCGCACCAGCTATATGTGGTTCTGCTTACTGTACCTCATTCCTCGTCTGAAGAAGCGTGCATGCACACGAAAGCTTACGTTCTGAATAAAACTAAGTTGGTCTTAAAGGTGCAATCGACTCCTATTTTGCACCCATCTTGTGCAGTGGACAGGCTGTTGGGCGTTGAGTGAGGAGATCCAGGTTTAAATTCCTCCTCGGCCATGAAGCACATGTCATTCTCAGCTTGATTTACCTGTCAAAGTGTTTGCAAGGATAAAGTACAAGACGGGGGCTACCGATACTGCTCCTGAGCAAGGGGGGGGGGGGAAATGTAAGACATGCATTTTCCTTCATATCCTCAAAATCAAGGATGGAGAAGGGTTCTACCTGAATTTTGATTCTCTGACCTATGTGTACTAAGTAAATTTTGCAAAATGGCTGCTTGTCGTTTATGCTAGGCCATTCCATTTCCTGCTAATTACATTGAAAGGAAAAGTCCAATCTAGGAAAATCTCTTGTTCTAGGGCGAGCATTCCAATGTGGACTCCTTTTCTGGTGCTGGTCAGACATTGTAAGCAAGTGGGTGGGATCAAGAAGAGCTTTTACCCAGCAAGGTTTTTGATTGGCTGTGAAGAGATTTGATTGGCTCTGAGGATTTTTTAAAATGTTCCTTTGGCAGCGACTGCTGCCACAGTGCAACAGTCTTCACTGACGCTAAGCCATAACAATTGTTTTGTGGCTGGCTGTGCCTCCTGCTACAGCCATTTTGCAGCAGCAATTTTGCGCCTGTGGCACTGCGCTGGGTTGGAATTCCATGGGTGCCCCTAGGCTCTAAAAGGTTGTGGATTCTTATCTGGGAGAACCGGGTTTGATTCCCCACTCCTCCACTTGCACCTGCTGGAATGGCCTTGGGTCAGCCATAGCTCTGGCAGAGGTTGTCTTTGAAAGGGCAGACTCTTATTTGGGAGAACCAGGTTTGATTCCCCCACTCCTCCACTAGCAGCTGCTGGAATGGCCTTGGGTCAGCCATAGCTCTGGCAGAGGTTGTCCTTGAAAGAGCAGACTCTTATCTGGGAGAACCGGGTTTGATTCCCCACTCCTCCACTTGCAGCTGCTGGAATGGCCTCGGGTCAGCCGTAGCTCTGGCAGAGGTTGTCCTTGAAAGAGCAGACTCTTATCTGGGAGAACCGGGTTTGATTCCCCACTCTTCCACTTGCAGCTGCTGGAATGGCCTTGGGTCAGCCGTAGCTCTGGCAGAGGTTGGCCTTGAAAGGGCAGACTCTTATCTGGGAGAACCAGGTTTGATTCCCCACTCCTCCACTTGCACCTGCTGGAATGGCCTTGGGTCAGCCATAGCTCCGGAAGAGGTTGTCCTTGAAAGGGCAGACTCTTATCTGGGAGAACCGGGTTTGATTCCCCACTCCTCCACTTGCAGCTGCTGGCATGGCCTTGGGACAGTCATAGCTCTGGCAGAGGTTGTCTTTGAAAGGGCAGACTCTCATCTGGGAGAACCGGCTTTGATTCCCCCACTCCTCCACTTGCAGCTGCTGGAATGGCCTTGGGTCAGCCATAATTCTCGCAGGAGTTGTCCTTAAAAGGGCAGCTGCTGTGAGAGCCCTCTCAGCCCCACCCACCTCACAGGGTGTCTGTTGTGGGGGAGGGGAGATAGAAGAGATTGTGACCGCTCTGAGATTCGGAGTGGAGGGCGGGATATAAATCCAGTATCATCTTCTCCTTCTTTTCCCCCAGACTCAAATAATCTCCCCACCCAGGGAATCTACGTCCCATGCGTGATTCTTCTCTGTCACTTGGCCTCCAACCCCCCCACTGATACTTTCCAGCTCGGGGCTCTAGCCCTCCTCTGATTCCTCCCAGCCTCCCTTTCAGCAGAGTGAATCGCTACTCTGAAGCTTGCCGACGACCAAAGAGTCAGGTTGCCAACCCCCAGGTGGGGCCTGGAGTTCTCTCAGAATCACAAGCGTTTCCCAGGCTTACAGAGCTCAGTTCCTTTGGAGATACTGGCAAGTCTGGAGGGGTGGACTCTATGGTACACCATAGCATCTGGGAGAAACTGAAGCCCTTCCCCCAGGCACTCCCCTACCCCAAATCTCCAGTAATTTCTCAAGCCTGAGTTGGCAACATGAAAAAGCCAATTTGCTTCTCACTGCCTTCCCCGCCAGCACGACTGGGTTGGAATGTTGAGATCCTGCGGAAACCGGCTAACCATAAATGCCGAACCAAAGTTCAGATCTGTTGAAGTACTTTACGCCATACAAGCCATTATTGGCTCTCTCCCAAGCAGAGCCATTAGAGCATTAAACGCCTCAGTCTCTTTCTCTTCCCACCCGCTCCACTCCAGCATTTGATGCCTCTGTTTCCTACTCCCCAGAGCCTGCTCAATCCTTCAGTGAAGCTGTTGTTGCGAATGGAAGAAGAAGAACAATTGCAGATTTATACCCCACCCGTCTCTCTGAGACTCAGAGCAGGTTACAATGTCCTATATCTTCACCCCCCCGCAACAGGCAACCTGTGAGGTGGGTGGGGCTGAGAGAGCTGTCACAGCAGCTGCCCTTTCAAGGACAACTCTTACAAGAGCTATGGCTGACCCAAGGCCATTCCAGCAGATGCAAGTGGAGGAGTGCGGAATCAAACCCTGTTCTCCCAGGTAAGAGTCTGCCCTTTCAAGGACAACCTCTGCCAGAGCTGTGGCTGACCCAAGGCCATTCCAGCAGCTGCAAGTGGAGGAATGGGGAATCAAACCTGGTTCTCCCAGATAAGAGTCTGCCCTTTCAAGGACAACCTCTGCCAGAGCTACTGCTGACCCAAGGCCATTCCAGCAGCTGCAAATGGAGGAGTGGGGAATCAAACCCGGTTCTCCCACATAAGAGTCTGCCCTTTCAAGGACAACCTCTGCCAGAGCTGTGGCTGACCCAAGACCATTCCAGCAGGTGCAAGTGGAGGAGTGGGGAATCAAACCCGGTTCTCCCAGATAAGAGTCTGCCCTTTCAAGGACAACCTCTGCCAGAGCTATGGCTGACCCAAGGCCATTCCAGCAGCTGCAAGTGGAGGAGTGGGGGATCAAACCCGATTCTCCCAGATAAGAGTCTGCCCTTTCAAGGACAACCTCTGCCAGAGCTGTGGCTGACCCAAGACCATTCCAGCAGGTGCAAGTGGAGGAGTGGGGAATCAAACCCGGTTCTCCCAGATAAGAGTCTGCCCTTTCAAGGACAACCTCTGCCAGAGCTATGGCTGACCCAAGGCCATTCCAGCAGCTGCAAGTGGAGGAGTGGGGGATCAAACCCGATTCTCCCAGATAAGAGTCTGCCCTTTCAAGGACAGCCTCTGCCAGAGCTACTGCTGACCCAAGGCCATTCCAGCAGCTGCAAGTGGAGGAGTGGGGAATCAAACCTGGTTCTCCCAGATAAGAGTCTGCCCTTTCAAGGACAACCTCTGCCAGAGCTACTGCTGACCCAAGGCCATTCCAGCAGCTGCAAATGGAGGAGTGGGGAATCAAACCCGGTTCTCCCAGGTAAGAGTCTGCCCTTTCAAGGACAACCTCTGCCAGAGCTGTGGCTGACCCAAGGCCATTCCAGCAGCTGCAAGTGGAGGAGTGGGGAATCAAACCTGGTTCTCCCGGATGAGAGCCTGCCCTTTCAAGGACAACCTCTGCCAGAGCTATGGCTGACCCAAGGCCATTCCAGCAGGTGCAAGTGGAGGAGTGGGGAATCAAACCCGGTTCTCCCAGGTAAGAGTCTGCCCTTTCAAGGACAACCTCTGCCAGAGCTGTGGCTGACCCAAGGCCATTCCAGCAGCTGCAAGTGGAGGAGTGGGGAATCAAACCTGGTTCTCCCGGATGAGAGCCTGCCCTTTCAAGGACAGCCTCTGCCAGAGCTACTGCTGACCCAAGGCCATTCCAGCAGCTGCAAATGGAGGAGTGGGGGAATCAAACCCCGTTCTCCCAGATAAGAGTCTGCCCTTTCAAGGACAACTCTTGCAAGAGCTATGGCTGACCCAAGGCCATTCCAGCAGCTGCAAGTGGAGGAGTGGGGAATCAAACCCCGTTCTCCCAGATAAGAGTCCGCATACTTAATCACTATACCAAACAGTCTCTCCAAACTGGTTATAACAAAATAACCAAACTATATCCCTTTCTTTAGCTTCCTAGATCAGAGGGTGCCTCCACAGTTTTGGGATGGTGTGAGGGGAGAGCTAACAGCAGGAGGAGAGAAAAATGTGTGTATATTCTCTCTCTTTTAAAAGGTATTTTTGTGGGCATGCATGTGTGTGTGAGAGAGTGTCCGTGTGGACCTGAAACAAAGAGTTGACAAGATTAGGCGTGGGATAGAGAAGTTAGAGAAAGAAGTCCTTTTTTCCCTTTCCCACAATACAAGAACTTGTGGGCACTCGAGGACATTGCTGAGCAGTCGGGTTAGAACTGATAAAAGGAAGTCCTTCTTCACCCAGAGGGTGATGAACATGTGGAATTCACTGCCACAGGAAGTGGTGGCGGCCACAAGCATAGACAGCTTCAAGAGGGGATTGGATAAACATATGGAGCAGAGGTCCATCAGTGGCTATTAGCCACAGGGTATTGATGGAACTCTCTGTCTGGGGCAGTGATGCTCTGTATTCTTGATGCTTGGTGGGGGGGGCAAGAGTGGAAGGGCTTCTAGTGTCCTGGCTTCACTGGTGGACTTCTTGATGATGCCTGGTTTTTTGGCCACTGTGTGACAGAGTGTTGGACTGGATGGGCCATTGGGCTGATCCAAAATGGCTTCTCTTATGTTCTTATGTGACACAGAGTGCTGGACTGGATGGGCCATTGGCCTGACCCAACATGGCTTCTCTTCTGTTCTTATGTGACACAGAGTGCTGGACTGGATGGGCCATTGGCCTGATCCAACATGGCTTCTCTTATGTTCTTCTGTGACACAGAGTGTTGGACTGGATGGGCCATTGGCCTGATCCAACATGGCTTCTCTTATATTCTTCTGTGACACAGAGTGTTGGACTGGATGGGCTATTGGCCTGATCCAACATGGCTTCTCTTCTGTTCTTATGTGACTCAGAGTGCTGGACTGGATGGGCCATTGGCCTAATTCAACATGGCTTCTCTTATGTTCTTATGTGACACAGAGTGCTGGACTGGATGGGCCATGGGCCTGATCCAACATGGCTTTTCTTCTGTTCTTATGTGACTCAGAGTGCTGGACTGGATGGGCCATTGGCCTGATCCAACATGGCTTCTCTTCTGTTCTTATGTGACTCAGAGTGCTGGACTGGATGGGCCATTGGCCTAATCCAACATGGCTTCTCTTATGTTCTTATGTGACTCAGAGTGCTGGACTGGATGGGCCATTGGCCTAATCCAACATGGCTTCTCTTATGTTCTTATGTGACTCAGAGTGCTGGACTGGATGGGCCATTGGCCTGATCCAACATGGCTTCTCTTCTGTTCAGGCAGGAAGGGTTGCATCAGTGCTTAGCTCTCGTGGCCCTTTCTTACATGCTCAGGGAAATGCCGATTCTCACTTTGGGGTCAGTTAGCAATTTTTATCCAGGCCAGCTTGGCCAGCGGTTCTTGGAGTTTTTTTGCCATCTTCTGGGCACGGAGCAGAGGTCGCTGGGGGAGTCTTCAGGGGAGGTATTTGTTAATTTCCTGCATTGTGCTGGGCTAGATGACCCTGAAGGTCCCCTCCAGCTACGTGATTCGAACCGCTACACCACACTGGCTCTCTGAAGGTATTCTCGGTTAACACTGAACGGTCAGAGGCGGGGCCTTATATGTACTGCCCCCATTTATTTGGTGGAGGCGTTGCAGTTCTTGGAGCCCCATCCGTTGAGCCATACAGGCAAAATTTATTTATATTTCAATTTCAAATGCTCAAGATCCGGTTGAAAAGGATCGCCCTCCTGGCTCCCTAAGCCCTCAAGGCAGCTTTAATTTAATTTAATTTTGGGGTTTATATCCCATCCTATCCCGCAAACGGGCTCAGGGCAGCTGACAACAGATCTCTGTCCTTCAAGCTGTCTTTGAATCTTTAACAGGTAAACATCTCAAGGCATTCACCAGAGATTGACGACTCAAAGGAGCAGGTGGTGGCACGGGGAAGAAGATAGTCGCAAAGATTAGCCCCTAATGCTTGACGGAAGCTCCGTGCACAGTGGCAGTCTACCTTTGAGTAACTGCTGCAGAGAACAAACGTCTGAGGAAATTGCTGCCGCCACGCCCTCCCTCGCCAAGCGCTCAGAGGCAACTTGTGGCCACTGCCGAAAGTAGAACACTGGGCGATGGAACCAGTAAGATGAGTTTTGCGTTCCAGGGTTAATGCCAGGGTGTAACGTTAGGATGACTTTTTTTTTTTTTGCTGCCTTCGGCAGTGCATGGCTTGGACTATCCAGCGGGAGCCTGCAACTCAGTGATCAACAGAGCACCCACTTTGCGTGCGGGAGGTTGCGGGTTCAGTCCTGTTCAAACAGTCCCAAGTCGGAAGTCGTCAGAGACAGGCCTTCCACCTCTGGAGAACCGGGAAACCCAGCAGCAACTCATTTACATATTAGGCCACACACCCCTGACTTCACCAGTGTTTCACACAGGGCTTTTTTGTAGCAAAAGTCCGGCAGGCACTCATTGCATATTAGGCCACACCCTCTGGCATCACCATTGTTTCACAGAGGGCTTTTTTGTAGAATAAAAGCCCAGCAGGAATTCATTTGCATATTAGGCCACACCCGCTGGCGTTGTTTCACACTGGGCTTTTTTGTAGAAAAACCCCAGCAGGAATTCATTTGCATATTAGGCCACACCCACTGGCATCGTCATTGTTCCACACAGGGCTTTTTTTGTAGAAAGAGTCCAGCAGGGACTAATTTGCATATCAGGCCACACCCACTGGCATCATCATTGTTCCGTGCGGTTTTTTTGTATAAGAAGCTCAGCGGGGTCTCATTTGCATATTAGGCCACACCCGACATCACCATTGCTTCAAATGGCTTTTTTGCAGAAAAAGCCCAGCAGGAACTCATTTGCATGTTAGGCCACACACCCTTGCATCACCATTGTTTCACATAGGGCTTCTTTGTAGAAAAAGCACAGCAGGGACTCATTTGCATATTAGGCCCCACCCCTGATGTCACCATTTTTCACACGCGAGCCAGTGGTTAAGTATGCAGACTCTTATCCGGGTTTGATTCCCCACTCCTCCACTTGCAGCTGCTGGAATGGCCTTAGGCCAGCCGTCACTCTGGCAGAGGTTGTCCTTGAAAGCGCAGACTCTTATCTGGAAGAACTGGGTTTGATTCCCTGCTCCTCCACTTGCAGCTGCTGGAATGGCCTTGGGACAGCCATAGCTCTGGCAGAGGTTGTCCTTGAAAGGGCAGACTCTTATCTGGGAGAACCGGGTTTGATTCCCCACTCCTCCACTTGCAGCTGCTGGAATGACCTTAGGCCAGCCGTCGCTCTGGCAGAGGTTGTCCTTGAAAGCGCAGACTCTTATCTGGGAGAACTGGGTTTGATTCCCCGCTCCTCCACTTGCAGCTGCTGGAATGGCCTTGGGACAGCCATAGCTCTGGCAGAGGTTGTCCTTGAAAGGGCAGAGTCTTATCTGGGAGAACCGGGTTTGATTCCCCTCTCCTCCACTTGCAGCTGCTGGAATGACCTTAGGCCAGCCGTCGCTCTGGCAGAGGTTGTCCTTGAAAGCGCAGACTCTTATCTGGGATAACCGGGTTTGATTCCCCACTCCTCCACTTGCAGCTGCTGGAATGGCCTTGGGTCAGCCATAGCTCTGGCAGAGGTTGTCCTTGAAAGGGCAGACTCTTATCTGGAAGAACTGGGTTTGATTCCCTGCTCCTCCACTTGCAGCTGCTGGAATGGCCTTAGGCAGCCGTCGCTCTGGCAGAGGTTGTCCTTGAAAGGGCAGACTCTTATCTGGGAGAACCGGGTTTGATTCCCCACTCTTCCACTTGCAGCTGCTGGAATGGCCTTAGGTCAGCCGTTGCTCTGGCAGAGGTTGTCCTTGAAAGCGCAGACTCTTATCTGGGAGAACTGGGTTTGATTCCCCGCTCCTCCACTTGCAGCTGCTGGAATGGCCTTGGGACAGCCATAGCTCTGGCAGAGGTTGTCCTTGAAAGGGCAGAGTCTTATCTGGGAGAACCGGGTTTGATTCCCCTCTCCTCCACTTGCAGCTGCTGGAATGACCTTAGGCCTGCCGTCGCTCTGGCAGAGGTTGTCCTTGAAAGCGCAGACTCTTATCTGGGATAACCGGGTTTGATTCCCCACTCCTCCACTTGCAGCTGCTGGAATGGCCTTGGGTCAGCCATAGCTCTGGCAGAGGTTGTCCTTGAAAGGGCAGACTCTTATCTGGAAGAACTGGGTTTGATTCCCCGCTCCTCCACTTGCAGCTGCTGGAATGGCCTTAGGTCAGCCGTTGCTCTGGCAGAGGTTGTCCTTGAAAGGGCAGTTGGTGTGAGAGCCCTCTCAGCCCCACCCACCTCACAGGGTGTCTATTGGGGGAGAAGATATAGCCGCTCTAAGTCACTGATTCAGAGAGAAGGGCGGGGAATAAATCTGCAGAAAAAGCCCAGCAGGAACTCATTTGCATATTAGGCCACACCTCCTGATGCCTAGCCAGCCAGAACTGTGTTCCTGGACATTCCTGCTCCAAAAAAAGCCCTGTGTGCCACCAATTGAAGGAGACGATGCTGACATAGATGGACCAATGCCTTGACTTGGTAGAAGGCAGCTGAATCGCTCTGTGCTTTTCTCCCACTGGGAGAGCTGAATAGAGCCTCCATGTTTGGGGGCAGATTGCAAACGTGAGAAGGGATGGAGGCCTCAGTCATCGGCTTAACAGGCTTTCTCAGACATTGGGCATTTCTGGAATCACGTCTAGAAGACCAGGCCTTGTTCCGATCCAGCAGGATTTGCAGCCTTTTGGCTCCTTTTGGGCCTCCACCAACTGAACCCTGTGTTGTGCTTCCCGTGGGGGGAGAGAACATAAAAACTTCAGAAGAGTCCGGCTGGATCAGACCAGTGGTCCATCTAGTCCTGCATCCTGTCTCACACAGGGACCAACCAGTTCCCCTGGAGGGCCAACAACAGAGCAGAGAGGCCGAGGCCTTCCTAAGAACATCAGAAGAGCCCTGCTGGATCAGACCAGTGGTTCCTCTAGTCCAGCCTCCTGTCTCACACAGGGTGAACCAGTTCCTCTGCAGAGCCAACAACAGGCACAGAGGCTGAGGCCTTCCCCTGATGTTGCCTCCTGGCTCTGGGATTCAGAGGTTTAGTGCCTCTGAATGTGGAGGTTCCCCCCAGTTCCCATGGCTAGTAGCTACTGACAGACTTCTCCCCCATGAATCTATCACATCCCCATTGAAAGCTGCCTATTCCTGCAGCCATAGCTACATCCTCCAGCAGCAAAATCCACATTTGAATCACTCCAGGAGAGAATCTGGAGGCCTCCTGGGTTTTGGCCAACGTTCCCTCTTGTGAGCAAAAATTCTACTTTGTGAGCTACTGGCATGAAAGTGGTGAGCTCCTGCATCAATTAGTGTGCTCTGGGGCCACCATTCCTGAGTGAAGACAAAAATGTTGGAGCTAGCTCATAAGAACATAAGAGAAGCCATGTTGGATCAGGCCAATGGCCCATCCAGTCTAACACTCTGTGTCACATAAGAACAGAAGAAAAGCCTTGTTGGATCAGGCCAATGGCCCATCCAGTCCAACACTCTGTGTCGCATAAGAGCAGAAGAGAAGCCATGTTGGATCAGGCCAGTGGCCCATCCAGTCCAACACTCTGTGTCACATAAGAACAGAAGAGAAGCCATGTTGGATCAGGCCAATGGCCCATCCAGTCCAACACTCTGTGTCACATAAGAACAGAAGAGAAGCCATGTTGGATCAGGCCAGTGGCCCATCCAGTCCAACAATCTGTGTCACGTAAGAACATAAGAGAAGCCATGTTGGATCAGGCCAATGGCCCATCCAGTCTAACACTCTGTGTCACATAAGAGCATAAGAGAAGCCATGTTGGATCAGGCCAATGGCCCATCCAGTCTAACACTCTGTGTCACATAAGAACATAAGAGAAGCCATCTTGGATCAGGCCAGTAGCCCATCCAGTCCAACACTCTGTGTCACACAGTGACAAAAAAAAAAATTATATATATATATACACAAATACATATATCTACACCCTGTGGCTAATAGCCACTGATGGACCTCTGCTCCATATTTTTATCTAACCCCCTCTTGAAGCTGGCTATGCTTGTAGCCGCCGCCACCTCCTGTGGCAGTGAATTCCACATGTTAATCACCCTTTGGGTGAAGAAGGACTTCCTTTTATCCGTTTTAACCCGACTGCTCAGCAATTTCATCGAATGCCCACGATAGCTCGCTCACAGTAACTCGGCTTAGAGGGGACACTGGTTGTGGCTGATACCCATTTGTTTACTTTTCCTGCTGCAGCTTGCCTCCCAGGGCTGCCGTCAACTCCCATCGCCTGCCGTGGCGCATGCAGTGCAGCGGCCTGTTGTCATGCCGCTTTATTTTTAACAGCTGTTTTCCCCAGTCCAGACTTCCTTTTATCGCCTCACTTCGTTCCTCATGATTCTCATAATAGACGTGACGCAGGCGTGGGACACAGCTCATGCTTTTCTCCCTTCTTCCTCCCCTCCCCTCCACAAACTCTCTCTCTCTCTGTGCCTTTGCCCTGCTCTGCTTTTTTCTTCGCCCTACCAGGAGACTGGGTTGACTGGGCTCCAGGTTTGCGCGGCTTCCCATCCGGCCCAAGATAATTTTGGCAGAAGGTACTTTTGGGGTGGGTTTGCTGGGGGGAGGGAGATGAGGAAGTTGTTCAGGAGGGGGGTGTGTGTGGCAGGTAGGGTTGCCAAATCCACTTCAAGAAATATCTGGGGACTTTGGTGGTGGAGCCAGGAGACTTTGGGGGTGGAGCCAGGAGACTTTGGGGTGGAGCCAGGATCAAGGCTGTGACAAGCATAATTGAACTCCAAAGGGAGTTCTGGCCATCACATTTAAAGGGACCGCAAACCTTTTCAATTCCTTCCATAGGAAATAATGAAGGATAGGGGCACCTTCTTTTGGGGCTCATAGAATTGGACCCCCTGGTCAATCTTTTTGAAACTTGGGAGGTATTTTGGGGAGAGGCACTAGATGCTATATTGAAAATTTGGTGCCTCTATCCCAAAAAACAGCCCCCCCCCCAGATACCCGCGGATCAATTCTCCATGATTTTCTATAGGAATAAATCTCCATAGGGAATAATAGAGTTCCCAGCAGACATTTCCCTCCCCTCCCCCCGCTTTCTGATGACCCTGAAGCAGGGGGAGGGTCTCCAAACCGGGGGTCTCCGTCCCTTTAAATGTGATGGCCAGAACTCCCTTTGGAGTACAATTATGCTTGTCACAGCCTTGATTTTGGCTCCACCCCTAATGTCTCCTGGCTCCACCCCCAAAGTCTCCTGGCTCCACCTCCAAAGTCCCCAGATATTTCTTGAATTGGACTTGGCAACCCTATTTGTAATCTGGCACAGGTCTTTCAATCACTGGCAACATGAGGAGAGGACTTAGTTGCGTCATGTCTGTGGCCGTTGCTCATTGTTTCAATCGATGACTAAATGGATTGTGTGTGCAAGGATAATTTTCTGGACGGCCAGTTTGGTGTAATGGTTTGATCTGGGAGAACCGGGTTTGATTCCCCACTCCTCCATTTGCAGCTGCTGGAATTGGCTTGGGTCAGCCATAGCTCTGGCAGAGGTTGTCCTTGAACAAGGTTGGAACACTTGCCCTATGAGGAAAGGTTAAAATGCTTGGGGCTGTTTAGCTTGGAGAAACATCGACTGCAGGGTGACATGATAGAGGATTACAAGATGGAGAAGGCAGAGAAAGAAGGACTTTTCTCCCTTTCTCACAATACAAGAACTCGTGGGCATTCAATGAAATTGCTGAGCAGTTGGGTTAGAATGGATAAAAGGAAGTCCTTCTTCACCCAAAGGGTGATTAACGTGTGGAATTCACTGCCGCAGGAGGTGGTGCAGCTACAAGCACAGAGAGCTTTAAGAGGGGCGTGGATAAGCATATGGAGCAGAGGTCCATCAGTGGCTATTCACCACAGTGTATTGTTGGAATTCTCTCTCTGGGACACTGATACTCTGTATTCTTGGTGCTTGTAGGGGGGGCACAGTGGGAGGGCTTCTAGCCCACTGGTGGACCTCCTGATGGAAGCCGGTTTTTATGGCCACTGTGTGACGCAGAGTGTTGAACTGGATGGGCCATTGGCCTGATCCAACATGGCTTCTCATGTTCTTGAAAGGACAACTTCTTGGAGAGCTCTCTCAGCCCCGCCCACCTCCCAGGCAATGTTCCCTCTAAGCTGTGGAGTCTTGTGAGCAAAAATTCTACTTTGTGAGCTCCTGGCATTCAAGCTGTGAGCTGCTGCATAAATTAGTTTGCTCTGGGGCCATTCTTCCTGAGCTGAGACAAAAAATGTGTGAGCCAGAGGGTTAAGAATTGTGAGCTAGCTCACACTAACTCAGCTTAGAGGGAACACTGCTCACAGGATGTCTGTTGTGGGGGAGGAAGGGAAAGGAGATTGTAAGCTGCTCTGTGATTTGGAGTGGAGGGTGAGATATAAATCCAATATCATCGTTGTCATCATTTGGACCTTGCATCTACAACGTGCCCTTGCAGCCCACAAACACTGAAGCCACGCTCGATCTGTTCATCTTTTCAGGCATGTGGCACTTTCTTTTCCTAAGAAAGCTTTTCAAAATACTGTGTGTCAGTGTGCCCTTTTATCCACTCCCCTCTTAATGATCTCTATGCTTATAGCTGCCACCACCTCCTGTGGCATTGAATTCCACATGTTAATCATCCTTTGGGTGAAGAATGGCTTCCTTTTATCCATTTTAACCTGACTGCTCAGCAATTTCATCAAATGCCCACGAGTTCTTATATTGTGAGAAAGGGCAAAAAGGACTTCTTTCTCTACTTTCCCAATCCCATGCATAATCTTGTAAACCTCTATCATGTCACCCCGCAGTCGACGTTTCTCCAAGCTAAAGAGCCCCGAGCGTTTTAAACCTTTCTTCATAGGGCAAGTGTTCCAACCCTGTTTGGGTATTGTTTTCATCACTGACGTGCCAATTTAATATGGTTTTGGTGAGGTGCCGTTTTGATTCTGTCTGGCGAGTCACTGTGGTTATGCAGGGGTGGGGTACGTGTCTTGTGCTAAACTCAGCTGGTTCCAAGAACAGAATGGGGGCAAGAAGGACCTTTCTCCCTTTCTCACAATACAAGAACTTGTGGGCACTTGTGGGACTGCTGAGCAGTCGGGTTAGAACAGATGAAAGGAAGTGGTGGCAGCTACAAGCATAGCCAGCTTCAAGAGGGGATGTGATAAACATCTGGAGCAGAGGTCCATCAGTGGCTATTAGCGACAGCATATTGATGGAACTCTCTGTCTGGGGCAAGTGTTGCTCTGTATTCTTGGTGCTTGGGGAGGGGGCAACAATGGGAGGGCTTCTAGCCTCCTGGCCCCACTGGTGGACTTCCTGATGGCACCTGGGTTTTTTGGCCATTGTGTGACACACAGAATGTTGGACTGGATGGGCCATTGGCCTGATCCAACATGTTTGGTGTAGTGGTTAAGTGTGCGGACGCTTATCTGGGAGATCCGGGTTTGATTCCCCACTCCTCCACTTGCATCTGCTGGAATGGCCTTGGGTCAGCCATAGCTCTCGTAGGAGTTGTCCCTGAAAGGGCAGCTGCTGTAAGAGCTCTCTCAGACTCACCTACCTCACAGGGTGTCTGTTGTGGGGGAAGGTAAAGGGTGACCACTCTGAGATTCAGAGTATAGGGTGGGATATAAATCCAATACCTCCTCTTCCTCCTCCTCCTTTTCTCTTATGCTCTTATGAATCAGACTGGAGAAGGTGAATAATCTGTGGGTTCCAGGGAAGGAATCACATTTTCAAACATTTCCATGTGAACAAACCAATCTCCCTGCAAGTAGAAAACTAGCAGTAGGTTGGGCTCAGCCCTTTCTCCTTGAAGGGCTAGCTGCTTTACTTGCGAAGAGGCTGTTAAAAAAAGAAAACAAAAAGGAAGGTCAATAATAGAAAGTGACTTGTCTCCCCTGCAAATTGTACCAGGAATAATCGCTCCGCAACATCTCATTTTTCTGCCTGCCTAGACCAGATCTTGGAGGGTTTCCTAAACAGGCTCTCCGTGAGAGTGCGGGAAGACGAGGAAACCGAGAGCCTCATGCATGGGTTACACCCACCATTGCACAAGCATTTTGAGAATGAGTTCCCACATTCTCCTCTTATGTCATGGATGCAGACATTGCTGCTAAGTCTTCCTAAATTGCCACACATCTGAGCGAGAAGAGTCACATGCTCATCTCCCTTGGGCACTGGCTCAGTTCTGGCAACCAACCTGAGGTTCAGGTGAATGAAATCTCCTTCCTTTTCCCAAAAATCTTCAGCCCGGTTTGCGCACTTTCTTTTAAACAGCTTCATCGTTTCCATTTTCCCACCTCACACCCTAGCCTTGCCAATCTCCAGGTGGGGGCAGGGAATCTCCTGGTTTGGAGGCCCTCCCCCCACTTCAGGGTCATCAGAAAGTGGGGGAGGGGAGGGAAATGTCTGCTGAGTACTCCATTATTCCCTATGGAGACCGATTCCCAGAGGGTATAATGGAAAATTGATCTGTGGGTATTTGGGGCTCTGAGAGGGGCTGTTTTTTTAGGTAGAGGCACCAAATTTTCAGCATAGCATCCCAGTGCCTCTCCTCAAAACATCCTCCAAGTTTCAAAAAGATTGGACAAGGGGGTCCAGTTCTATGAGCTCCAAAAGAAGGTGCCCTTATCCTTCATTATTTCTAATGTAGGGAAGGCGTTGAAAAGGTGTGCTGTCCCTTTAAATGTGATGGCCAGAACTCCCTTTGGAGTTCAATTATGCTTGTCACACCCTTGCTCCTGGCTTCACCCCAATGTCTCCTGGTTCCACCCCCAAAGTCCACAGATACTTCTTGTATTGGGCTTAGCAACCCTATCACACCCTGTTTGTCCCATATGTCATTTGCGAACAGCAAAAAAACCCCTTTCTTTCCGGCTGGACTGGTCGAGAAGGGTCCATAAAAATGAAATATCATCCCTGAGCCTCTGTTTGGAAAATGGAAATCTTCCTTTTGGGGGATTACTAGGCCCCAAATGGGTGGATGGACACCCCCCCCCCCCCCCGTTTGTTCAGCCCAGAGCTGAGAATGTTCCGGAAAATTCCACATGCCAAGAAAGTGCTACCGGCTCAGCTTGACACCTGAGAAACCCAAATTAAAAATAATACAGCTCGTGTCTTTGAGCAAACAGGAAATGAAAAATCCCTAAAAATAAAAGTGTCGGTTTTGTGGGACGTTTTTTTTTTTTTAAAGGCACGGAAGAATTTTGTTCTTGTTTTCTAATACCTCGGTCAGACAGGACAATCACCTTTTAATTTAACCCTGAAGATGTCAGGATGTTACTGAGTTCAGCTGATCGGGGTGATCCTGAGGGATCCTGGTTATGTTTCCTTAAAATAATGCCATTTAACTCCACCCCCCCCCCCCCCACATACTAGATTTTTTAAAGAAAAAATCTACTTCACCAGCAAGTTTGAGAAGAAGTTATGACAGAAGCCCGTGAATGGCCCAAAGCAGTCATTGAACTCTCGTTAAGAGGCAAGTTAAACTGGTTTTGTACTGGTGCTTCTGCCCTTGTGGGTTCTTCCTGGATCCTCTACTTCACCCTCCAGCTATAACCACTAGGGCATATTTTCCCTCTTGCTGAATAGTTCCACAAAGAAGGACGTTGGGTGAATGACTACACCAAAAACAGAAGCCAGTTTCTTAAATGAAGTTCACCCCTGAAGCATCCACCATGAATACTGACCTAAAGGGACCCTTGGGTTGACGCAGCTGTATCGTTTTACACAATCCTTTCCTTGGATTAGCAAATGCTGGCAAATAGCTATCTCTTCCTCACCTCTGACGAGTTGCGAATTCTTCTGGGCGACCAGTTGTAGAAATTTTGGTTTCCCACCGGTTTTTGCAATTTGGCTGACGTAGGAATGTGTAGGCTTTGGAAAAGAGGGGAGGGGGAGGAATGGGACAGAACAAAGTTATGCTGGCTTTTCCAGGGGTATTCACAAAGGCGGCTCAACTTGAGTACCTACTAGGCTAAGCCAAGACAGGTGGCTAATTTCTGTGGGTGAATCACAAGAAGTTGCCCAGAACAAGGTCTAAGTCCTGTGACACCTTTAAGACCAACAAAATTGTATTCAAGGTATAAGCTTTTGTGCGCATGCCCACTTTCTCAAGTACGGTGAAACAGAACGGGAATAGAAATTGACCAGTTTTAGCTGCTCACCAGAAATGTGGGTAAGGGGGGGGGGAATCAAACTGTTGAGAGAGCCAGTGTGGTATAGCGGTGAAGTGCGCGGGACTCTTATCTGAGAGAACCCGGTTTGATTCCTCACTCCTCCACTTGCAGCTGCTGGAACGGCCTCGGATCAGCCTGGCAGAACCAGGTTTGATTCCGCACTCCTCCACTTGCAGCTGCTGGAACGGCCTCGGATCAGCCTGGCAGAACCAGGTTTGATTCCGCACTCCTCCACTTGCAGCTGCTGGAATGGCCTTGGGTCAGCCATAGCTCTCTTGTCTGGGAGAACCGGGTTTGATTCCCCACTCCTCCACTTGCACCTGCTGGAATGGCCTTGGGTCAGCCATAGCTCAGGCAGAGGTTGGCCTTGAAAGGGCAGACTCTCATCTGGGAGAACCGGGTTTGATTCCGCACTCCACTTGCACCTGCTGGAATGGCCTTGGGCCAGCCATAGCTCAGGCAGAGGTTGGCCTTAAAAGGGCAGACTCTTATCTGGGAGAACCGGGTTTGATTCCCCACTCCTCCACTTGCAGCTGCTGGAACGGCCTCAGATCAGCCTGGGAGAACCAGGTTTGATTCCGCACTCCTCCACTTGCAGCTGCTGGAATGGCCTTGGGTCAGCCATAGCTCTCTTGTCTGGGAGAACCGGGTTTGATTCCCCACTCCTCCACTTGCAGCTGCTGGAATGGCCTTGGGTCAGCCACAGGGCTGGCTCTAGGGTGCATAGCACCCCTAGCAGCCTTGCTGCCTGCCACCCCCCTCCCTGGCACCTCCCGCCACCCTGTGCTGCCACGCAACATCCACTTCCCCTTCCTCCCTCCCCCCTCCATTGCACCGCCGCCTCCTCCCTCCTTTCCTTATGATTTTAATGCCTGGGAACCAGTGGTGAAGCACTGCATTCCCGAGGCTCTTTAAAGGCCACATTCCCGGGGCTCTTTAAAGGCCTCACCCCCCCTGCCAATCACCGCTGGTTCCCGGGCATTAAAATCAAGAGGAAGGGAGGGAGGAGGTGATTAGGGAGGCAAATAGGCATTTGCCTAGGGAGTGGAGTGGGGGGGGGAAGCTGAATTTGGAGCCCCCACCCTGCCAGCGCCTGAGGCAATTGCCTAGTTTGCCTAGTGGGCAAGCCTGCCCTGGTCATCCATAGTTCTCGTAGGAGTTGTCCTTGAAAGGCTAGCTGCTGTAAGAGCTCTCTCAGCCCCACCCACCTCACAGGGTGTCTGTTGTGTAGTGCGGGGGAGGTAAAGGAGACTGTGACCGCTCCGAGACTCTGAGATTCAGAGTATAGAAAAGGAAAGGTCCCCCGTGCAAGCACCAGTCGTTTCCGACTCTGGGGTGACGTTGCTTTCACGACATTTTCACGGCAGACATTTTATGGGGTGGTTTGCCCTTGCCTTCCCCAGTCATCTACACTTTCCCCCCAGCAAGCTGGGTGCTCATTTTACCGACCTCGGAAGGATGGAAGGCTGAGTCAACTTCGAGCCGGCTACCTGAACCAGCTTTCGCTGGGATTGGACTCAGGTCGTGAGCAGAGCTTAGGACTGCAGTACTAGTATTCATAGTATAGGGTAGGATATAAATCCGATATCATCATCATCTTCTTGAAAGGCTCTGGGCCCCGATCTGTGGCATAGGAACTGTTCTTGGCCTGGTTTCAAACCAGTTCTAGGGGTCCCCTCTAGCCATTCTGCCACACTGCCCTTAATTACAACCTGGGGGCAGATCAGCTTGTTCTTTAACCGCTTGACACACCTTGCCTTTTCAATGAGGATTGTTAGGCAGTGTTTGCTTTCCTAACGCCTGGCCCGAATCGACCTTCTCGCGCACTGATGTATCCCCGCAGGCAGAGGAAAAACCCACTCTCTCTCCAAATTGGTTTCAGATTTAGGGGGTGCTGGGAATCAAGGTTGCCAGCTCCAGGTTGGGAAACTCCTGGAGATTTGGGGGTGGAGACTGGGGAGGGAAGGGACCTCATTGGGGTACAGATAGGGTTGCCAATTCCCAGGTGGGAGCAGGGGATCCCCTGGTTTGGAGGCCCTCCCCCCGCTTCAGGGTCATCAGAAAGCAGGGGGAGGGGAGGGAAATGTCTGCTGGGAACTCTATTATTCCGTAAGGAGACTTATTCCCATAGGAAATAATGAATTGATCAGCGGGTATCTGGGGCTTGGGGGCTGTTTTTTGAGGTAGAGGCACCAAATTTTCAGTATAACAGCCGGTGCCTCTCCTCAAAACACCCCCCAACTTTCAAGAGGATTGGACCAGGGGGTCCAATTCTATGAGCCCCCCAAAAGGTGCCCCTATCTTTCATTCTTTCCAATGGAGGGAAGGCATTGAAAAGGTGTGCGGTCCCTTTAAATGTGATGGCCAGAACTCCCTTTGGAGTTCATTTATGCTTGTCACGCCGTTGCTCCTGGCTCCACCCCCAAAGTCCCCAGATATTTCTTGAACTGGACTTGGCAACCCTAGGTACAGAGTGCAACAGAGTCCATTTTCCCTCCAACCCTCCAAAGCATCCATTTTCTCCAGGAGAACTGATCCCTGTAGTCTGGAGAGGAGCTCTAATTCCAGAGGATCCCCAGGTCCCACCTGGAGGCTGGCATTCCTACTGAGAAGGAAAGGGTTGTAGCTGAGGATGTGTGAAGTAGCCAGAAAGAACAGAGCGCCTTTGAGCATGTGCAGAATGCTTTTTTTGGATTCCACAAAGGCTTTGGTTTAGGTTGGCCAAGTCCAATTAAAGAAATAACTGGAGACCATGGGGGTGGAGCCAGGAGACTTTGGGGGTGGAGCCAGGAGCAACGTCCGGGCGAGCATCATTAAACTCCAAAGGGAGTTCTGGCCATCACAGTTAAAGGGACCTCACACCTATTAGCCACAGTGTGTGTGTGTGTGTGTGTGTGTGTATATATATATATATATATATATATATATATATATATATATATATATATTTGGCCGCTGTGTGACACAGAATGTTGGACTGGATGGGCCATTGGCCTGATCTAACATGGCTTCTCTTATGTTCTTATGTTCTTAATGCCTTCCCTTCATTGGAAATAATGAAGGATAGGTGCACCTTTTTGGGGACTCATAGAATTGGACTCCCTGGTCCAATCCTTTTGAAATTTGGAGGGTCTTTGGAGGAGAGGCATCAGATGCTGTGCTGCAAATTTGGTGCCTCTACCTCAAAAAACAGCCCCCCCCCCGAGCCCCAGACACCCACAGATCAATTCTCCATTATACCCTCTGGGAATCGGTCTCCATAGGGAATAATGGAGTGCCCAGCAGACATTTCCCCCCCCCCCCCCCGTTTCTGATAACCCTGAAGTGGAGGGAGGGCTTCCAAATTGGGGGATCCCTGCCCCCACCTGGGGATTGGCAACCCTACTTTGATTGGCGCCACAGAGCATCTGGGGTCGCTCGCTAGTATTATTTATTTAGTATTTACGTTTATTAATTGGAGTTTTATCCCGCCCTATCAGCAAGGCTCCTGTTTTTGCGGTTTCAGAGGGGTAAGAAAGGTACAGGCTTGGCTAAACTCCCGGGAGCCTGTTCGACAGGAGTGGCGTGGAAGGCCGTGTTTGCTTTGGCCAGCCTCAGGCTGTGTAGGCCTTCCTGGTTGTGTGGTTGCCTGGTGACCAGCAGGCAGGGGAAAGGATGGGAAGAGCTCCCTCTGCCTTTTTTCGGTGTGTCAAGTTTTCTGTTCAAGGGCCCTGACCTGGATAGCCTGAGATCTTAGTCAGATCTCGGAAGCCAAGCAGGGCCAACTCTGGCCTGATTCAACATGGCTTCTCTTATGTTCTTATTAAGAGGGGGTTGGATAAAAATATGGAGCAGAGGTCCATCAGTGGCTATTAGCCACAGTATATATATGTGTGTGTGTGTACACACACACATATATTGGCCTTGGCCACTGTGTGACACAGAGTGTTGGACTGGATGGGCCATTGGCCTGATCCAACATGGCTTCTCTTATGTTCTTATGTGACACAGAGTGTTGACTGGATGGGCCATTGGCCTGATCCAACATGGCTTCTCTTATGTTCTTATGTGACACAGAGTGTTGGGCTGGATGGGCCATTGGCCTGATCCAACATGGCTTCTCTTATGTTCTTATGTGACACAGAGTGTTGACTGGATGGGCCATTGGCCTGATCCAACATGGCTTCTCTTATGTTCGTATGTGACACAGAGTGTTGGACTGGATGGGCCATTGGCCTGATCCAACATGGCTTCTCTTATGTTCTTATGTGACACAGAGTGTTGGACTGGATGGGCCGCTGGCCTGATCCAACATGGCTTCTCTTATGTTCTTACGTGACACAGAGTGTTGGACTGGATGGGCCATTGGCCTGATCCAACATGGCTTCTCTTATGTTCTTATGTGACACAGAGTGTTGGACTGGATGGGCCGCTGGCCTGATCCAACATGGCTTCTCTTATGTTCTTACGTGACACAGAGTGTTGGACTGGATGGGCCATTGGCCTGATCCAACATGGCTTCTCTTATGTTCTTATGTCAAGTACTTGGAGGGGAGACCTCCTTGGAATACCAGAAGTCGGGAGGACAGGGGCAGGCTGCATTGAGCCGCCTCCCTGAATATCCTCCAGGCCCCCAGCAGGGGTTAGGCACCAGAGGCTGCCATGACTTCCAGGTGCAGACACACACATAAAAAAAATACAACCCCCCCCCCCAATTTTTTTTTCTGGTTGAGGCAGGGGGAAATGTGGCAACAAGAGAGAAACTTAACTCTGCCCTGCTGGGTGACCAATCACAAAATCTCTGCCTAACCTACCTCACAGGGAGGCTAAATGGAAGCAAAAAAGAGTTATCCATGGCGCAGAGTGGTAAAGCTGCAGTCCTGAGTTCAATCCCGGTGGAAGCTGGGTTCAGGTAGCCGGCTCATGGTTGACTCAGCCTTCCCTCCTTCCGAGGTTAGTAAAATGAGTACCCAGCTTGCTGGGGGGAAAGTGTAGCTGACTGGGGAAGGCAATGGCAAACCACCCCGTAAAATCCTGCCGTGAAAACATTGTGAAAGCAATGTCACCCCAGAGTCGGAAATGACTGGTGCTTGCACAGGGGACTACCTTTTCCTTTTTAAGCCCCTTTGGAGAGAAAGGTGGAGTAACAATGAAGTAAATCAATAGTAACTCAGATTTTAGGCCAGTCTGGTTTGTTGTTCTCAGCTCCTAAGATGTGGAAGGAAGTCACCTAGGGTTGCCAACTCCCAGGCAGTGGCTGGAGATCTCCTAACATCACAACTGCTCTCCAGGCAACAGAGATCAGTTCCCCTGCAGAAAATGGTAACTGTGGAAGGTGGACTCTATGGCATTATAACCCATTGAAGGCCCTCCTCTCCTCCAACCCCACCTTTGTTAGTCTCCCTCTCCCCCAAATCTCCAGATATTTCCCAGTCTGGAGCTGGCAACCATCTAGTTCAGTGAGAAACTTGGCTGGTATGGGGAGGGTGGTCCTAGCTAGTATGTTTTTACTCCGCCGTTGCTCCCCCAAAAAGCTCAAGGAGGGCACGTGGTTCCCTCTCTTCCATTTTATTACCTCAGCGACAATTCTGTGAAGTAGGCGATGCCGAAAGGTGGTGATAGACCCAAGAGCACCCAGTGAGCTTCATGGGAGACCAGGGATTCGAACCTGGGTCTCTCAGATCTTAGTCCAACAGCCTAACCACCACTACACACCAGTGGTATTTCTTCATCGTCTTCCCCACCCCCACCCCCTGGCACTTCTGCCTTTAATAAGTGCATGACCAGCCCACACTGAACTTCATGCCCGGCAGAATTGTTCAGGTCGCATCCAGGTCACCGTGCCAGAGGAAACAAGGGCTGCAAATGTTCCCTCTAAGCTGGAGAGTCTTGTGAGCAAAAATTCTGCTGCATGAGTTATTGGCATTAAAGTTGTGAGCTGCTGCATAAATTAGTGTGCTCTGGGGTCATCCTTTCTGAGCTAAGGCAAAAATGTGTGAGCCGGAGGCTAAAAATCTGTGAGCTAGCTCACGCTGACTCAGCTGAGAGGAAACACTGGCTGGCACCACCAGTTGCTCCTAGCATCGCTCAGCAGGGCACGGATATGGGCACAGTGGTGTGGATCTTAGAGTTACCATCCCCAGCCACCCATGGGGGATGGTAGGGTTGCCAAGTCCAATTCAAGAACTATCTGGGGACTTTGGGGGTGGAGCCAGGAGACATTGGGGGTGGAGCCATGAGCAAGGGTGTGACAGGCATAATGGAACTCCAAAGGGAGTTCTGGCCATCACATTTAAAGGGACAGCACACCTTTTTAAATGCCTTCCTTCCGTAGGAAATAATGGATAGGGGCACCTTCTTTTGGGGCTCATAGAATTGGACCCCCTGGTCCAATCCTTTTGAAACTTGGGGAGGGTATTTCAGGGAGAGGAGCTGGATGCTATGCCAAAACTTGCTGCCTCTACCTCAAAAAACAGCCCCCCCCCCCGGAGCCCCAGATACCCGCAGATCAATTCTGCATTATTCTCTATGGGAATAAGTCTCCATAGGGAATAATAGAGTTCCCAGCAGACGTTTCCCTCCCCTCCCCCCGCTTTCTCATGACCTTGAAGCAGGGGGAGGGCCTCCAAACCGGGGGATCCCCTGCCCCCACCTGGGGATTGGCAACCCTACCGGCCACTCATAGGGGATGGAGGGGGGTAAGGTTGCCAGCTCCAGCCTGGGGAACTCCTGGAGCTTTGGGGATGGAGCCTGCCATACAGTCCACCCTCCAAAACATTCATTTTTTTCCTCCAGGGGAACTGCTCTCTTTGATCTGGAGATGAGCTGTAATTCCTGGGGGGGGGTCCCCGGTCCCACCTGGAGATTGCTATCTCCAGGGGATCCTCAGGCCCCTGTGAACTTCGGCCTGACCCTCTTGAGAGCGCCCATTCCACAGGTGGAGACCTGCCTAGGCACTTTCCCTTTGGATTCTCTTCTCCCCAGCTGCCTGCCAAGGCCTCTCGAAGGCTGACGTGGAGAAAGCAATTCACACTCAGCCTCGGCGGCATGCATATTTGATGGGAGATGAAATATTAAGACACTTTTTTATGACCGGCCACTCCCTTTGCCTTAGCTGCGCCGGCTGCGTGCAGCGAACGGCTCTCCTTTTCCCTCTCTGCTTTCTCCTTTGCTGTGAGAAGTTTAATTTTAGGCTCTGCGAAGAGAGGTGGGCGGCTGTCGTGCTAACTTTGGGTGGCGGGGTGGGTGTCTCCGGTGTGCGCTGGGAGTGAGACACCACATCGCCTGGAGCTACAGGAAGGAGAGAGAGAGAAGGCAAGCTGTGGGAAGAGGCACTTCAGACAGGAGGGAGGGAAGAAGGAAAGAGACACCCTTCAAGGTAGGTGAAACCTGGGTCTTTTTCTGAAGCACAGGCTCTGTCAAGAGGCACCCCTGCGCACCTTTCCCACGGGGAGAAGCCCCCACTGTGAGCGTAAAAATGTGCCGGGTCACGCTGTGAGCCAAGGTGCATGGGGGAATGGATTATTTCTTAGCCCTTGCTGGAGAGGAGGGTGTTGTTGTTGAGGAGATCTTTTGTTCCATGGAGGCAGAAGAAAAAGAAGACAGCCAGGGAAGGTTTGGCCTCATGTTCCTTTGACAGCTTTTGGTTGTTAGCACTGACTGTAATGCTCTAGGGCAGGCAGAGGACTGCTGGATGTTTCTCTCATGGCGATAGTTGTCGGAATTCGGACGGAGGGCCAAAAAGTGAAAAACTGGGTTCTTTTGTGGGCGAGACACGTGGAATCTGTCCACAGCCGGGAAAGGGTGGCGTGAAGACGTTGGATCAGAAATTCTTACGGCTTTCCCACAGCACGACAATTAAAGTGCTTCAGGGTCATGGGGCAGTGGGGGAGTTCCCACTGATTTCTTTATGCTGTGGGTGTGGGAGAATGTGGTGTGAATGTGCTGCGGGGGGGGGGGGAACCCACAGAAAGTTGTGAAATCTCTTCTCTGCCATGAAAGGTGATTTTGAGCAACATGGTGGTTTGCACAGTGGATCGGAATGACCCAGATTTGAGCCACAGGGTTTGGACGTGGTTTGCACAGTGTGGATTGGAATGACCCTCGGCCAGTCTGGTGTAGTGGTGAAGTGCGTAGGCTCTTATCTGGGAGAACTGGGTTTGATTCCCCACTCCTACACTTGCACCTGCTGGAAATGGCCTTGAATTAGCCATAGCTCTGGCAGAGTTGTCCTTGAAAGGGCAGCTGCTGTGAGAGCTCTCTCAGCCCCACCCACCTCACAGGGTGTCTGTTGTGGGGGGAGTAGATAAAGGAGATTGTGAGCCGCTCCGAGTCTCTGATTCAGAGAGACGGGCGGGGTATAAATCTGCAGTCATATTCTACATGCAGGTGCTGGGTGACCTTGGACCGGTCACAGTTCTCTCAGAGCTCTCTCAGCCCCACCTACCTCACAGGGTGTCTGTTGTGGGGGGAGTAGATAAAGGAGATTGTGAGCCGCTCCGAGTCTCTGATTCAGAGAGAAGGGCAGGGTATAAATCTGCAGTCATATTCTTACATGCAGGTGCTGGGTGACCTTGGACCGGTCACAGTTCTCTCAGAGCTCTCTCAGCCCCACCCACCTCACAGGGTGTCTGTTGTGGGGGGAGAAGATAAAGGAGATTGTAAGCCGCTCTGAGTCTCTGATTCAGAGAGAAGGGCGGGGTATCAATCTGCAATTCTTCTTCTTTAATTTTATACACCCCTCACAAAAAAAGTGTACCTCTGTTAGGGGTCAGTTCGTTTCACGAATACCTACGTTTCCGTACATTTGGAGGTAAGGGCTGTGGGTTCCTAAAAGCAGGGCCGGATCTTGCCCCAGGCCTCAGCGGAGGGAGGGCGCCAAATTGGGTATGGAGTCCGTTGTATTCTATGGTAGAATGGACCCATAAGGAGGCACCATTTTTTAATTTTGCCCCCCCCCCCCCTCCAAAAACATGTAGATCCGGTCTTGCCCAAAAGACCACTTTCCACCTAGGGGGGACATTCACATTGTGGCTGGAAGTGTTTAGATTCGTAATTGTTTTAAAAAAGGTAAAGGTAGTCCTCTGTGCAAGCACCAGTCATTTTTGACTCTGGGGTGATGTCTTAATGCCAAATTAAGGGGGTGGGCTCATGCTTTTCGGCGTGCCCCCCCATGGCCCTGATACATCTTGTAGGCCAGGGGTGGGCAATGGTAGCTTTCCAGATGTTTTTGCCTACAACTCCCATCAGCCCCAGCCATTGGCCATGCTGGCTGGGGCTGATGAGAGTTGTAGGCAAGAAACATCTGGAGAGCTACCATTGGCCCACCCCTGTTGTAGGCAATGCACAGAGGTCTGGATTTCCCATACGGGCCCAACTAGAACCCAACTTTGAGCTACAGAGTTTGGAGGTAGTTTGCACAGTGGATTGGAATGACCCCCGGCCTTTAAATTTATTCACTCCTCATGAAAAAGTGTATCTCTGGGAGGGGTCAGTCCACCTCACAAATACCTACCTTTCTGTACGTTTGGAGGTAAGGGCTGTGGGTACCTAAAAGACCGTTTTCCACCCTGGGGGCCATTCACATCATAGCTGGAAGAGTGTCGATTTGTAATTGTCTTAGTGTCAAAATTAATGGAGGTGGGCTCATGCTTTTCGGTTCCCCCCCCCCCCCCCCATGGTCCTGATACACCTTGTAGGCAATGCACAGAAGTTTGGAATTCCCATATGGGCCTCGGTATGTGTCTTATCATGCCCTACGTTGGGTGGGCCGAACTTGAAGCCGGGAAGAACGCAGCTGGGATTTATATTTAGAAATCCCCCTGGAAGGAACAGCTCAGAGAGCTGCCGAAAAGAAGCAGGGATTGGTGTTCGGGGTGAAGGAAAGACATTTGCCTGACTTTTGTGAAATGGTTGCGAGCTGGGGAGGGACTGGGGTTGCCAATCCCCAGGTGGGGCAGGGAACAAGGTATACACCTCCGCGTTTGTTATATTTTTTTTGAGGCTGGTTTTTCGCAGAGGTGTATACCTTGTTCCCTGCTCCATTTTTCCGCGAGTCTCTGTTGGTTGCCTAAATCCCAGGTGGGGGCAGGGGATCCCCTGTTTTGGGGGCTCCCCCCCCCGCTTCAGGCTTAGCAGAAAGCAGGGGGCCGAGGGAAATGTCTGCTGGGCACTTCATTATTTCCTATGGAGACCAATTCCGATAGGGTATAATGGTGAATTGTTCTGCGAGTATCTGGGGCTCTGGGGGGGGGGTGCTGTTTTTTGAGGTAGAGGCACCAAATTTGCAGCATAGCATCTGGTGTCTTCCCCCCAAATACTCTCCAAGATGCAAAAAGACTGGACCAGGAGGTCCAATTCTGTGAGCCCCCAAAGAAGGTGCCCCTATCCTTCATTATTTCCAATGGAGAGAAGGCATTTAAAAGGTGTCTGATCCCTTTAAATGTGCTGGCCAGAACTCCCTTTGGAGTTCAGTTATGCTTGTCACAACCTTGCTTCTGGCTCCACCCCCAATGTCTCCTGGCTCCACCCCCAAAGTCTCCTAGCTCCACCCCCAAAGTCCCCAGATATTCCTTGAATTGGATTTGGCAACCCTAGGAGGGACCGGCCATGGCTCTGTGGGAAAGCATCTGTTTTGCTTGTAGAAGATTCAAGGTTAAATTCCTGGCTTCTCCAGTTAAAAGGATCATGTCATAGGTGATGGGAAAAATCTTCCCTGGAGACCTACCTTGATAGATCAGTGGAATGATACACTCTAAGGGAGCTTATTATGGAGGGGTGAGACTGTGACTTAGTGGTCCAGTAAGAGTCCTGAAAATGACTGGTGACTTTGGGGGTGGAGCCAGGAAAGGGCGGAGTTTGGGGAGGGGCCTCAGGCTGGTACAATGCCACAGACTCCACCCTTCAGGGCGGCCATTTTCTCCAGGGGAGCTGATCTCTGCCAGCTGGAGATCAGTTGTCATAGTGGGAGATCTCCAGGCCCCACCTGGAGACTGGAAACCCTAAAAGTGAGACCCTCGAGAGCCACTTCCAGTCAGAGAAGGATTCTTTCCACAGTACTGAAAAAAAACAAACCCAAGACTGTCCTCCAGAGACCAGGATGGGACAGCTTTGAGTGTTCCAAGGATACTGCCATTGTTGTATTTTATTTATTTATATCCTGTCTTCCTTGGGGACCCAGATCACCTCACAGCATTCTCCCCTCCACCATTTTATCCTCACAACAACCCTGTAGGTTAGGCCAAAAGCGTGTGACTGGCCCAGGGTCACCCAGCGAGTTTCCAAGGCCTGAGTCCCAGCACGTCCCTCAAAACAGCCCTTCTAATCTCTCCATCGACAAGTAGAGTGGCCAGCCTCCAGGAGGGGCCTGGAGATCTCCTGCTTTTATAACCGATCTCCAGCTGGCAAAGATCAGCTCCCCTGGAGCAAATGGCTGCTTGGAGGGGTGGACTCGGTGGCCTTGTCCCATGCTGAGGCCCCTCCCCTCCCCAAACCCCGCCCCCTCCCGGCTTCACCCCCAAAGTCTCTAGATATTTTTTAACACAGACCTGGCAACCCTAAGGGAGAATCTCCATTTGAATTATCACCAATCTTTTTGGTGTTTTTGGTGTTTTCGATCAAACATTACAGACATGGCTTGGGCAAGGCCCTCGCTTGTTCATTTGCTAGGGTTGCCAATCCCCAGGTGGGGGCAGGGGATCCCCCGGTTTGGAGGCCCTCCCCCCGCTTCAGGGTTGTCAGAAAGCAAGGGGAGGGGAGGGAAATGTCTGCTGGGAACTCTGTTATTCCCTATGGAGATTTATTCCCATAGAAAATCCAGGCGGGTATCCAGGGCTCTGGGGGGGCTGTTTTTTGGGGTAAAGGCACCAAATTTTCAGTATAGCATCTGGTGCCTCTCCTCAAAATACCCCCCAAGTTTCAAAAAGGTTGGACCAGGGGGTCCAATTCTATGATCCCCAAAAGAAGGTGCCCCTATCCATTATTTCCTATGGAATGAAGGAATTGAAAAGGTGTGCCGTCCCTTTAAATGTGATGGCCAGAACTCCCTTTGGTGTTCAATTATGCTTGTCACAGCCTTGATCTTGGCTCCACCCCCAAAGTCCCCAGATATTTCTTGAATTGGACTGGCAACCCTATCATTTGCTTATATCCTGTTTTTTTTTTCCCCCCAAGTGGGAACTAGGGTAGCCAATCCCCAGTAGAGTCAGCAAAGAAAGCCAAGTTGGTTCCGTGTACAAATCACCTCCTGAGAACAATAACCGCAATTGTAATACATTTTATAATAAAGTCTGTGATAAATCCAAAAGTCGTGTGCATTTCTTAGAACGCCAATGCCCACAGATACAGATGGGCTTTTTTGGGTAGCAGGACCGCCTTTGCATATTAGGCCACACACCTCTGACGTAGCCAATCCTCCTGGAGCTTACAGTAGGCCCTGCACGAAGAGCCCTATAAGCTCTTGGAGGATTGGCTACCGCAGGGGGCGTGGCCTAATATGCAAAGGAGCTCCTGCTACAAACCCCCCCCCCCTGCGAGATGGCACAGAAACCAAATCTACTTCTCAAAACTGAACAGTCCTTAATCTTTTGTCGGAATCTTCACTGGTCCCCGTGTAGCTTTACAAGGTGTGCAAGAACCACTCTTACATGCTCCTCTATACTGTCTAGGGCAGGGGTCCTCAACCTACGGCCCGCGGGCCAGATGCGGCCCGCTGAGGACGTTTATGCGGCCCTCCGGGTTATGGCAAAATCAGACCGGAAGTGATGTTCGACCTAAACTCGCGTTAGCAACGCACACTTCCAGCACTGGGCTGAGGCGGCGGAGACAGAGTGTGGTGATACCGAGGTGAGGTGAGTTCCCAGGCCGGGGTGTATGGTGTGGGGAAGGGAGAGAGATGCAGAAGATGGAGAACTGACGGCCCGCGGCCTTGTACAGTAACGGCAGTCCGGCCCTCCAACAGTCTGAGGGACAGTGAACTGGCCCCCTATTTAAAAAGGTTGAGGACCCCTGGTCTAGGGAATGTAACTACCGGGAGACTTGGAAGCTGCGATAAAATTACAGAAGCTTGGAAAAAGCGGATTTGCAAAACAGGATCAACACACCGGTTTTCCTTTTGCAGCACTATTTGCATGTGATGTGCATAGGGTTGCCAATCCCCAGGTGGGGACAGGGGATCCCTCGGTTTGGAGGCCCTCCCCCCGCTTCAGGGTCATCAGAAAGCAGGGGGAGGGGAGGGAAATGTCTGCTGGAAACTCTATTATTCCCTATGGAGACTTATTCCCATAGGAAATAATGGAGAATTGATCCGTGAGTATCTGGGGCTCTGTTTTTTGAGGTAGAAGCACCAAATTTTCAGCATAACATCCAGTACCTCTCCCCAAAATACTCTCCAGGTTTCAAGAGGATTGGACCAGGGGGTCCAATTTTATGAGCTCCCAAAAGAGGTGTCCCTATTCTTCATTATTTCCTATGGAAGGAAGGCATTTAAAAAGGGTGTGCAGTCCCTTTAAATGTGATGGCCAGAACTCCCTTTGGAGTTCAGTTATGCTTGTCACAGCCTTGTCCCTGGCTCCGCCCCCAATGTCTCCTGGCTCCACCCCCAAAGTCCCCAGATATTTCTTGAATTGGACTTGGCAACCCTAGATGTGCATCGCAGAAGCAGTGGGCATGTAACGCGCATGTAAGAGTGGGCTTTGCACCGCTCTTAAAGCATGTGCGGGGACCAGTGAAAATTAAGACCAGTGAAGATTAAGGAGATGCCAGTGAAAGATTAAGGACTCAGTTTGAGAAGTAGATTTGGTTTTTGTGTCGTCTGTATCTGTGGGAATTTGAGTTAATAGAAATTCACATGACTTTTAGGTTTATCACATGACTTTACGCCAAAGTGGCTCTCCAATGTTTTCAATGGCTTCATTGAATGTTTTCAATGGCTTCCAGCCGCTGCCCATCCTCGAGGCGCACACGGTGAAGACGTCAGCTATGAAGCCGAGCGAGTCGAGGGTGAGCCGGTAGAAAGACCCCTTCCCCGCCTCTTGGTGTCGAAGGTAAGGTGGAGTTGCTGTACTGTGGGAAAAACTAGGGTTGCCAACCACCAGATGGTGGCTGGAGATCTCCTGGAATTACCTGGAGGGAGGGTTGCCAATACCCAAGCGAGGGCAGGGGATCCCCTGGTTTGGAGGCTCTCCCCCCGCTTCAGGATCATCAGAAACCAAAGCGGGGGGTGGGATGCACATTCCATTATTCCCTATGGAGACTGATTCCCATAGAGTATAATGGAGAACTGATCTGCAGGTATCTGGGCTTTGGGGGGGGCTGTTTTTTGAGCTAGAGGCACCACATTTTCAGCATAGCATCCGGCACCTCTAATTAAAACAACCTCCAAGTTTCAAAAAGGTTGGAATAGGGGGTCCGATTTTATGAGCCCCAAAAGAAGGTGCCCCTATCTTTCGTTATTTCCAATGGAGGGAAGGCATTTAAAAGGTGTGCGGTCCCTTTAAATGCGATGGCCAGAACTCCCTTTGGAGTTCAGTGATGCTTGCCACACCCTTGCTCCTGGCTCCACCCCAATGTCTCCTGGCTCCACCCCCAAAAGTCCCCAGATATTTCTTGAATTGGACTTGGCAACCCTACCGGAGGAAATGGATGCTTTGGAAGCAGTGCCAGATTAAACCCTGTGGAGTCAAAATCTCAAGGGCCGCTCACAAATTATCTCCGCATCAGAGCGCCTGCTCTGCTGCCCATCCCCACCCCCCACCCCGCTGCAGCCTGCAGGCACCTTCTTAAAAGCCCCTCTGACAAAGCTGCAGGGGAGAGGCAGAGGGGAGGCAAACTTGGCAACGACGCCAGCAGCAGCCGCAGCAGGCAAGTCGGGCAAAGAACGGCTCAGTTGCTGGCTGCACATGCAGGCGGGGAGGGCTGCAAGCAGGGGGGAAACTGGGTGGAAATGCCCAGCCCGGGGCCCCCAAACCCCACTCCCCCCAGGTTTCACCCCTCAAATCTCTAGGGCAGGGGTGTCAAACATGCAGTTCGGGGGCCGAATCAGGCCCCCAGAGCGCTCCCTATCAGGCCCCCGAGCAACTGGCTGTCCTCTGCTTCCTTCTCCCTCTCTCTTGCTTCCTTCTGCATCACAACTGGCTTTGCCAGGCTTGCTCAATCGCACAGGAGCTACAGAGCAAAACCTCTATTTTCTCCATTGGCTGAGGCTCCTCCCTTGGGGAGGAGGGAGAGCTTTCTTTGCCAGGCTGCTGTTACTGTAATATATTGTTGCACTGGGAATCATTGCGATTATATTTTGATGTTGGTTTGTTACACGGAGAGTATTTTTCTTGTTATTTCCTGGTTGTAAAACCTCAGTGGTCCCGGCATTGTTTGACGTCTCTCAATTGCACTGCAGCGCTACTGAGTCAAACCTCTCTTCCGCTGAGGCTCCTCCCCCTCCTGGTCCCCTGGGGAAGTAAGGAAAGAGCCAGAGAGCTTCCTTTGCCCAGTTCCCTGGATCCTATAGGAAAGCTACAAAGAAAGCACCTTTATGACCAAGGAGTGTTAATGTTTTAAGCATGCTTTAAGTTTGTCTTTTTTTAAAAAAAAATAATTAATTGTATTTGTTTGTGTCCTTTATATCTCTGCTACCTTATCTTAAAAAAAGAGAGACAGTTTGGTGTAGTGGTTAAGTGCGCGGTCTCTTATCTGGGAGAACGGGTTTGATTCCCCACTCTTCCACTTGCAGCTGCTGGAATGGCCTTGGGTCAGCCATAGCTCTGGCAGGGGTTGTCCTTGAAAGGGCAGCTGCTGTGAGAGCCCTCTCAGCCCCACCCACCTCACAGGGTGTCTGTTGTGGGGGAGGAAGGGAAAGGAGATTGCGAGCCGCTCTGAGACTCTTCGGAGTGGAGGGCGGGATATAAATCCAATATCTTCATCTACCTCACAGGGTGTCTGTTGTGGGGGAGGAAGGGAAAGGAGATTGTGAGCCGCTCTGAGACTCTTCGGAGTGGAGGGCGGGATATAAATCCAATATCTTCATCTACCTCACAGGGTGTCTGTTGTGGGGGAGGAAGGGAAAGGAGATTGTGAGCTGCTCTGAGATTCTTCTGAGCGGAGGGCGGGATATAAATCCAATATCTTCATCTACCTCACAGGGTGTCTGTTGTGGGGGAGGAAGGGAAAGGAGATTGTGAGCTGCTCTGAGACTCTTCTGAGTGGAGGGCGGGATATAAATCCAATATCTTCATCTACCTCACAGGGTGTCTGTTGTGGGGGAGGAAGGGAAAGGAGATTGTGAGCTGCTCTGAGACTCTTTGGAGTAGAGGGCGGGATATAAATCCAATATCTTCTTCTTCTTAAATAGGTAGACACATGGCTCAGTCTGACATGGCCCGGCCTGGCCCAATATGGCTGGCCCGACATGGTCTCGTTTATGTCAGATTCGGCCCTCATAACAAATGAGTCTGACACCCCTGCTCTAGGTAGGGTTGCTGAGTCCAATTCAAGAAATATCTGGGGACTTTGGGGGAGGAGCCAGAAGACTCTTGGGGTGGAGCCAAGCGCAAGGGTGTGACAAGCATAAATGAACTCCAAAGGGAGTTCTGGCCATCACATTGAAAGGGACCACATACCTTTCAAATGCCTTCCTTCCATAGGAAATAATAAAGGATAGGAGCAGCTTCTTTTGGGCCTCATGAATTGGGACCCCTGGTCCAATCTTTGAGAAACATGGAGGGTACTTTGGTGAGAGACATCGGATGCTATGCTGCAAATTTGGTGTCTCTAGCTCTAAAAACAGCCCTTCCAGAGCGCCAGATACCCACAGATCAATTCTCCATTATAATGGGAATCGGTCTCCATAGGGAATAATGGAGAGCCCAGCAGACATTTCCCTCCCCCCCCGCTTTCTGATGTCCCTGAAGTGGGAGGAGGGTCTCCAACCCAGGGGATCCACTGCTCCCACCTGGGGATTGGCAACCCTAGCTCTAGGGATTTCCCAGCCCTAGATTATAACTGTAACCAATTAGAGCTGCGTGCCTTTCTTAATGGAGAGAACGAGAGAGAGGGATTGCCCTGTGGGATTCTGCTTCCTGTTGTTTCGGTTGTTGATGTATTCTCTGCCAGCCATGCCAGGAAGAGAAAAGAAACACCAGTTGGCACTTCACAAAATGGGGATTAAAAAATATGGCCAAAGCCGATTAGGGTTGCCAGGTCCAATTCAAGAAATATCTGGGGACTTTGGGGGTGGAGCCAGGAGACATTGGGGGTGGAGCCAAGAGACTTTGGGGACGGAGCCTGGAGGAAGGGTGTGACAAGTATAATTGAACTCCGAAGGGAGTTTTGGCTGTCACATTTAGTGGGGCTGTACACCTTTTAAGCGCCTTCCCTCCATTGGAAATAATGAAGGATGGGGGCGCCTTCTTTGGGAGCTCATAGAATTGGACCCCCCAATCCAATCTTTTTGAAACTTGGAGGGTCTTTTGAGGAGAGGTATCAGATGCTATGCTGCAGAATTGGTGCCTCTACCTCAAAAAACAGCCCCACCCCCCCCCCCAGAGCCCCAGATACCTGCAGTTCAATTCTCCGTTATACCCTCTGGGAATCAGTCTCCATAGGGAATAATGGAGACCTAGCAGACATTTCCCTTCCTGCCCCTGCTTTCTGATGACCCTGAAGTGGGGGGAAGGCCTCCAAACTGGGGATCCCCTGCCTCCACCTGGAATTGGCCATTAGTATGAAATCAGGTAAAATTAACATTTTTTATTACTCAAAAACACCCTGCCAGTTTAGCCAACAGGCTTCATTGAGGGAATCTATAATCTATAATAACGATATTGAATTTACGTAAGTATCGTTAAAACTGTATAAATAAGATGTTGTTTTAAAGGTTAAAATCCAGGTCCGGAAATATCCGTAACTTACAAAACTGCAAGAGCTTATTCTGATTGCGTGAGGAAGAGAACAGAGATAAGATAAGGCTGTTTAGCACCCAGCAGGCTTGGGCTCGAAATGAAATCTCTTTTCTCTGTGCCTAAATGAATGTTACTAATGTGTTCGTTTTACAGTCGTTCTTCAAAAAGAGTAAAAGATCGGTAGGCAATTGTCGGCGGAAGAACATTACCGTGTTCTGCGACTGAGGGGTCTTTATTTTCTTCCCTTGCAAAATGGCCTTTTCAACAGGCACGTGTTTGGCGCGTGCTTCATTCAGTCGTCCAAACCTCTGAGAGCAGTTCTCCCCACAAACACAAAGACACACCCCAAATTAAAACTGGAAGCACGTATGATTCTGACGCCAATGGGTTTACTTCCAGAGTTTATATGCTGTCATTTTGTGGATGCAAAGAGTCATTAACATGGGGAATTCACTGCCACAGGAAGTGGTCGCCGCTACAGGCGTAGACAGCTTCAAGTGAGGGGTTAGAGATAACATCTGCAAATCGTTGAATATAATTCATGATGGGCGTAATTATAATATTGCCTTCTATTCTTTTATCCCTTGATTTAGAAAAAGCGTTTGATTCTTCGGAAAGAAATTATTTGATGAATTTACTGCAATTAATGGGTTTTGGTGATTCCTTCTTATTAGCAATTCATTCTATTTATAATCAGCCTAATCTCCAGATTAATGGTTTAATTTCTGACCCTTTTTCTCCTCCTAGAGGTTCTGTCTTCTTGACGCTTGGGGGGCAACAGTGGGAGGACCTCTGAAGTTCTGGCCTCACTGGTAGACCTCTTGATGGCCCCCGGGTTTTGGCCACTGTGTGACACAGAGGGTTGCACTGGATGAGCCATTGGCCTCATCCAACATGGCTTCTCTTATGTTCAACAGAGGGTGCTACTTCTGTTGTCTCTCTGTATTGGGTTGAATCAGATGTGGAAGAGTTCTAGGATCGCCAGCTCCAGGTTGGGAAATACTTGAATATTGGAGGGGGGGTGGGTGGTGTGGAGACCAGGAGGTGGGGTTTGGGGAGGGGACTTGAATGGGGTACAATGCTCCATTGGTTGAGGACAGCAAAAGTTTCCACCCGCCTGGCACCCTTCTCTATTATTTCCACCTATTTTGCCCTCTTCTCCTCGCCTTGTGAATGTAGCCAGCAGTTGAAATTACTCACCATTGGACTGTTACTCGCCATTGGACTGTTACAGTATTTCTGTAAACTGGTTTTAACTGGTTTTATTTAATTTTGTTGTGACTTTATATGTGTTGTACATTTCCCAGATTGGGAGAGGATGTCTGGCCATCACATTGAAAGGGACCTCACACCTTTTCGATGCCTTCCCTCCATTGGAAATAATGACGGATAGGGGCACCTTCTTTGGGGGCTCATAGAATTGGACCTCATGGTCCAATCCTTTTGAAACTTGGAGGGTGTTTTGAAGAGAGGAATCGGATTCTATGCCAAAAATTTGGGTGCCTCTATCTAACCCCCCCCCCCCCAGCTCATCTAGAGCCCCAGATACCGCCAGATCAATTCTCCATTACCCTATGGGAATCGGTCTCCATGGGAAATAATGGAGTGCCCAGCAGACATTTCCCTCTCCCCCCACTTTCTGATGGCCCTGAAGCGGGGGGGGGGGTCTCCAAACCGGGGGATCCCCTGCCCCTACCTGGGGATCAGCAACCTCAGTCTTCTGGTATTTGAAAGTGGCTAATTACTTCTGTACGCTGGATAACTCTACTCCAAGTTGAACCTTGGAACAAGAGCACAAACGTGGAAAGGATCGTCATCTACGCCACCATTTGTGGCTCAGTTGTACACCGTTAAGTCGTAGCTCAGCGCTGTTTGGATGTCTCTGGTGTGAGATACTATCTGATGGAGCATGCGTCATTTAACGCTAAGGCATTTTGGATTTAAAACGTGGGATTAATGTATTCCCAGCATCCTCTTCTAATGGCTCCCCCCAGCCCCGTTTTCAAAGGTTTCCTGTCTCTTGCGCTGTTGTTCCAATGATACAGTCCCATTAAAAGATATACAAAGGAAATGAATCCTTTTAAAGGCGATCTCTTCGACGTTAAATTTTCAAATGCGGTTAGCTATTTCTGGAGGAGCGGGGACTGACGTAAACTTGTAAAGAACAGAAATGCAGTCTACATCGGCTCCTGTAGTTCTCATTAATGTTTCTGCTTTGGATAATTTTTTAAAAAAATTATTTTGTGCTGGATGGCTTTCTAAAGATGGAAATCAAGCGTGGCTATATCATTTGGGCTAAAAGCCTGTGCGCTATGTAGACTTTCTTCCAGGGGTGGAATTCTAGCAGGAGCTCCTTGGCATATTAGGCCACACACCCCTGATGTAGCCAATCCTCCGAGAGCTTACAAGGCTCTTTTTTGTAAGCTCTCAGAGGATTGGCTACATCAGGGGGTGTGGCCTGATATGCAAAGGAGCTTCTGCTAGAATTCCACCCCTGAATGAATGACTAAAGAGGGAAATTAGGTTTCAGAGACCAAGACAGGACTGGTAGGTATGAAAAATGCTGTCAAGTTGACCAAGCAAGTGATGTTAAGAGGTGGTTTGATGTTGCCTGCCTCTGCGTAGCAACCGTAGCCTTCCTTGCTGGTCTACCATCCAAGTACTCACCGGGGCCGACCTTGCTTAGCTCCCAAGACTGAGAAGCATCCAGGGGTGGCCAAACTGTGGCTCGGGAGCCACATGTGGGTCTTCCACACATATAGTGTGGCTCTCGAAGCCTCTACCATCCCATCAGCTGGCTTTAAATCCCTTCTCCAAGCCAAACCAGCCAGCAGCTTGGAGAATGCATTTAAAGTTGCTTTCTTTCTACCTCTTCACCTTTCCTATCTGCCTATGTCTGTCTGTCTATCTGTCTGTCTGTCTTCCTCCCTTCTTCCCTCCCTCCCTTCCTTCCTCCCTCTTTTCCTCCCTCCCTCCCTTCCTCCCTCCCTCTTTTCCTTCCTCCCTCCCTCCCTTCTTCCCTCCCTCCCTCCTTTCCTTCTTCCCTCCCTTCCTCTTTTCCTCCCTCCCTCCCTTCTTCCCTCCCTCCCTCCATCCTCCCTCTTTTCCTCCTTCCCTCCCTCCCTCTTTTCCTTCCTCCCTCCCTCCCTTCTTCCCTCCCTTCTTCCCTCCCTCCCTCTTTTCCTCCTTCCCTCCCTCCCTCTTTTCCTTCCTCCCTCCCTCCCTTCCTCCCTCTTTTCCTCCTTCCCTCCTTCCCTCCCTCCCTCTTTTCCTCCCTCCCTTCCTTCCTCCCTCTTTTCCTCCCTCCCTCCCTTCTTCCCTCCCTCCCTCCCTCTTTTCCTCCTTCCCTCCCTCTTTTCCTCCCTCCCTCCCTTCTTCCCTCCCTCCCTCCCTCTTTTCCTCCCTCCCTTCTTCCCTCCCTCCTCTTTTCCTTCCTCCCTCCCTTCCTCCCTCTTTTCCTCCTTCCCTTCTTCCCTCCCTCCCTCTTTTCCTCCCTCCCTTCTTCCTTCCCTTCCTTCCAATCCACCAACCAACCAACCAACATCGGATGTTCATGTCTCAAACATCTGACACTTATTCTATATGGCTCTTATGTTAAGCAAGTTTGGTCACCCCTGGTCCAAGCACCAATCTGCTAGCTTTAGCATCAGGTTCATGTTTGCCCCGTGACGCAGAGTGGTAAAGCTGCAGCACTGCAGTCCTAAGCTCTGCTCACGACCTGAGTTCGATCCCCGGCGGAAGCTGGGTTTTCAGGTAGCCGGCTTGAGGTTGACTCAGCCTTCCATCCTTCCGAGGTCGATCAAATGAGTCCCCAGCTTGCTGGGGGGGAAGCGTAGATGACTGGAGAAGGCAATGGCAAACCACCCCGTAAAAAGTCTGCCGTGAAAACGTGGAAGCAACGTCACCCCCAGAGTCGGAAACAACTGGTGCTTGCACAGGAGACCTTTCCTTTCCTTTCCTTTTTTCCTCATGTCTGCTGAAGATATAATCATCCTTTTTTTTTGGTGGAAGGGGAGGGGTCAACAGGATCTTTGTCTTCCTCCTTTCCAAGTGAAGAAGCTTCAACACTTCGTAAGAGCATTTTGAAAATGTAGAGCTTTCAAGACAGTGGTTTTCTTGAGCACAATTAATGTTTTTCATGCCATTTTTTCCTTGAAGAAGGGACGTTCATCAACACGCCACCCAATATATCCCAGGAAATGGGAGCTGGCGCCCCTATAGCTTGGCAACCGCTACCAGGGACAAGGTCCGTGGGGCAAAGAGCTTATCTGAGAACTGCTACGCACAGAAGGAAGTCGAGAGCTGGCATTATAGCGGCGGTCTTAATGAATCGAGATGGTGAAGATACGGTTCTGAGCTTCCTCACTTAGACCCTGGCAGGGAGCCATGGCTACCTACAATCAAAGTCCTGCTTAAATAGATAAGGGACTCTAGGACCTGGGATGCTGGGAGCTCTGCGACTGGGACTTCAGAGGAGCAGTTTGATACCGAATAGCACCTGTGGAGGGCTGCAGTGCTGGATTAAACCCTGTGGAGGCCCCTAGGCAGTTGAAATCTTGAGCCCCCCCCCCCCAAATGATCTCGGAGCCTGAGTGCCCGCCTCACCACCCACAGCCCCCGCTGCGGCCTGCAGGCCCCTTCTCAAAAGCCCCTTTGACTAAGCCGCGGGGGAGAGGCAGAGAGAGGCAAACTTGGCAATGACGCCAGCAGCAGCCGCACCAGGCAAGCCGGGCAAAGAGCGGCTCAGTTGCTGGCTGCACGGGCAGGCTGGGAGGGCTGCAAACGGGGAAAGCCGGCCTGGGGCCCCTAAAGGCCTTGGGCCCCCTAGGCCAGTGCCTACTTGTAGGGTTTCCAATCCCCAGGTGGGGGCAGGGGATCCCCCGGTTTGGAGGCCCTCCCCCCGCTTCAGGGTCATCAGGAAATAATTCTCCATAGGAAATAACGATTAATTGATCCGTGGGTATCTGGGGCTCCGGAGGGGCTGTTTTTTGAGGCAGAGGCACCAAATGTTCAACATAGCATTCAGTGCCTCTCCCCAAAATACCCCCCAAGTTTCAAAAAGATTGGACCCGGGGTTCAATTCTATGAGCCCCCCCCAAAAGGTGCCTCTATCCTTCATTATTTCCTACGGAAGGAAGGGGTTTTAAAAGGTGTGCTGTCCCTTTAAATATGATGGCCAGAACTCCCTTTGGAGTTCAGTTATTCTTGCCACACCCTTGCTCCTGGCTCCACCCCCAATGTCTCCCTGCTCCACCCCCAAAGTCCCCAGATATTTCTTGAATTGGACTTGGCAACCCTACTTAATTGTTAATATGGCTCTGGATGGCTGCAATCTTGAACAGCTCCGTGGTTGCTGGGAGATGGGGGTTCATTCCCTTCTCCCGTTTCTCCAGCCAGAAATTCTCCCTGGGCTGTTTTTAGCAGGAACAGAAGACAGGCAGCCCAAAGGCTGGCTCAGTGGTAGAGCATCTGCTTGGTAAGTAGAAGGTCCCAGGTTCAATCCCTGGCATCTCCCACTAAAAAGGGTCCAGGCAAATAGGTGTGAAAAACCTCAGCTTGAGACCCTGGAGAGCTGCTGCCAGTCTGAGTAGACAATACTGACTTTCATGGACCGAGGGTCTGATTCAGTAGAAGGCAGCTTCATGTGTTCATGTGTTTTATCGTGGCTTAAAGCGAGTGTTTTTGATCTGAGAAAAGGTCTAGAGAGGGGTGATGGGGGGTAGTTAACCCATGTCCCATTTCTCATCGCAGTCCTGATCTTGATTATCTGCCACCCATCCCATAGCTGATAACTGGAATATAGTGTATAGTTTGATTCTAAATAGTATAGTGTATAGCATTGTGTATAGTTCGATCCTAAACTGTCCGTCCGGTGGCTAGAGAAAAAGTGTGTGGCAGGGAATCGCCGTGCTAAAGCGGTCTGTGGGTCACACACTTGCAGCTGCTGGAATGGCCTTGGGTCAGCCATAGCTCTAGCAGAGGTTGTCCTTGAAAGGGCAGACTCTTATCTGGGAGAACCAGGTTTGATTTCCCACTCCTCCACTTGCAGCTTCTGGAATGGCCTTGGATCAGCCATAGCTCTGGCAGAGGTTGTCCTTGAAAGGGCAGACTCTTATCTGGGAGAACTGGGTTTGATTCCCCACTCCTCCACTTGCAGCTGCTGGAATGGCCTTGGGTCAGCCTTAGCTCTCGCATGAGTTTTCCTTGAAAGGGCAGCTGCTGTAAAAAGCTGTCTCAGCACAACCCACCTCACAGGGTGTCTGTTGTCGGGGGGGAGGTAAAGGGAATTGTGACCACTCAGAGACTCTGAGATTCGGAGTATAGGGCGGGATATAAACCCAATATCCTCCTCCTGCTTCTCTGTGACTCGTGGCTGACTGACATCTCTGTGTGTTTGTTGTGATACGCAGCGTTGACTTCTCTATGCTGATTGAGCCCAGCATCTCAGAGGTCACTAATCTTTGCCATAAACTCATACACTTTAAGAAGAAGAAGGTATTGGATTTATATCCCGCCCTCCACTCCGAAGAGTCTCAGAGCAGCTCACAATCTCCTTGACCTTCCTCCCCCACAACAGACACCCTGTGAGGTGGGGGGGGCTGAGAGGGCTCTCACAGCAGCTGCCCTTTCAAGGACAACCTCTGCCAGAGCTATGGCTGACCCGAGGCCATTCCAGCAGGTGCAAGTGGAGGAGTGGGGAATCAAACCCGGTTCTCCCAGATAAGAGTCCGCGCACTTAACCACTACACCAAACTGGCTCTCCTAATACATTCTTTCTCTCTTCTCCCTCCATATGCAAAAAGGGGATGAGGCCCGTCTGCCTTACAGAGCTGTTGTCTGGATTTTAAAATAATTCATGGGAAATACTTTGAATGCCGAAAGCACCATAAAAATGCAAAATAAATGTTATCTGGTATTCTAAGGTATACTGCCTCTGCACATGAAGGTTTGAATGACCTGTTAGCAAGCTGCTGAGAAGCCTATTCTACATGAATTCTGCATTCAATCCTTGTCCAATCAGCAGTCCAAGGCCTCTGGTCATATTATGAAGAAATACTTCTTGTGTCCTGAATTGATGGACAATAAATTCATTACCCTCACGATTGACGTGAGACAAATGGGTTGTGGTAAATGAATCTCGGTTAACTTCCTGCAACTAGAAAGGATTCTCGTACACATTTGGGGAGGGACGGTGGCTCAGTGGTAGAGCGTCTGCTTGGTAAGCAGAAGGTCCCAGGTTCAATGCCTGGCATCTCCAAAAAAAGGGTCCAGGCAAATAGGTGTGAAAAACCTCAGTTTGAGACCCTGGAGAGCTGCTGCTAGTCTGAGTAGACATACTGACTTTGATGGACCAAGGGTCTGATTCAGTATAAGGCAGCTTCATATGTTCATTTATTTCATATTTTGACACATTTATTACTTTACTTGTTGTTCCCCGTTAATTAAATCTATATGGCTATTGACCCTATATACTTAATTTGTTATTCTTAGTTTGTCTCAAATATATCTTCATCATGTTAAATGCTAATTTGCTATTCAGCCTCTGTCTATAAAGTTGAATGGTTTTCTTCCATTTCATTATATCTGAAGAAGTGTGCATGCATGCAAAAGCGCATACCTTGAGTAAAACTTTGTTGGTCTTAAAGCTGCCACGGGACTCTCTTTATTCTGTTGCTCCAGACCAGTGCAGCTACCTTCCTGGATCTTTAGTCACTTGTTTATCTAAAGTTTAAAAAAAAAACCCCGTCAAGTCGTAATGGAACATTCTCCAACCCTGTGATTATTTTATCATCTGTTTCTGCACTTTATCTGGCTTGCCAATATCCGCTGGGACAAGCTTGTAACCACAACGGCACACTGTGCTCGCAAGGCTGAGCTATGGGCCCAGGAAGTCCCTGGTTTTGAATCTCACCTGTCATTAAATCCCTCGTTGCCATAGGCAAGTGATTATGTCTGAGCTCACACAAACACACAGTGCTGACACATGCAAAGTCAGACCCTCGGTTCATCAAGTCCATATTGTCTACTTGAACCGGCAGCCTGTTTCCAGGGTCTTGTGTAGGGGTGGCCCACAGAGAATAAACGTCAGATGTTTGAGAGCTGCAAGACATGAATGTCAGATGTTGGAGGGAGGGAGGGAGGAAGGAGGGAGGGAGGGGTAGGGAGAGGTGGAAAGAAAGCAACTCTAACTTTAGATGCATTCTCTAAACCGCTGGCTGGCTTGGCTTCCAGAAGTGATTTAAAGAGAGAAATGCCTTCTCCAAGCTGGTTGACAGGGTGGCTGGAAGCTTTAAGAGCCACACAACATGCGTGAAAGAGCCACAGTTTGGCCACTGCTGGTCTTGTGTAAAATCTTTTCATATAACCTATTTTAATGCCAATAAAGGTCTATGGTATGGAGTATTATTATCTCATATAACCTATTACCTGGTACTTTGCCCTGGAAATGCTGGGGACTGAACCTGGGACAATCTGCAATCAAAGGAGATGTCCTATCATTGAGCTACAGCCTCTCCCCTAAACGTCAATCTCCCCAAATGTCTTATCCCAGGGGTGGCCAAGGGTAGCTCTCCAGATGTTTTTTGCCTACAACTCCCATCAGCCCCAGCCATTGGCCATGCTGGCTGGGGCTGATGGGAGTTGTAGGCAAAAAAACATCCGGAGAGCTACCGTTGGGCACCCCTGTCTTATCCTATCTTTCTTCCAAGGAATTCAGAGGGGGTTATATAGCTCAGAGTAGACTGCTTGGTGACTTTGGCTCTCTCAGCCTAGACTACCTCCTGATGGACCTCCTGATGACACTAGAGGGTTTTTTTGGCCACCGTGTGACACAGAGTGTTGGACTGGATGGGCCACTGGCCTGATCCAACATGGCTTCTCTTATGCTCTTATGTGACTCAGAGTGTTGGACTGGATGGGCCACTGGCCTGATCCAACATGGCTTCTCTTATGTTCTTATGTGACTCAGAGTGTTGGACTGGATGGGCCACTGGCCTGATCCAACATGGCTTCTCTTATGTTCTTATGTGACACAGAGTGTTGGAATGGATGGGCCATTGGCCTGATCCAACATGGCTTCTCTGATGTTCTTATGTGACACAGAGTGTTTGACTGGATGGGCCATTGGCCTGATCCAACATGGCTTCTCTTCTGTTCTTATGTGACACAGAGTGTTTGACTGGATGGGCTACTGGCCTGATCCAAGATGGCTTCTCTTATGTTCTTATGTGACACAGAGTGTTGGACTGGATGGGCCATTGGCCTGATCCAACATGGCTTCTCTGATGTTCTTATGTGACACAGAGTGTTTGACTGGATGGGCCATTGGCCTGATCCAACATGGCTTCTCTTCTGTTCTTATGTGACACAGAGTGTTTGACTGGATGGGCTACTGGCCTGATCCAAGATGGCTTCTTTTATGTTCTTATGTGACACAGAGTGTTGGACTGGATGGGCCATTGGCCTGATCCAACATGGCTTCTCTTCTGTTCTTATGTGACACAGAGTGTTGGACTGGATGGGCCACTGGACTGATCCAACATGGCTTCTCTTATGTTCTTATGTGACACAGAGTGTTGGAATGGATGAGCCATTGGCCTGATCCAACATGGCTTCTTTTCTGTTCTTACCTCACAGGGTTACTTCAAGGAGTTAAAATAATAGAGGAAAGAATCATGTTCTAAGCCACTTTAAGTCCCCAATGGGCAGTAAAGTGGGATATAAGTAGACAGAAATTACTGAGATAATGTACCTCAAGAGTTTTGACTCCCTACTGTATAAATACAAAGGGTTAAGATAACGAGACTTGCCATTTTATTTTCAATCCTAATTTTTTTTTTTGTCTCTGCTGCATTCCAGGAAAAAGATGAAAGGCTCGCGCTGCCTAACGGTAGCCACTGCTTTGCTGACACTGGTGGCCCTCAAGGCTTATATCGAGTGGTCTGCCGAACAAGACGAGCGATTCCCGACCCCTCACGAGGCCAACTGGCAAACCAGCGCCTTCACACCTGCCCAGACCACAGCTGAAGATGCCGCGGCAGTAGCCCTGCTCCGTTTCAACGCATCCCTGCAGCAGCTGCGCCAGAGTATCCCGAAATCCAAGGCCTACTGGAATGGGAAGCAACACCAGATCTTCCATGCGCTGGACACTGGGTGGAGTAATACTTCCTTGCATGCTTGTGAAGGGTCCAGAGACGCAGAAAGAGTGAGCAGGATCAAAGACTTTGGAACCTACTCGGAGCTTTACAGAAACTTTATCCTGTATGATGAATGCCGGAACTTTTCGCTCTTGATCAACCAGCCAGGCAAGTGTGCCCACAGCAGGAACCGCACGTTTCTGCTTCTGGCTATTAAATCTCTGCCAGGGAATTTTGCTGCCCGCCAGGCTGTACGGGACACCTGGGGACAGGAGGGTGAACATGGTGGGCTACCTGTGCGCACTGTCTTCTTGCTGGGAATAGCCGGGGGCCGGTATGGGCCCAACCTGCAACGCATGGTGGAGTACGAGAGTCATACTTTTGGGGACATCTTGATGTGGGACTTTGAAGACACTTTCTTCAACCTGACACTGAAGGACTACCTCTTCCTCAACTGGACGCTGGAACACTGCCACAGCGTCCGCTTTATTCTCAAGGGCGACGATGATGTTTTCATTAACACACCCAAGGTCGTAGACTACCTGAGCTCTTTAGATGACCGCAAGCCAATCTACATGGGCCAAGTGATGGCCAACGCCTCGCCATTCCGTGTCCGCAAGAGCAAGTACTATGTGCCCGAGTCGTATTATGTAGGTCCATACCCAGCTTACGCAGGTGGCGGGGGCTATATCTTCTCGGGCATTCTGACCCAGTGGCTGTACATCATCTCTCAGTATATACCCTTCTACCCAATAGATGATGTTTACACAGGGCTGTGCTTCCAAGCCCTGGGCATCCATCCCGAAGCACACCCTGGCTTCCAGACATTTGACATTGCAGAGAAGGATCGCGAGAATCCCTGCGTACACAGAGAATTACTCTTGGTCCACCAGCGGAGCCCGCATCAGACCCTCCATCTCTGGAAACAGATCAGGGACCCCAACCTCACGTGTTAAGAGAGCCAGAAACAATCCAGCTTCTCTCTCCACTGAGGCGGCAGGTCCTTCTCGGGACTGGGATGGGGAGAGCTTACGGATGCAGGAGCGGGATATCCTTTGCAGTTGGACGCAGGTGTCTCCAGCAAGGGGGAGCATTGCCTCCTTGCCAATTCCGGGGTTTAGAGGCAGGGTCCTTCAGAATCCCAACTCCTGGAGAAAGGCAAAGGAAGGGCCGTCGACTCTCTTGCACCCAAATGCATCTGCCAGCTGTCGTTGCAAACAGACCCAGGGCCCGACACTTTTATGTTCAGAGCCTGTCAAGTAGTAGGGGGAAACAGCAAAATGGGATTCAGTTCCGTATAGAGGGCAAGCAATGGACAACGCTCCAGAATGCCAGGTACAGGGGAAAGGAAAGATACTTTGTCAATTGGGCAGTGATGGAAAGGAGCCCATTTCTCAATAACGGAGCCCGTTAGAAAGACCTCAGTTTGGTCTTTGACAACTCCAGTTAAAGCATATCTTGGGTTGCGAGACTAGGAAAGATGCTCTGCCTGATATCTTGAAGGGATGCTGGGACTGAGAGTCAATGCGGAATGTTTTGCCTTAGTCCAAGGTGGTTCCTTCTCTATCCTATACCTGTGAAGCTTAAATCTATTGCAAAGGGATAAAAACAAATTGGTCTTGCTTTTGAAAAAAGAAAAACTCTAAATGTAGGGTTAGACAGGAATATGGTGATTCCACATATGAACATATGAAGCTGCGTTATACTGAATTAGACTCTTGGTCCATCAAAGTCAGTATTGTCTACTCAGACTGGCAGCGGCTCTCCAGCTGAGGTTTTTCACACCTACTTGCCTGGACCCTTTTTTGGAGATGCCGGGGATTGAACCTGGGACCTTCTGCTTACCAAGCAGATGCTCTACCACTGAGCCACTGTCCCTCCCACCTGTCAACTCAAAATAAAAGGATGGGGTTTTTTTCCAGATCTTATTACTTGTTCGGATCACGCAGGCTAGAGAGAAGGGTCAGCTGGGCTGACTCGTAAACAAATTCCAGCTCTAACCTTACGCTCGCTTTCTATCACATCAGATACATTTCAGGCGCTTCAAATGTGTTTTCTGTGAAAATCATGGCTTCTGAAGGAAGATACCCCCAGAGCTGGTCGGGTCGGGCCAGTCAGGGATGTTTTAAAAAATCCAGAACACTGGGATGTATATAACTCTGCCCCTCCCTAATTAGGAGAGGGTCATAGCCTCTGATCATCACCCCAGTTAAACTTGCTTAACATTAAAAGCCACATAGAATAAACGTCAGATGTTTGAGAGCTAAAAGACACAAACATCAGATGTTTGAGAGAGGGAGGGAGGGAAGGAAGGAAAATGGTGGGAGGGAAGGAGAGATGAAAATAATGCAACTTTAAATGCATTCTCCAAGGTGCTGGCTGGAGAAGTGATCTAAAGTGACAAATGCCTTCTCCAAACTGGCCGATGGGGTGGTGGGGCCTTCAAGAGCCACACAACATGTGCGAAAGAGCCGCATGTGGCTCCCGAGCCGCAGTTTGGTCACCCCTGTGCTAGGATAACCAAGTAACTCCTGGCCTTTCTTAAGAATCAATACAGATACGCAATTGGGTGGTGCTATCTTTTCCTTAAAAGGTGAAATGGAGGTGCAGAGGGAGGGAGCATCCCCTATTTAATTTGTGCAGCTTGCTGCCTTGAAAAGCACAGACACGGGACAGGTAACAATGCTGCATCCGCCCCCTTTTTCTTCACCTGCTTAATAGCTTTCTTCCTGATGAAGAGATCTGTGTCATTTGACACAGTCTCCCTTTGTGGCTTTCCGCTCTATGGGCCGACACGCCCAACGCCGGGTAAACAAAAGGCCGTGGAATTGATTTAACAACCTTGCTCTCGTTCCTTCCATAAATCTCCTAGGGCTTAGATAAGCCTTTAAAGTGGACTGTAAAAATAAAACAAATCCTGCTATTTCCATGGCTGTTCTAACTCCCTTCCCAGCACTAAAACTTGAAGAAGGTTCCATTGTTTTCATGCGACCTATTTAAAGGGCAGGGGGGGGGGGAACTGTTTCCTGCCATGTTTATAAAGTGATGTACGTAGTAAAACACGCCTTAGGCGCTGTACCGATTGATTTGTGAGCGTACTTATTCGTCGTTATCTCCGAGTGGCCTTTAAAACAGCTCCGAGCGGCTTATACGGGATACTACATTACTGACATCGCGCTCCAGGGCTTGTTTTTTGAGCAGGAACGCACAGGAACACCGTTCGGGCTGGCTTGGTATCAAGGTGTGGCTTTTTCTGCCAAACCCCCCCCCCGGCGCGAAATGATGCTGCTGCCAGGGGGTGTGGCCTAATACGCAAATAGGTTCCCGCGGAGGCTTTCCTACAAAAAACAAAAAAAAGCCCCGTCGAGCTGCATTTTGCATTAAGGCAGACAGTGGTCCTGGGCGCTGATCCCAGCATGCCTGATGCATTTTCAGGCAAACCCCGGGTTGAAAAATCAATTGAGGGGAATGCTGATATGTCACGAATTGTGGCAGTGTTTCTGGTGCATGAAGAAGAGCGGGGCGGGATTAACAATTAGGCCGAGTAGGCACTGGACTAAGGGCCCCCACACCTTTAGGGGCCCCAGGCTGGCTTCCCTCCCCCTCCCGTTTCCCCCCCTGCTTGCAGCCCTTGGAGCCTGTGCGCAAAGCCAGCCACGGAGCCGCTCTTTGCCCGACTTGCCTGCTGGGGCTGCTGCTGGCGTCGTCGCCAAGTTTGCCTCTCTCTGCCTCTCCCCCGCAGCTTTGTCAGAGGGGCTTTTGAGAAGGGGCCTGCAGCGGGGACCGTGGGTGGTGGGGCGGGCAATCAGACTCTGAGATAATTTGAGAGGGGTTGTGGTCAGGGGTGGAATTCTAGCAGGAGCTCCTTTGCATATTAGGCCGCACACCCCCGATGTAGCCAATCCTCCTGGAGTTTACAAAAAAGAGCCTTGTAAGCTCTTGGAGGACTGGCTACATCAGGGGTGTGTGGCCTAATATGCAAAGAAGTTCCTGCTAAAAAAAAAAGAAAAAGCTCTGCTTAAAACTGAACCAGAGATCCTGCACCCCGACAGCGGTTTCTACCCCAAGCAGTGCTGAGTCTGCACAGGGTGATTGTGGAATAAGCATCGCTTTATCCACCCCAGAGTCACACGATGAAATAGCCAACTTGATCCCACATTAGGTGCTTTAACCAAAAGTCGGCAGGGCTCCGTTTCAAGATTTGTTTCTAAGGCGGGGCTGATGCTCCAAATAGTGAACAGTGACCGGTTTCAAATTACTTTTCCTTTACAACCTCTGCCCTTTTGGGGAACAGACCTTCCTCTTGCTTTAAGAAGAAGCAGAACCAGCAGAAGATATTGGATTTATACCCTGCCCTTCGCTCTGAATCTCAAGAGTCTCAGAGCAGCTCACAATCTCCTTTCCCTTCCTCCCCGACAACAGACACCCTGAGATGTGGGTGGGGCTGAGAGAGATCTCCCAGAAGCTGCCCTTTCAAGGACAGCTCTGTGAGAGCTTTAGTTGACCCAAGGCCATTCCAGCAGTTGCAAGTGGAGGAGCGGGGAATCAAACCCGGCTCTCCCAGATAAGAGTCTGCCCTTTCAAGGACAACCTCTGCCAGAGCTATGGCTGACCCAAGGCCATTCCAGCAGCTGCAAGTGGAGGAGCGGGGAATCAAACCCAGTTCTCTCAGGTAAGGGTCCACGCACTTAACCACTACACCAAACTGGCTCTAGAAATTAACCAGTGACCTCAAGAGGCAGACGACATGAAGAAAGGCCAGAGGCGATCTGCCCATAGACGTTTTATTCATTTCCCAACCTGCCTTGCTGAGACACCCATGTTTGCCCTAGACTACCTGCGTTCACCCGTGTCTCCCCGCAGCCCCGAATGTAATCACATTCAGCAGTAACACCCTCCCCCACTGAACTGTAACAGGCCAACAGAACTCTGCCTCAAACAAACACCCCCAATCGTTCAAAAAGAGGCGCTGAGAATGTACGCTGTTTGAGTTTCTAACGAAAGCCCCCCAAAAGATCCAGGCTCTATTTGCGCCAGGCCCTGTTCTGATTCATCGCTAAAGCCAGCCCAACTTCTAAAAGCTCCCCAGTCCTATGGAAAATACTTTTTAAAAATTTATCCTCTTCCGGAGTGTTGGCCAAGCGGCCAGGCTAAATTTCAGGGTGATATCCGCTTTGCCAAAAGAGACCATATTCTCTGGGTGACACTGTCAAGGGAGGCCACACCCCCCTGATGGAGCCAGTCCTCCAAGAGCTTACAAAGCTCTTTCTTGTAAACTCTTGGAGGATTGGCTACATCAGGGGGGTGTGGCCTAACGGTGACACTGTCAAGGGTTCTTCTCCTGGGGAAGGCACAGGCTGCGGTTTGCCCCTTAATTTCAGCAGCATATTTGCAGCGATAACCAGGTGGGAAATCTCATGAACACGCAAAGCCACCGCAGGCGGTACCTGGATCCAGAGGCACCGAAAATGGAGGTCCTTTTCAGGTTCCTTTTCAGACACGGGACTTGTCTGTGGACAGAAGCGGAGAGGCTGCCTGCCGTTCTGTGCTTTTCAGAATGACAGCTTCAAGGAAAGCAGCCGGGTTGTGCGAGGCAGCAAGGGGGTGGGGGGCGCGTGGACGAGACCCCCCGTTAGGAAAACCGGCAGAGATAAGGCACTGCGGTTCTACAGAGGGTGGGGGCCCTTGTGCTTTATGCGAGTCGTCCACGACCACAGCCGTCTCGATGAGGTGAGGCAAGGTGTGGAAGGTGGATTTTTCAGAGGTGCTGGCAGCCTCCACCCTCGGAGCTGTCCCAAACCACCCCCCAGAGCTCTGAGTGCTCCATGGGACTTCTCGAATTTTCGCAAACAAGAGTTCGGGAATTCCCATTCGGCACACGAGGGTTCGCCACACTGTATTTAACCACCACCGAGAAAACGAGAGGAGCATTAGGTGGTTCAAATCGGGAGGAGGGTGTACGGTACCATGGGGTGGGTGGTGACAGTGGCTTTGTGACACATCTTTGTGAGCTATCACTGTGTTAGCAGCTTATGTTAGCAGAGGCCAGCTTGGAACCTCCGAGAGTTGTCCCTAAACCCAGGTCTTCTACCCCCCCCGTAAAGACCCCAGGCACCAGTGTTCCAAGCAGCCCCACCTCCCCACTCTCACCAAAGAACCAAGGAAAAGTTTGTCAGGTGTAAAGGGGGCACAGTTTTTGACCGAGACTCCTCTTCCAGGCTCCTGCTGCTGGTGATGGCAAGTGGGGGTGGCTGGGGGGTGTTCATTTCTCGAACTGTCCCAAGGGGTAGTGTTCGCCGTATTGCTTGAGGTGTCGCTCCAGGGATTCCTGTTGCTTCCGGATGTGCCAGGGCATCTCGCAGTAAACATCCGAGAAGAGAAGCTGAGGCCGGGGCTTTAGTTTGCGCTCGGCCTCTTCGAAGGCCTCCATGACCTGGAGAAAAGGGGCAGAACGTCAAGGGAAGCCGGAGATGGGATCCCTGCTCTCACCGAAACGGAGGCTCCATCTGGCGAGTTTGCAGTGCCCTCTAAAAAGAGGATGGTTGAAGTGTGTGAAGGATAACAAGAGTATGAACCCCTCTGGCCTGCGATGCTTCTTTCCGCCCTCAAAGAATGGAGGTGAACAAATCACCTGTCTGATCTGCAGGCATTTTTCGTCAGACCCTAAAGCTGCTTCATCGTTTGGTTGGAACAACAACATGTCAGGCTATAATGGGCGGATACTCAAGAGAAACCGTTAAAAGGGTTTCAAGGGCAGAGATCCAGAGGTGGACCAGAGTCTGAAAAATTCGCCTTTCCCTGGAACAGGGTATGACTTTGAAAGAAAGGATGAAAAAGGGCAAACGCGACCCAAAACACATTGACAACGTCAGAAGGGTCAAGCTAACCTCAAAATAATTATCTATATCCATCTATCCGATAATAATTATTTTGAGGTTAGCGTGACTCTTTTGACAGGGTATTACTTTGTCCTCTGAAAAGAAACTGGAGGGGTATCCTTTCAGGGAAGGATCCTGAGCAGTGCTCCCTCTAAGCTGAGTTAGCGTGAGCTAGCTCACAGATTTTTAGCCTCCAGCGCACACATTTTTGTCTTGGCTCAGGAAGGATGACCCCGGAGCACAGTAATTTATGCAGTAGCTCACAACTTGAATGCCAGTAGCTCACGAAGTAGAATTTTTGCTCATGAGACTCTGCAGCTTAGATGGCACATTGCTCCTGAGTATCCTTCTGGGGAAATTGCAACGAACAAGATCCTCTGGGATCTTTTCAAGGGGCTGGGAGGGCTCTCCCGGAGGTTGCCCTTTCGGGGACGGCCTCTGCAGGGGCTCTGGCTGGCCCGGGGCCATTCCATCGGGTGCGGGTGGAGGGGTGGGGAGTCGGGCCCGGTTCTCCCAGGTGGGAGTCTGCGCACTTGACCACTGCACCAAACTATCTCTTATGACCCGCCCTTCACTACCCAATCTCCTTTCCCTTGTATGTTTTTAATGTTTTAACTATGTAAACTGTGCGAAATGTTTAATTTTAACTATGTAAACTTTGTGAAATGTTTAAATTTTTATATTCTTATGTTAGATTTTATATGCTGTAAGCCGCCCTGAGCCACCTGGTGGGAAGGGCGGGATACAAATTACAAATAAACTAAACTAAAAACTAAACTCTGTGGGGGGAGGAGAGGAGGATTGGATTTATACTCCGCCCTCCACTACCTGAAGGAGTTTCAGGGCAGCTTACCATCTCCTTTCCCTTCCTCTCCCCACAGCAGACACCCTGTAAGGTAGGCGGGGCTGAGAGAGCTCTGAGAGAAGTGCTCTTGAAATAACAGCTCTGAGAGCATTATGACTGACCCAAGGTCGCTCCGGCAGCTGCATGTGGAGAAGTGGGGAATCCAACCCAGTTCTCCCAGAGTCTGTGCAGTTATTTTTATTTATTTATTTACAGACTCAAGGTGGCTAGCAGCATAAAATAGACAATAAACAAAAACAATATTAAAACAATCAGATAAATGACAATGGTGCTACTTCAGACAGTTCATGTAATATTTTCTTTCTCACGCGCACAGATCCTAGGCAGTTAGTAATAAAAGCGCTATGGAAGAACAAGATATTGGATTTATATTCCGCCCTCCACTCTGAAGAGTCTCAGAGCAGCTCACAATCTCCTTTACCTTCCTCCCCCACAACAGACACCCTGTGAGGTGGGTGGGGCTGAGAGGGCTCTCACAGCAGCTGCCTTTTCAAGGACAACTTCTGCCAGAGCTACGGCTGACCCAAGGCCATGCTAGGAGGTGCAAGTGGAGGAGTGGGGAATCAAACCCGGTTCTCCCAGATAAGAGTCTGCCCTTTCAAGGACAACCTCTGCCAGAGCTATGGCTGACCCAAGGCCATTCCAGCAGCTGCAAGTGCAGGAGTGGGAAATCCAACCCGGTTCTCCCAGATAAGAGTCTGCCCTTTCAAGGACAACCTCTGCCAGAGCTACGGCTGACCCAAGGCCATTCCAGCAGCTGCGAGTGGAGGAGTGGGGAATCAAACCCTGTTCTCCCAGATAAGAGTCCGCACACTTAACCGCTACACCAAACTGGCTCTCCAAATGTGGTGGCAACCCTCTCCCATGTGGATGTGGATCCAGATGTGGATCCAGAAGTGGTGGCAGCCCTCTCCCATTAGATGCTATATGCCATCCGAAACAGTTCAGTCTTGCAGGCCCTGCGGAACTGCGATAAATCCCACAGGGCCCTGATGGCTTCTGGAGGGGTGTTCCAAAGTATTGGGGCCACAGCCGAGAAGGTGCGGCCCCAATACTTGCCGCACCTTCTCGGTTGCGGCCCCAATACTTGCTTTGGTGGAGCTGAGCCTAGCCTCCTTTAGCCCAGGGACAGCCAAAAGATTTTGAGAGCTTGATCACAGTCCTCTCTGGGGAACATGTGGGGCAAGGCGGCCCCGCAGATAGGTAGGTCCTAGGCCATATAGGGCTTTGAAGGTTAAAACCAGGACCTTGAAATGGATTCGGTACGCTACAAGCAGCCAGTGCAGCGCTCTCAGCACAGGCTGAATGTGCTCCTGACGTGGAAGCCCCATTAGTAGCCTGGCTGCAGCATTCTGCACCAGCTGCAGCTTCCGAATCTGAGTCAAGGGCAGCCCCATGTAGACAGCATTACAGTAATGGATTCTTGAGGTGACCGAGGCGTGGATCACCATTGCTAAGTCGCTACGCTCAAGGTAGGGGGACCGACTGCTGTGTTCGCCAAACTTAACCACTACACCAAACTGGCTCTCGGTTCATGGGGGAATGAACCGCTGTCTGTAAAACATATGCGGACAGAACTGGCACGTCTTCCTGAGTCCTTAAAAGATCTGAATAGTATTCACTTTTATTGGATTTTTAATCTTGGAAGATTCTAGTCCAGTAGTACCTTGTATCTGACAAAGGGGGCTTTGGCCAATGGTGTAGTGGTTAAACAAATGGACTCTTATCTGGGAGAACCAGGTTTGAATCCCCGCTCCTCCACTTGCAGCTGCTGGAATGCCCTTGGGTCAGTCATAGCTTTCACAGGAGTTGTCCTTGAAAGGGCAGTTTCTGTAAGAGCTCTCTCAGCCCCACCCACCTCACAGGGTGTCTGCTGTTGGGGAGGAAGGTAAAGGAGATTGTGACCGCTCTGAGATTCTCAGATAGTATAGGGCGAGATATAAATCCAGTATCTTCATCTTCTTGAAAGCTTATACCCTCAAAATCTTGTCGGTCTCTAGACTTGAATCTTGCTCTCCTACTGAATTAATCTGGCAAGAATGCACGAACATTTCCTATCAAAAGATCCCTAGCGAGCCTTTGCACAAATGTATCCGAGCAAAGAGAGGATTCCTCAATCCTTAACTCTTGGTGAGAACGATGCAGGAGTTAAAATACCCAGAATCCTTCATTAAACTGAAGCGAGGCCTGGTTGGCACATGCTGCAAAATGAAGGGGTAGAATGAACTGTACTGTTTCGAACTGAAGGAGCAGGATTCCAGACTTGGATGTTCCTCCAAGTTTCAAAGCAAAAACAACTTCCTTGCAAAGAGAAATCTGGCACAGCAGGGGAGAAGGTTTATCCCCATCACTCTTAAACGTAGGAAAGCCCTTCAAAAATGTGATTCTCCACAATCCTACTGTGAGTACAGTCCACTTTATTCTGCCACCTCGCACTCCCACCTGCGCGAACCAGGGTTCTTGTTGGACCAGAAAGCGGCACAGGCTCTCCTCCTGAAACTAAACTCCCCGTGGAGAAAACCAGGACAATGAATGCGAGTTGGATCAACGCTGTAAGAATACAGCTCTTTTTCTCCGGCAGTGTCTACCTGAGCCATGTTGACCTGGAGGGAGGGCCGGAACGGGCACCCCTCAAAGCCACTCACCCTCTTGCGGGATTTCTTGCGCCAGCTTTTCTCCTGATCCTCTTCCCACCAGCCTTGGTTCACCATGTAGTGACGAAGCCGAGAGATGGGGTGGTCCTGCTTGTCCCAGTAGTTGACTTCATCCACCGAACGGTAGGCGGAGCTGTCGTCACTCGTGCTGTGGTGCCCGATCCTGAGACAATGAGGAGCGGCCAATCCAGTCAGACAAACTCCTTCGTCCCGCCCCTCATCTCCAGGCCATTACCCAAACTCCTTCGCCCCCACCTCCTCCACTTTAGGCCGTCACCTACACAAATTAGCCCCATCCCCTCCACTCTAGGCGGTCACCTAAACTCTTTAGCCCCACCCCTCCACTCTAGAAGAAGAAGATATTGGATTTATACCCCGCCCTTCACTCTTGAGTCTCAGAGCAGCCTACAATCTTCTTTACCTTCCTCCCCTGCAACAGAAAGCCTGTGAGGTAGGTGGGACTGAGAGAGCTCTCCTAGAAGCTGCCCTTTCAAGGATAACTCTGTGAGAGCTATGGCTAACCGAAGGCCATGCTAGCAGGTGCAAGTGGAGGAGTGGGGAATCAAACCTGGTTCTCCCAGATAAGAGTTCACACACTTAACCACTACACCAAACTGGTGTATTATTATTATAAATATATTAATAATAACAATAATAATAATTATTATTATTGTTATTATTATTATATTGGATTTATATCTCACCCTTCACTCTGAATCTCAGAGTGGCTTACAATCTCCTCTAGCTTCCTCCCCCACAACAGATACCCTGTGAGGTAGGTGGGGCTGACAGAGCTCTCTCAGAAGCTACCCTTTTAAGGACAGCTCTGTGAGAGCTATTGCTGACCCAAGGCCATTCCAGCAGCTGCAAGTGGAAGAGTGGGGGAATCAAACCCGGTTCTCCCAGATAAGAGTCCGCACACTTAACCACTAAACCAAACTGGCTCTAGGCCATATCCTATACAAATTAGCCCCACTCTATCCAATATAGGCCATCACCTAAACACCTTAGCCCCATCCCTTCTCCACTCTAGGTCAGAGTGGCCTACAATCTTCTTTACCTTCCTCCCCCGCAACAGAAAGCCTGTGAGGTAGGTGGGACTGAGAGAGCTCTCTCAGAAGCTGCCCTTTCAAGGATAACTGCGAGAGCTATGGCTGACCCAAGGCCATTCTAGCAGCTGCAAGTGGAGGAGTGGGGAATCAAACCTGGTTCTCCCAGATAAGAGTCCGCACACTTAACCAGGACACCAAACTGGCTCTAGGCCATATCCTACACAAATTAGCCCCACTCCATCCATTACAGGCCATCCATTAGCCCCACTCCATCCACTACCTAAACACCTTAGCTCCATCCCTTCTCCACTGTAGGTCATCACCTAAATTCCTTGGCCCCACCCCGTCACTCTAGGTCATCAACTAAATTCTTTAGCCCCGCCCTCTCCACTCTAGGCTGTTGTCTAATGGAACTCACTGCCTTTAGGCATGTGCCTCTAAACTCACCTGTAGGTCATGGCCTCAATGAGGAATGGCTGGTTCTCAGCAACAGCACGACGCCGGGCCTCCTTGGTGGCATTGTACACCGCAAAGACGTCATTGCCATCCACCCGGATAGAGTGGATGCCGTAACCTGGACCCCGAGCAGCTGGGGAGGGAGAGGTGGGCAAACTTGCAATCTGTGTACCGCAGTCCCTGAGCTGCCTTGAATCCCCAGCGTCCTCCCACCTCCCTTATGAGATTCTGGGAATCTCATACGCAATGCAGGAAAACGACAGCCCCAGCAACTGATGTTTGGAAATATATCGCCCCGGATTAGGAAGTTCCAAGTAGCCTTTGTGGAACTAGAGAAAGACCTGCCCTCCAATCATATAATAACTTTTTAAAACCATCGGAGACAAGAAATAAACAATCATCTGATGGACGGAGCTGTGTCTCTCGTAAGCCCCACAAAATCTCTCGGGTTCTACCGGCCTCAGATCTAGCTCTCCCCAATTGAGACAGGCATCCCGTTCACTCAGTCAAAGGCTGAGAAATACCTCCAGGTCTGGTTGAGGACCTGCCTACCTGAGGGACCGTCTCTCCCCATATGAACCCCAGAGAGCACTGAGGTCAGTGGGGAAGAACCAACTGACTACCCCTGGGCCGAAGGAGGCAAAACTACAGAACACCCGTATACGAGCCTTCTCTATTGCAGCCCCACCCCTATGGAACCAGCTCCCGGAAGAAGTGCGGGCCCTGCGGAGCCTCGGACAGTTTTGCAGGGCCTTTGCCTGACTAAACACTTGATGGATTCGCCTTAATTGAGATCCGCCATCATATCATATCTGCTGATGGAATAGCACCAGAAATATTTAATGTGTAATTTTAAACTGGAATGTTTTTAAGGTTAAATGCTGTTTGTAATACCTATTGTATAATTTATTCTATTGATATGTTGTTAGCCGCCCTGAGCCTGCCTCGGCGGGGAGGGCGGGATATAACGTTATTATATTATAAAAGTTGAATGAAAGACAATGGTTCCCCCTGTCGGTCCAATCTTCTCAAGGAACCTAACGTTTCCCCACCTCTTGCCCAATGAGCAAAGCAACTGAGAGTTCAAGCGGGTGCTCCTGCCACTTCAAAGCTACCCGCCCGCCAGGTCCGAGCACCTTAGATCAGGGGTTCCCAACCCCCGGGCCATGGACCGGAACTGGTCTATGGCCTGCGAGCAACCGGGCCGCACAGGAGGTTGCACAAAAGCTCTGAAAAGCCTGCTTCCATTTCCAACATCCTATCTTTGTGAAGGAAGCAGGGTTTTCTGCAGTGATGGCAACCAAAACGAGATTACGGAGTCGGCTAGACAAAGGAAACACACTTTGGGTGTCAGTGTCTCCTATCACCCCCAGATGGGACCGTCTAGTTGCAGGAAAACAAGCTCAGGGCTTCTACCGATTCTGCATTACGGAGAGTAAAGTGCACAATTGTATCATCCCAAAACCATCAGCCCCCCTGCCCCCCGCTCCGTGGAAAAGTTGTCTTCCACGAAACCGGTCCCTTGTGCCAAAAAGGTTGGGGGCCGCTGCCTTAGATTCTTGAACCCCTTTACTCATTCGACTCACAAACTTGCCCCTCCATTCCCAGGGCTCTCCCTCTTACCAATCCCGTCGCCCCGGTACTGCTCAGACGTCGGGGTGGAGATGGCGTAGCCGTTGTTGCGGCAGAAGAAGATGATGGGGCACTCGAGGGTGGCGGCGAAGTTGAAGCCGGCGTGGGCGTCACCCTCGCTGGCTGCGCCTTCCCCGAAGTAGCAGATCACGACCCGGTTGGTGTTCTCCCTCTTAAAGGCGTAGGCGGAACCGACGGCTACCGGGGCGGGTGGGAGGAAAGGCAGAGGGAATGAAAGCGGAGGGCGGGAAGGGGGCTGCGGCAGTAGGGCTACAAATCACTGGGGCTACGTTCACACAAACAGCCGGGGCCATTTTAGCAAATCTTTTTATTGGTAAAAGGTCAATCGAAGAGGACCAGCAGGTCAGATCCGTCGAGTCTAGACTAGGGGTGACCAAACTGTGGCTCAAAAGCCACATGTGGCTCTTTCACAGATTTTGTTTGGCTCTTGAAGCCCCCTCTGCCTCATTAGCCAGCTTGGAGTAGGCATTTGTCTCTTTAAATCACTTCTCCAAGTTAAGTCAGCTGGCAGTTTAGAGAATGCATTAAAAGTTGCTTTCTTTCTGCCTCTCCTTTTATCCTCCCTCCCTCCCTCCCTCCCTCCCTCCCTTATCTATCTATCTATCTATCTATCTATCTATCTATCTATCTATCTATCTATCTATCTATCTATCTATCTATCTATCTATCTATCTATCTATCTATCATCTCCTTTCTTCCTTCCACCTCTCAAACATATGACATTCATGTCTTGCAGCTCTCAAACATATGAAATTTATTCTATGCAGCTCTTATGTCCAAGTAATTCCCCCCCCTCCACCCAGGCTATTTGCCGTTGTTTATGTGAACGTAGCACTGGATAGGATGGGATGTGAACCACAGTTGTCCTAGGAGCCTGAGAGAGAGAGCAGACGGAGTGCTCTTCTACTCAGCTTGTACAGGAGAGACGCAGGTGACTAGATCTGGGACTGCGGACAGAGGTGGGCGGGCTGTCCTGAGAATAAGGAGACTACTAGGTAGGTGGAACAATGTTGGGGGGGGGGAATAAAGGGTTTGGGGTTGAGACCAAGGGCTATTAGGAGGGGGAACGATGTGGGTTTGGGATTGAGACCAAGGGCTTACCTAAAAATTGCATTTCCATCTGCAGGCAGAGAACAGAACTTGAAATATATGCCAACAAGTGACATTACCCTGTTCTCCTCAACATTAGGAAGATCACAGTTGTTGTTTTTTATTTTAAAACCTGCAGCTTTATTTAATCTTAATGCATTACAGCAACACCAGAAACAAGAATGCAAAGATCACAGTTTTGTTCTACCGACTTTTTTATTTTAAACAGACACAGTCCTAGAACAATCTTGCCACAAACACCAAAGGGGCATCTGGTGCCACCTTAAGCATTAACCAAAGTATCTGTTAGTCTTTAAGACCTCACAGGATGCTTTTTTTGTTTTGTTTTTCCACACATGAGCAACACAGTTTCCCCCCTGGCAATGTCACTAAAAATCTCCATAAAGTTATTGTTTGAATTCGGGAAAAGAAAACTGTCCATTCACGACTACTCTTGTGGTATATTTAGGAATCCTGCAGTCCCCCGGCTTTCTAAGCCTGCAGGCAACTTTGGAATTCTGACACAGGGTGATGGGCGCAACCACAATATGGCTGCCACAAAAGGCAGAGCCGGCCACAAAATGGCTGCCACAAAAGGTGGAGCCAACTACAAAATGGCCGTCATGAGAGGAGGAGCCAACCACAAAATGTCAGAGAGCAAGGTAATGTATAACTTGGATAGTAACTCTCCAATGTTTCAGGCAGAAATGCTGTTTAATGGGATGCCTTTAAAACCTGGACAGCCAATCAGAGGCCCTCCCAGGCAAAAACCCAACCTGGCCTGTCATACCCGATGTAGACTGTGGTGGCTCCCAATGAACAAGAAAGTAATGAAAGCAGGTAAATGAACTGTTCACTGAACCAATTAAATCAAAAGAGAAATTAAATCAAGACTTTTTGGCTAAATATTAGAAAGAACTTCCTGACAGTTAGTGCTTCGTTATCATGGCCCTTTCTTACCTCAGTTCTATTATTCTATGAATGTAAGCTGCTGTGAGTGCGTGCAAGTCTTCCGGCATAACAGAACGCTTGATCGGCTCTTTGTTTCTGGCTGGGAAGCACCCCACACCAGGCAAAAGGCTATGCAAAATGATATCAAATCATAGACTTGGAAGGGACCTCCAGAGTCATCTAGTCCAACCTTCTGCACAATGCAGGGAATTCAAAAATACCGCCCCCCCACCACAATGACATCTGTTCCAAGACGGCCATAAAGCCTCCAGGATCCCTAGTCAAACTGGGCTGGAGAAGATTGCTGCCTGACCCCAAAGTGGCAATCGGCATTACCCAGGGCGTGTAAGAAAGGCCACGAGAACTAAGCACTGATGTAACCCTTCTGGCCCTCCCTCTCATGATCTGCCTAATTCACACCTGATTTAATGTACTTTGTATTTCCTACACCAGGGGTGTAGATGTTTTTTGCCTACAACTCCCATCAGCCCCAGCCATTGGCCATGCTGGCTGGGGCTGATGGGAGTTGTAGGCAAAAACATCTGGAGAGCTACCCTTGGCCACCCCTGTCCTACAGGATTGTGCACAGCCACTCAGGTGAGGCAAATATCTGTCTCCCCACGAGCAGACAGGGGCGTTTTTTGTAAACAGAATGGGAAATGTGGTCGGTCTGTGGCCTCCGAGGCTAAGCTTGTGCCGTAAAGGACTTGCGTTGGTGGAAGACCAGCTGGCCAACGAAAAACGTCTAAGGGCTAGTCCCATCCTGAGTAACGTCGCCAGCTCTTTACTGAAGGAGAGCAATAAGGCTTCGGTGTACGTAGCTCCCAAGCCTACGGCAGCTGAGCTCTCTGCTCCAAAACTTAAGAGGGCTTTGCACATCCCCGTCCTCAAACAGTACCTGACGTGCAGGCCGAGATCACTTCCCTCCCTCCCTGGAAAGAGACGTTTGACCTCACCTTGTGGGATCTGCGTGGCCAGCGGGGACGAGATCGTGACGAAGTGCAGGTCCTTGCAGCCGTAATGCACCGGCATCTGACGACCTTTCCCAGGGTCACTGGCGTTTCCGTAGCACTGCGCCATGAACAGGTCCAGGGGGTACCCTCTGTGCATCAGGACGCCTGGAGAGGAGGGCAAGGAGACGCAGGATTCACTAGGAGAGAGCCTGGCTGGCACTTCATGCTGAGAATATTCTCGAGTCCAGGAATAAGGTTGCCAGACGTGCTATTTTAGGGGTTCAAAGAATTTTGAATTTGTACCCCGTTTTAAAAAATTGCAAAATAACCAATCAAGAGCCCTGGCCGGGATTGTTTTTCTTAAATATCCTAGAACAGAGGTGTCAAACTCATTTGTTATGAGGGCCGGATCTGGCATCAATGAGACCTTGATGGGCTGAGCCATATGGCCGGCCGGACCATGCATGTCATAAAACGTAATACCAGGAAGTGAAGTAAACTTTATAAAGGACACAGATACAATTTAGAAAATTTTAAAACTTAAAACATGCTTGCAACGTTAGTGCTCTTGTAATATTTTGTTTGTTTAACAGTCTCTGGTAACTGCCAATTCTTGTTCTGAGGAGCCCCAGCCAACAGAAGAAAGAGAGGCTTGGCTCAGTCGCTCTGCTGTGCGATTGAGAGAGTCTGGCAAAGGAAGCTCCCCCTCCCCCACTTCCTCTCCAAGGGGGGAAGCCTCAGTCGATGGAGAAAATAGAGACTGTGTCAGAAATGTCTCATTGAAGTTATGAATGTCTTATGTTTACTAACCCTATGCCTGAATGAAATATTGTACCACTAACACCTATGCCCTGCAAGAGAAGGAGGAGGGGTGGGAACGGAGGTGCCAGGGCCCTAGAGGCCAGCACTGCCTTTGAAGTGCAAAAGCGCCAAGCGCGCCTCTCTGGCGCCTCCCGAGCAAAGCAAAGACACCACCAGGGGGGTGAGACCGGCAGTCCCCAGCAACTGATAAGCTGGCGTGTGAAGGAGTTGCTTGCAGGGCCAAAATGTATTTTATTATGGGAATTAGTTTAAAGCCCAATCCTTTGAACTGTATGCATAAATGCTGAGATGTGAAGCCACTCGTTATCAGGTTCAATGCTTCTTAGTAGAGAGTAACATTGCTGTAATCAATAAATGAAACTTAGTTTTTAAACAAAGACAAGTCTGATTATTTTGAAACTTCAACGAACCCTTTGCTGACAGCTCCTGTGTGATTGAGCAAGCCTGGCAAAGCAAGCTGCAATGCAGAAGGAAACAAGAGAGAGACAGAAAGAAGCAGAAAACAGCCAATTGCTGGAGGGCCTGATTTGGCCCTCAGGCTGCATGTTTGACACCCCTGTCCTAGAACAACAGCAGCAGTGTTGGCAACTCGTAATCCCCACTCCTGCTTTATATTACACTAAAGGGATTTGGGTCTCTGAGATGCTTCCAGGCTCTTTCCTTGGCCCATCTCCTGTTCTGTAGCAAGTCGTTTTGATTGGCCAGAGCTATTGATTGGCCAGAGAGCCAGGTCCTCCGGAGGGTAGACGGGAGGAAGAAATGAAAGGAGGCTGTGAGGGTCATAGAGGCCGTGGAAGTGAAGCTCGGCATGGTGGAGGATGCTGGAGAATGGCTATCGTGTGCTGCCCCCTAGTGGCAGAGTGGTTTGCAGCACCAGAGCAAGGTGTAGGTCCAGGAAGATGATAGATCCAGGTGGGCAGCCGTGTTTGTCTGAAGCAGCCGAACAAGCAGAGTTCAGCAGCACCTCTACGACCAACTACGCTTTATTCAGAGCAGAAGCTTTCGTGCGCTCTAAGCACACTTCATCAGACGGTAGGATGGAAGGGCAAGCAGTCCTAAATATAGAGAAAGTGGGCAGTGAATCAGCATGCAGAATCGTGGAAATGTCCCTTAGCGGACTAAAAGAATCACAAGCCAGGCCTAGCGACTGCCAGCCTCCTTTTAACCTAGAGCAGACTCTCACTGATTGCAGGATACTTAATGGACATCAATCTGCTATTCTGGCATTTATTACTGTTTTTGTTGTTTTAGCCCAGTGGACACAGGCTGGCAGTCGCTAGGCCCCGGCTTTTGATTCTTTTAGTATGCGAAGGGACATTTCCATGATTTTGCAGGCAGATTCACTGCCCACTTTCTCTATATTTAGGACTGCTTGCCATTCCATCCTACTGTCCGATGAAGCGTGCTTAGAGCACACGAAAGCTTGAACATGAACATATGAAGCTGCCTTATACTGAATCAGACCCTGGGTCCATCAAAGTCAGTATTGTCTTCTCAGACTGGCAGCAGCTCTCCAGGGTCTCAAGCTGAGGTTTTTCACACCTATTTGCCTGGACCCTTTTTTGGAGATGCCAGGGATTGAACCTGGGACCTTCTGCTTACCAAGCAGATGCTCTACCACTGAGCCACTATCCCTCCTACATATGAAGCTGCCTTATACTGAATCAGACCCCTGGTCCATCAAAGTCAGTATTGTCTCCTCAGACTGGCAGCGGCTCTCCAGGGTCTCAAGCTGAGGTTTTTCACACCTATTTGCCTGGACCCTTTTTTGGAGATGCCAGGGATTGAACCTGGGGCCTTCTGCTTCCCAAGCAGATGCTCTACCGCTGAGCCACCATCCCTCCGCAATAATAAAACTTTGTTGGTTTTAAAGGTGCACCTTGACTCCTGCTTTGTTCTAGGAAGATGGTAGTTTTTTTACTGAGGTCTCAACCCGAGTCAGTGGTGAGATATGTAACTTTAACTCTTTTTGTATATTTTGCAAACATGGGGCTTTGGCTTCCTTGATGGAGTCCATCCATCTCACGTTGTGTTCTCCTCTCTTATCCTCCTGGCCTTTGACTTTTTCTAACATTACTGTCTTTTTCCAGTGACTCCTTGTTTTCTCACAATGTGACCGAAATGCAATAGCTGGGTCATTTTAGCTGGGAGACGCATCCCATCGCCAATGCTCCCTCTAAGCTGCAGAGTCTTGTGAGCAAAACTTCCACTTCATGAGCTCCTGGCATTCACGTGGTGAGCTCCTGCATCAATTAGTTTGCTCTGGGGCCATTTTTCCTGAGCGAAGACAAAAAGGTGTGAGCCAGAGTCCTAAAAAACTGTGAGTTTGCTCACGCTAACTCAGCTTGGAGGGAACACATGGCTGCCATTTACCACCACCAGGGGGCACACACCGATGCTGGTATGCTCCCCCACTGATGGCAGCAAACAGTTGGGAGAATTCAGATCAACCAAAAAGGTGCAGGGATCAGGGTAGGGTTTAAAACTTCTCCCAGCTCCATGGGCCACATCATAGGCTTTATTGGCTTGTCAAAGACAGCAAGAGTTGATCACAGATACATAAGAACATAAGAACATAAGAGAAGCCATGTTAGATCAGGCCAATGGCCCATCCAGTCCAACATTCTGTGTCACACAGCGGCCAAATATATATATATATACACACACACACAATGTGGCTAATAGCCACTGATGGACCTCTGCTCCATATTTTTATCTAACCCCCTCTTGAAGGTGGCCATGCTTGTGGACGCCACCACCTCCTGTGGCAGTGAATTCCACATGTTAATCACCCTTTGGGTGAAGAAGGACTTCCTTTTATCCGTTTTAACCTGTCTGCTCAGCAATTTCATCGAATGCCCACGAGTTCTTGTATTGTGAGAAAGGGAGAAAAGTACTTCTTTCTCTACTTTCTCCATCCCATGCATTATCTTGTAAACCTCTATCATGTCACCCCTCAGTCGACGTTTCTCCAAGCTAAAGAGCCCTAAGCGTTTCAACCTTTCTTCATAGGGAAGGTGTTCCAGCCCTTTAATCATTCTAGTTGCCCTTTTCTGAACTTTCTCCAATGCTATAATATCCTTTTTGAGGTGCGGCGACCAGAACTGCACACAGTATTCCAAATGAGACCGCACCATCGATTTATACAGGGGCATTATGATACTGGCTGATTTGTTTTCAATACTGCATCCGGCAAGAGCCCATTCGTTACCTGCTTCCCGATACTGTCCGAACACGAGATCAGTGTCATCAAGAGCGGCTGCGCTGCCGATGTGCGTGCCTTCCTCCCCATAGTTGGTCATGTAGAAGGAGATCCGGCCCTAGTGACAGAAGACAGAACTTACTGTCCCACACAGTGGAGGACTCCAGCATTACACATAAGAACATAAGAGAAGCCCTGGGGATCAGGCCAATGGCCTCTCCAGTCCAACACTCTGTGTCACATAAGAACAGAAGAGAAGCCATGTTGGATCAGGCCAATGGCCCATCCAGTCCAACACTCTGAGTCACATAAGAGAAGCCCTGTTGGATCAGGCCAATGGCCCATCCATTCCAACACTCTGTGTCACATAAGAACAGAAGAGAAGCCATGTTGGATCAGGCCAATGGCCCATCCAGTCCAACACTCTGTGTCACACAGGGGCCAAAAAAACTAGGTGCCATCAGGAGGTCCCCCAGTGGGGCCAGAACACCAATAACCCTCCCAGTGTGCTCCCCCACCCAAGCACCAAGAATACAGAGCATCACTGCCCCAAACAGAAAGTTCCAACAATATACTGTGGCTAATAGCGACTGATGGACCTCTACTCTACATAAGAAAAGCTGTGCTGGATCAGGCCAATGGCCCATCAAGTCCAACACTCTGTGTCACACAGCAGCCGAAACCCAAGTGCCATCAGGAGGTCCACCAGCAGGGCCAGAACTCCAGATGTTCCACACTGTTGCCCCCCAAGCACCAAGAATACAGAGCATCACTGCTCTAGACATAAGAACATAACAGAAGCCATGTTGGATCAGGCCAATGGCCCATCCAGTCCAACACTCTGTGTCACATGGTGGCCAAAAAAACCCAAGTACCATCAGTGGGACTAGAAGCCCTCCCACTGTGTCCCCCCCAAGCACCAAAAATACAAAGCATCACTGCCCCAGACAGAGAGCTGCAACAATACGCTGCGGCTAATAGCCGCTGATGAACCTCTGCTCCATATGCTGATCCAAACCAATCTCGAAGCTGGCTATGCTTGTAGCCGCCACCACCTCCTGTGGCAGTGAATTCTACATGTTAATCACCCTTTGGGTGAAGAAGGACTTCCTTTTATCCGTTCTAACCCGACTGCTCAGCAATTTCTTTTGAGTTCTCGTGAGAAAGGGAGAAAAGTACTTCTTTCTCTCTTTTCTCTCTCCCACGCATAATCTTGTAAACCTCCATCCTGTCACCCCGCAGTCAACACTGTCTCTAAACCAGGGTTCCCCAGCATGGTGCTCAATAGGAGCCATGATGCTCACTGACACATTTCCTGCACCCACCAAGTGTTTTCAGAAAGTGGGTGGGACCAGGTAGGGCTTTTTCCCAGCCAGGCTTCTGACTGGCCACTGGAGTTTTGATTGACTGTGCAAGTTGTTTTTTTAAAAAAACATTGCTTTGGCAGCAGCTGCCACCACAGCACAAGGCTCTCCACCATGCGGCTGAAGGTAAGCCGTGGCTGCCATTCACTGGCTGGCTCCACCTCCTGTGACCAGCAGCCATTTTGTGGCTGTGCCCACCACACTGTGGCAAAACTCCAAAGGAGCCCGCAGACTCAAAAAGGAGCAGAGAATTTTTACTTGGTCACTCTAAGGAACCGTTCATGCCTTACTTTTTGACATGCGGTTAAAGAGGCCTGGCACTTAGCTGGCCTACCCCAACTAGAAGAAGAAGACATTGGATTTATATCCCACCCTTCACTCTGAATCTTAGAGTCTCAGAATTGCTCACAATCTCCTTTATCTTCCTCCCCCACAACAGACACCCTGTGAGGTGGGTGGGGCTAAGAGAGCTCTCCCAGAAGCTGCCCTTTCAAGGACAACTCCTGCCAGAGCTATGACTGACCCAAGGCCATTCCAGCAGGTGCAAGTGGAGGAGTGGGGAATCAAACCCGGTTCTCCCAGATAAGAGTCTGCCCTTTCAAGGACAACCTCTGCCAGAGCTATGGCTGACCCAAGGCCATTCCAGCAGCTGCAAGTAGAGGAGTGGGGAATCAAACCCGGTTCTCCCAGATAAGAGTCTGCGCACTTAACCACTACACCAAACTGGGTGGGGCTGAGAAAGCTCTGACAGAAGCTGCCCTTTCAAGGACAGCTCTGAGAGAGCGATGGCTGATCCAAGGCCATTCCAGCAGCGCCAAGTGGAGGAAAAGGGAATAAAACCCGGTTCTCCCAGATAAGAGTCCACACACTTAATCACTACACCAAACTGGGTGGGGCTGAGAGAGCTCTGACAGAAGTTGTCCTTTCAAGGACAGCTCTGCGAGAGCAATGGCTGACCCAAGGCAATTTCAGCAGCTGCAAGTGGAGGAGTGGGGAATCAAGCCCGGTTCTCCCAGATAAGAGTCCACGCACTTAACCACTACACCAAACCGGCACTACACCAAACCAGAGGTTACCTGGCGGCCTTACCTGCCTCTGGGACTCATACAGGATCCGATCCATCGTATTGAGCAGCGTCATGCTCCTGTAGAATTTCAACACTTGCTCTTTAGGAAGCTGCAAAAAGGGACAGAGGGGAACAGAATGGAAAAGAGGGTTGCGTGCAAAATACACAAACAGGGCCAAAAAGAACACTTGCCGTTCCCAGGCTCTGGATCCCGGGGATATTCCCAGGGGCCCTACAGGATCGCAAGCCCCGCTTTGTCTCACCTGTGGGTCCTCACTGGGATTGACGATCTGCCCCTGCCGGTCGATGACCCGGTAGATCGGGATCCCGGAGATCACATTGGGTTGGATGAACTCAAGTCTGTCCACAAATTCAGCCGAGGCACCCGGGAACTGCGGCTTCTCTTCCAGTGAGGTGAACTCCTCCTGCTGCCGAAGGGATCCCTGAGGGGGGGGAAGGGGAGAAAAGGACAAGAAGCCTTGAAAGTGGCACCCCACACCTGGCATGAGGAACCCTGCCACCTCCTGCAGCTTTTGCGGGCTTCAAACGTCCCCCACAATGGCTGCTACGAAAAGCCTTTGAGTCCCGTTCCAAATGGGGGTGTCATGATCCTGGGCCTAGGATAGGGTTGCCAAGTCCAATTCAAGAAATATCTGGGGACTTTGGGGGTGGAGCCAGGAGACTTTGGGGGTGGAGCCAGGAGACATTAGGGGTGGAGCCAAGATCAAGGCTGTGACAAGCATAATTGAACTCCAAAGGGAGTTCTGGCCATCACATTTAAAGGGACGGCACACCTTTTCAATGCCTTCCTTCCATAGGAAATAATGAAGGATAGGGGCACCTTCTTTTGGGGCTCATAGAATTGGACCCCCTGGTCCAAACTTTTTCAAACTTGGGAGATATTTTGGGGAGAGGCACTAGATGCTGTACTGAACATCTACCTCAACAAACAGCCCCCCCCCTAGAGCTCCAAATACCCACGGATCAATTTTCCATTATTTTCTATGGGAATAAATCTCCATAGGGAATAATATAGTTCCCAGAAGACATTTCCCTCCCCTCCCCCCGCTTTCTGACGACCCTGAAGCAGGGGGAGGGACTCCAAACGGGGGATCCCCTGCCCCCACCTGGGGATTGGTAACCCTAGCCTAGGAGGCCTGCAGGCCCCAAGGAAGCCTGCTTAGGAGTTACTGGGAAGAGCCTACATTTCCCAGGATCCCTGGGGCCTGGGAGGAGAAGATAAAAGGACCAAGCCCAGGAAGGGGGTGTTCTTTTCCTAGGAGGCAGAGCTGAGGAAGAGCTGCTGCCAGGAAGAGACCCTTGCCCTGTGAGGAGGGGTGAGCAAGTCCAGGTCTGATTGACAGTTTAGGGACTGTATAGATAGACACATTAGGGCATTTGGTTATTTCCCCTTCACCCCTTTTACTGTTTTATGCACCTTGTTTGTTATATTGCACTGACCTTTTAAATAAATCTTTTTTTTCCTGTTCACTCTGCCTGGTCCTCACGCCCATTATTTGGCCTAAGCTAAGGGAGGCCTAGAAGGGCTTGGGAGAGAACTCTGGGCCTTCTCAAGGGAGACCCTTAACCCAGAGTGGTGGCAGCAATTGGTAGGACCCCCCTGAGTCATGACAGGGGGCATAACACTGGAATTCGCTTATGGCTGGGGACTTTCAATGATAGCCGCAAAAGTTCAGGAACCCTCTGTATAGCCCAGGAGTGGCCAAACTTGCTAAACGTAAGAGCCGCACAGAATAAACGTCAGATGATTGAGAGCTGCAAGACATGAACGGAAGGAAGGAAGGAAGGAAGGAAGGAAGGAAGGAAGGAAGGAAGGAAGGAAGGAAGGAAGGTGGGGAGGGGAGAGAGAGGTGGAAAGAAAGCAACTTTAACTTTAAATGCGTTCTCCAAACCACTGGCTGGCTTGGCTCGGAGAGGTGATTTAAAGAAGTGCTGTTGTGGTTGACCCCGTCTCCTGCGGCAGTCGATCTGTGACTGTGCCCCCCCACGCTGTGCCAGAATTCCAACGACGCCCACATACTCAAAAATATTGGGGTCGCCCGATATATGCCTTTATTTGTTGCAGTCGTAGACCAGCCAAGACTGACAGAGTCATCCACACGTCTACATGCAATAAATACAATGTCAAAGACGCGTAACAAGCTGATTTCAGTAGGCTGCTTGCTTGTTAAAGATTCCAAGGCACAACGTTGGGCATGCAGGGGTTAGAGAAATATACAGCGACCGAGAGTGGGAGGCTGGTAGCCACGGGAGTGGCTGGCACTCAAAAACGCAGCTGACCTGGGGTGGCACACAGAAGTCCTGGCGAGCTTGTTTTCGGTTTATAAAACAACTTTTCATCGTTTGTCCTGTAATGACTCCTATATACGAGCCGGAGCGACAGCAATAAAGATGACAGCAACATTAATAATGCCCGTTGCCATCAGAGCCCTTGCCTAGGGGTCTCAAGAAACAGCTGGGCATTTGGGGCATTGAGCAAATAACACCGGCTCAGTTCCAGAGGACGGCGTTTCTTGGAATAGCCAAAATCCCGCAATTCTCAAGCACTTGGCTGGATCGCAAACCGCAGAACACCTGTCAGATATCTGACTGCGCCAATTCATCAACATCGGAATAATACGTTGGCAATTCCCGAGAACTTTGATGGATCTCGAATCGTAGAACACCATCTACCTGTCAAATATCTGACTGCAACTCCCTGGCGATAAATCAAAACACGAGAGAGGTAACACTTTGAGATAAGGAGAAATACAACCACACGGTTATAGCGACCAAATAACGGAATAATATTGACAAGGTACAACTGCAATAGTAATAACATTAACAATTATAAACACCAAGGAATCCTAACGTGCAGGGGGTCGACTTGAAACTTCGCTTCGGTCATTCTTCATGTATAGCAAGGGTGGCCAACGGCAGCTCTCCAGATGTTTTTTTGCCTACAACTCCCATCAGCCCCAGCCAGCATGGCCAATGGCTGCAGCTGATGGGAGTTGTAGGCAACAAACATCTGGAGAGCTACCATTGGCCACCCCTGATGTATAGGGTGCTCCATTCATATTATCAGCCTTTGTTGCTCGTTTTCTAATTTGATTTAGTATTTTGAAGCTGTATGTACAATATGAACGGAGCACCCTACACAGGAAAAACGATCGAAGCCGGACGTTTCAAGTCGACCCCCTGCCCGTTGGGACTCTTTGGCGTTTATAATTGCTAACTGTTAATATTGTTACTATTGCGATTGTGCCTTGTCAATATTATTTCGTCACTCTAGCCGTGTGGCTGTATTTTTCCTTAAATATCTGACTGTGGCCATCCATAATAATAAAGCCATTCTGGGTCTAAATGATTATTTATGTATTTTATTTATTTTAGTACATTTCTATTCCACCCACTCCCGCAGGGCTCAGAGCAGAGTACAACATACGATAAAACAATAAAATACAATAAAAACATTCTATAAGCAGACAACTCGACAGCACTCAGATGACCATGTCATTGCATATTGCCCAGCCTAGCCATCTCACATCGTGATATCTCATAGGAATAGGCAGTTTTTATTCCATTTCCTAGCACAGATGACAGTGCTGGCTGGGGAGGACAAACAGATCAAGAATAGACGCCTGCAGCCTCAGCTAGAAACCTGGCGGAACAGCTCCGTTTTACAGGCCCTACGGAAGGCTAATAAGCCAGGTAGGGCCCGGATCTCAACAGGGAGCTGATTCCACCAGGGTGGGGCCAGAAAAGGCCCTGGCTCTAGCTGAGGTGAGGCGGGCGTCTCTTGGGCTGGGGATGGCCAACAGATGTTGGGAGGCCAAACGTAACGATCTCCTGGGCATATATGGTATATATTATTTATTTGCTTCGTTTTATACCCTTTCTTTCCGAAGCAAACTCAAAGTGGCTCGCATCATTCTTTTTTCCCTCTATTCCTCCCCCCCTCACAACAACCTTATGAGGTAGGTCAGGCTGAGAATGTGTGACTAGCTCAAGGTCACCCCGCAAGCCTCCACGGCAGAGCAGGGATTCGAACTCGGGTCTCCCAGATCCTAGTCTAAGTACTCCCCACAGTGGCTCTTGACTACCAAAAAAGTAAAGATCACTTGAAATTATGTCATAAAGGACAAGGATACTTCTTTTTTCTAAAAGTATAGAAGACTACCAGTCCTTTGGACTGAAGCCTCTCTGAGCTTCGTATAATGGGTTAATCCAGCTGTAGCTTAAATTTATTTTTATTATAATTTATTTATATCCCATCCTCTACTATCGGGCTCAGGGTGGCTAACAACAGTTGAAATATATAATGTCAAAATAAAATCCAGTAAAATCGTTAAACTTCATTGTACACATATGACCATATGAAGCTGCCTTCTACTGAATCAGACCTTCAGTCCATCAAAGTCAGTATTGTCTTCTCAGATTGGCAGCGGCTCTCCAGAGTCTCAAGCTGAGGTTTTTCACGCCTATTTGCCTGGACCCTTTTTAGTAGGAGATGCCGGGGATTGAACCTGGGACCTTCTGCTTCCCAAGCAGACGTTCTACCACTGAGCCACCGTCCCTCCATCCATACAATACATTTGCAGTTTCAGTCCTAAAATCCAAGATGCCATCAATATTATTCGTCCGTATTTGGCGCTGCATACAATGATGTTGTCAAATATTGTTCAGCGCTCCCTATTTATGCTGGGATGGGTTTCGATATCAATGCTGTGGTATAGCGGTCGCTTCCCTGTTAGTTGTTAAAAGCTAATTTAAACAGTTCTGTTTTGCAGACCCTGCGGAATTGTGGCAAGTCCTGCAGGGCCCTGGTCTTTTGGGGGAGAAATTATAGAACTGAGGACATATGAGCTATAAAGCAGAGGTTGCTGGTTTGAATGTCACCACAGGCCAGGAGAATGTTGGGAGACCTTATAGGGCTGTTGTAAATTACTGAGATGCTTCCGAGAAATGTGTCCTGTGGTCACACCAAAGTGACAAAAGATAGCGGAATCTGACTGTATAGACCAGGGGTGGCCAAACTGTGGCTTGGGAGCCACGTGTGGCTCTTTCACACATATTGTGTGGCTCTCAAAACTGCCACCGCCCCATCAGCCTGCTTGGAGAAGGCATTTCTCTCTTTAAATTTTAAATCACGTCTCCAAGCCAAGCCAGTTGGCAGTCTGGAGAATACATTTAAAGTTAAAATTGTTTTATTTCCACCTCTCTCTCCCCACCTATTTGCCCTCCTTCCTGGTCTCAAACATCTGACATTCACGTCTTGCAGCTCTCAAACATCTGATGTTTATTCTATGTGGCTCTTACATTAAGCAAGTTTGGCCCACTCCTGATATAGACCATGAATGTTTTGAATTTTACTGCTGTTCACCGCCTTGGACCTTTTTGCAAACACACAGTATAAATGTGTTCGTTCTCCCGGATACGCCCTCTGATTCTTCCACCAATCTGAAGCTTCATTGGACAGCTCTTTTTTTAATTCAGTAAAAAAAAGCGTTTCTTCCTCTTAAGCGGCTATCCCAGAGGAGTCCTTCAAAAGGACAGCAGATTTAATTTCTGGATCAAGGAGGGGAAGTTTGAATTAACAGGCCGAATGTCCTTCTGGATGCCTTTCCAAGAAGCAAGACAGGTTTCTGTTTGCCTTTGGCCAACTAACCAACCCAAAGGAAGGGGGGGGTGTTTAACTAGAAGGCGCCCTGGGAAAGAAATACACACTCTCTCACACCCCCTGGAATGGCCCAATTGGATTGCAGGAAACCACACAGCTCCCTCCTATTCTGCAAAGGAGGAAACTGGATTTCTTCTCCCTGCAAGCGCTGCAGCCGGTGACCTCTCCAGGCGCATAAACAAAATAGATCTTAGCATCATGGGAAGTGCGTGCAAGAACCCCATATTTATAAGGGAGCAGCAATTGACTTCAGTGGGGCTTACTCTAAAGAGGGAACAGCCTTAATTATACAGCAAGGTAGCAGGTGAATGCAAGTGCCGAAACCGACCATTTGGGATATTATTGTTTTGGTGTAAAATGCTACAACCCGGCCTGAGTCTATGGGAAAGGGGGGTGAGAGGGCAGCCCTACGGACTCCCCTGGCATCTTGGAGGGAAGCGCTAACCCTAGATCGGAGCAGCCAAATGTGCTTAACATAAGAGCCACACAGAATAAATGTCAGGTGTCTGTCTGAGAGCCGCAGGAGATGAATGTCAGATGCTTGAGAGCCACAAGACATGAACGCCAGGTGTTTGAGAGTCACAAGGCAGGAAGGCAAGCAGGGAAATAGATGGGGGGGGAGGGAGAGGTGGAAAGAAAGCAACTTTCAATACATTATCCAAGCTACCGGCTGGTTTAGCTTGGACAAGTGATTTAAAGAGACAAATGCCTTCTCCAAGAGCCACACAATATATGTGCATGCTCCCTTCTCAAAAGACAGACGTCACCTCCCCAATCCTAGCTCCTTGCCAACTCCCTCTTCTAGCCCCGCACCCCCATACCCCTGCCTGCGCTAGGGAGGCTGGTGCAGATACAAGGGGAGGGACACGCGCAAGGGACCAGGTTCAAAACCTGCTGAGTCACAAATCTGACTCAGCACTTCAGGGGCTGTGCTGTCCTCTCTCAGTCTAGCCTACCTGGCAGGGCTGTTAGGGGTATAAAATGTTGGCGGTGGGGGAACATGGTTAAGTGGTTTGGGAAGGGACGGTAGCTCAGTGGTAGAGCATCTGCTGGGGAAGCAGAAGGTCCCAGGTTCAATCCCCGGCATCTCCAACTAAAACGGGTCCGGGCAAATAGGTGTGAAAAACCTCAGCTTGAGACCCTAGAGAGCCGCTGCCAGTCTGAGTAAATACTGACTTTGATGGACCAGGAGTCTGATTCAGTAGAAGGCAGTTTCATATATATTCATATATATATATATATATATATATTCATCTCTCACTCAAAAGGGCAAGTAGGCGTAACAGCAACAGCAAACGACACCTCCAACGGAGGACTGGAACCCAGCACCCCGGCTCTGCTTCCCCTTTGCTCTAACCACTAGAGACCCCCAACTGTTGTTGTTATTCACCTAGCCGAAGGTACCCTCTGCAGTGCCCACTCCCATGGGGCACCCACTGTTGAACCCCACTCTCAAGGGCACCCTCCCTTCACCTAACCCTCCCCCCCCCACCCCGCACTAGGGAGGGCACCCTCCCTTCACATAACGCCCCCCACGCCCTTCTCTAGGGCAAGCTTGGCTCCTTCCCTGGACATCTCAGCCCCCACCGCTCCCCGGCCAGTGGGGAGACCCCACCGGGGATTCACCCCCCCAGATCTCCCCCTTCCCTATCCAGGGGGCGGCTCACCCCAGCGTGGAGCGGCCGGCGGGGGGCTGGCGTCGGGGGGCGGCCCAGGCGGAGCCAGCGCAGCAGCAGCCCAGCGCGCGTCGCCATCTTGCAGCAAGGGCCGCCCAGGCAGGCAGGCGAAGCCGCGCCTCTCCGGGGCGGGCGGGCAGGAGGGCTCCGGCTGGGGGATCTCCGGCAGATCTCTCCCCAGCACTACCTGCCTTTTTTGCAGATCTTCCCAACCTGCTTTTTTGCAGATCTTCCCTTCCCAGCCTGTTTTTCTGCAGTTCTCCCCCACCTCCTTATTGCTTTCCTTCCCACCCCCACCCCCCCAAAAAAATGTTCTTCCAGGTCCCAGTTTGGAAGTCACCGACGTTTTGTTGTTAGGGTTGCCAGATCTGGGGTGGGAAATGCCTGGAGACTTTGTGGGTGGAGCCAGGAGTGGGCGGGGTTTGGGGAGGGGCTTCAGCGATATAGAACCTACCCTTTCAAGCAGCCGTTTTCTCCAGGGGAGCTGATCTCTGCCAGCTTGGAGGTTGCTGCGTGCTGGAAAGACAAGGCTCTGCCTTCAATGCATGCTCGGAGAACCCGACTGTGGGATTATTTCCTACTAAGTGAAATCTCAACGTATAGTGCTGATGCTCTGACAGAACGTACTCCAGAAAAATTGACTGTCTTCTGGTTCCAAATAGTGGGATATCTCACCAAACATAATATTCTCCCCAAAACCCGTTTTTTAATCATGATATGCTCTGTTTCTAATATGTTCTGGGCTCACTTTCTCTCCTGTGAGCTCTAATTAGTTGTTTGATTAACTGGATTTCATAATAGAATATTGGGACAGTTGTTTGTACATTAAGAACAGAAAAGAAGCCACGTTGGATCAGGCCAGTGGCCCAACCAGTCCAACACTCTGTGTCACATAAGAACATAAGAGAAGCCATGTTGGATCAGGCCAGTGGCCCATCCAGTCCAACACTCTGGGTCACATAAGAACATAAGAGAAGCCCTGTTGGATCAGGCCAGTGGCCCAACCAGTCCAACACTCTGTGTCACATAAGAACATAAGAGAAGCCATGTTAGATCAGGCCAGTGGCCCAACCAGTCCAACACTCTGTGTCACATAAGAACATAAGAGAAGCCATGTTGGATCAGGCCAGTGGCCCATCCAGTCCAACACTCTGGGTCACATAAGAACATAAGAGAAGCCATGTTGGATCAGGCCAATGGCCCATCCAGTCCAACACTCTGGGTCACATAAGAACAGAAGAGAAGCCCTGTTGGATCAGGCCAATGGCCCATCCAGTCCAACACTCTGTGTCACATAAGAACATAAGAAGCCCTGTTGGATCAGGCCAATGGCCCATCCAGTCCAACACTCTGTGTCACATAAGAACAGAAGAGAAGCCATGTTGGATCAGGCCAAAGGCCCATCCAGTCCAACACTCTGGGTCACATAAGAACATAAGAGAAGCCCTGTTGGATCAGGCCAAAGGCCCATCCAGTCCAACACTCTGGGTCACATAAGAACGGAAGAGAAGCCCTGTTGGATCAGGCCAATGGCCCATCCAGTCCAACTGAGTCACATAAGAACAGAAGAGAAGCCCTGTTGGATCAGGCCAATGGCCCATCCAGTCCAACTGAGTCACATAAGAACAGAAGAGAAGCCCTGTTGGATCAGGCCAGTGGCCCATCCAGTCCAACACTCTGGGTCACATAAGAACAGAAGAGAAGCCCTGTTGGATCAGGCCAATGGCCCATCCAGTCCAGCACTCTGGGTCACATAAGAACAGAAGAGAAGCCATGTTGGATCAGGCCAATGGCCCATCCAGTCCAACACTCTGTGTCACACAGTGGCCAATATATGCGTGTGTGTACATACATACATACACACACACACACACATACATACATATACACACATATATACCCTGTGGCTAATAGCCACTGATGGACCTCTGCTCCATATTCTTATCCAATCCCCTCTTAAAGCTGGCTATGCTTGTAGCCGCCACCACCTCCTTCTTCCTACAGTAGAATCAGTCAATAGAATGTATTGTCACTGGATGCTCTTCAGTATAATTGTATGACTGCTCCTTGGTTCTCTGTTTTATGGAATACTTTCTTTTTCTTTTCTTTTTTAAAAATTTGTTTATTATATCCTCAAAAGAAAAATCTTTGCCAGCTGGAGATCAGTGGTCAAAGCGGGAGATCTCCAGGCCTTGCCTGGAGGCTGGCAACCCTACCCACGAGAGAGAGGCACCCCCACCCCACCCCGCCTCCGTGGCAGCCTCACGACAGTCCACCAAGGTAGGCTAGGTGGAAAGGGTGTTTGTGTGTGAGCGTGTGTGTGTGAAAGAGCGACTGGGCCAAAATCACTACAGGGATTGGTTTGCCAACCTCTAGGTGTAGGAGAAAAGAGCAGGAGTCCAGGAACGCCTGAGTAGCCCACAACATTCGTAGCAGGGGAGGAACTTTCACGTCTGAGATACAGTCTGAAGAGGAGAGCAGTGATGCCCGAAAGCTCACACCCTGCCAGACGTTTTGTTATTCTTTAAGGTGCTCCTGCTTCCTCTTTTCCCATCTAAATCTATTTGAAGAAGTGGGCAGTGAGTGATCCCTGAAAGCTTCTCTCTTGCCGCAAATAGTGTCGTCTTGAAGGTGCTACTGGATTCTTGGCTCTTTTCCCCTGTTGCAGACTAACACAGCTACCCGTCTTGAAGAAATGAGCAGTGACTCCCGAAAGCTCCTCCCCTGCTACAAATTGTGCCAGTCTTTAAGGTGCTGCTGGACTCTTGCTCTTTTCTCCTGCTACAGACTAACACGGTTATCCACCTTGTTCTACCTCCAGGTGGTAGCTGGAGATCTCCTGGGATTCCATCTCATCTGGTGGTGACACAGATCGGTTCCCCTGGAGAAAAAGGATGCTTTGGAAGGTGCACTCTATGCTAAGGTCTCTTACATCAGAACAGAAGAGAAGCCATGTTGGATCAGGCCAGTGGCCCATCCAGTCCAACACTCTGTGTCACTTAAGAACAGAAGAGAAGCCATGTTGGATCAGGCCAATGGCCCATCCAGTCCAACACTCTGTGTCACATAAGAACAGAAGAGAAGCCCTGTTGGATCAGGCCAGTGGCCCATCCAGTCCAACACTCTGTGTCACATCAGAACAGAAGAGAAGCCCTGTTGGATCAGGCCAGTGGCCCATCCAGTCCAACACTCTGTGTCACATCAGAACAGAAGAGAAGCCCTGTTGGATCAGGCCAGTGGCCCATCCAGTCCAACACTCTTTGTCACTTAAGAACATAAGAGAAGCCATGTTGGATCAGGCCAATGGCCCATCCAGTCCAACACTCTTTGTCACTTAAGAACATAAGAGAAGCCATGTTGGATCAGGCCAATGGCCCATCCAGTCCAACACTCTTTGTCACTTAAGAACATAAGAGAAGCCATGTCGGATCAGGCCAGTGGCCCATCCAGTCCAACACTCTTTGTCACTTAAGAACATAAGAGAAGCCATGTTGGATCAGGCCAGTGGCCCATCCAGTCCAACACTCTGTGTCACTTAAGAACATAAGAGAAGCCATGTTGGATCAGGCCAATGGCCCATCCAGTCCAACACTCTGTGTCACATCAGAACAGAAGAGAAGCCATGTTGGATCAGGCCAGTGGCCCATCCAGTCCAACACTCTGTGTCACATCAGAACAGAAGAGAAGCCCTGTTGGATCAGGCCAGTGGCCCATCCAGTCCAACACTCTTTGTCACTTAAGAACATAAGAGAAGCCATGTTGGATCAGGCCAATGGCCCATCCAGTCCAACACTCTGTGTCACATCAGAACAGAAGAGAAGCCATGTTGGATCAGGCCAGTGGCCCATCCAGTCCAACACTCTTTGTCACTTAAGAACATAAGAGAAGCCATGTTGGATCAGGCCAATGGCCCATCCAGTCCAACACTCTGTGTCACATCAGAACAGAAGAGAAGCCATGTTGGATCAGGCCAGTGGCCCATCCAGTCCAACACTCTGTGTCACACAGTGGCCAAAAAACCCCAGGTGCCATCAGGAGGTCCACCAGCGGGGCCAGGACACTAGAAGCCCTCCCACTGTGCCCCCCCCCAAGCACCAAGAATACAGAGCATCACTTGCCCCAGACAGAGTTCCAACAATACACTGTGACTAATAGCCACTGATGGACCTCTGCTCCAGATGTTTATCCAATCCCCTCTTTCCTCTTCCACACCATCTCTAGATTCCATTTCCCATTTTGAAATGGCAAAATCCACTTGCAAATAGTTTCTGAAATGCATTGAAGCTGCATTATCTTACAAGTGTAGAAGCGTAAGTCACTCTAATTATAAATAAATGTCAAGACGTTTCCTATGGATCTACACTCTGTGGTATACAGCTGAGCTTCTGCAAGCCGCTACAGAAATAAATCTGGTTGATCTTGAAAGGTCCTTGTGGATTTCTGTTGGATTCTGTTTCTGGAGCGCAGCAGATCGACTCAAGTCCCAGGGAAGAAAAGCGTAGAGCAGGGGTGGCCAAACTGCGGCTCAGGAGCCACATGTGGCTCTTCCACACATATTGTGTGGCTCTCAAAGCGCCCACTGCCCCGTCGGCCACCTTGGAGAAGGCATTTCTCTCTTGAAAACACGTTGCCAAGTCAGTCAGCAGCTTGGAGAATGAATTACAAGTTAAAGTTGCTTTCTTTCCACCTTTCCCTCCCTCCTCCATCTTCCTTCCTTCCTTCCTTCCTTCCTTCCTTCCTTCCTTCCTTCCTTCCTTCCTTCCTTCCTTCCTTCCTTCCTTCCTTCCTTCCTTCCTTCCTTCCTTCCTTCCTTCATGTTCATGTTTTGCGGCTCTCTGCCATTAGGAAGAACTTCCTGACCGTTAGAGCGGTTCCTCAGTGGAACAGGCTTCCTCCTTGGGAGGCGGTGGGCTCTCCTTCCTTAGAGGTTTTTCAACAGAGGCTAAAGGGCCATCTGACAGCAATGCAGATCCTGTGAATTTAGGCTCTAAATTTTAGGGGGAGGTGTTTGTGAGTTTCCTGCATTGTGCAGGGGGTTGGACTAGATGACTTAGAGGTCCCTTCCAACTCTAGGAGTCTAGGATTTATTCTATGTGGCTCTCATGTTAAGCTAGTTTGTGATTAGGCTGATTTCAGAGCGCTTAAAAAAATTAAATTAATAATTTAATGAAGACAAAAATATTATTATTACAATTTTTTTTCCAACAGACAAAACCAAACCAAACAACAGAGAGAGACAACAATATTTCCATATAGCCTAGGGACAGGAAGATCTCTCCAGAAGCGTAAAAGCCAATACAAGATAAAGGCAACCCCCTTTCCCTTTGCAGCAGCGTCGAGGCGCGTGTGCCTTTAAGAGGAGGCGGGACTGAATGCCCCGTCGCCCAACGGCCTGGCAGGACCCGGATCCGGAAATGTTCAGGGGAGCCACGTGGGTGGGAGAGGGAAGGATGGAGCGGGAGCAGAAGCGCTTCGATTCCGGCGATCTGCCGGCGCTGCGCCGGATCGTATGCGAGCAGGGGCTGCTTTCCCGGCCCGACGGCTCCGCGTCTTGGATGCAGGGTCAGCCTTCTTCAGCCAGCCCGGCTGGCTCCTCTCCTCTCTCCTCCCTGGTCCCCCCCAAGTTAAGCAGACCCAGAAAGTCCGCCGGGGATCGAACTCAGATCGTGAGCAGAGCTTAGGACTGCAGTACTCTGCGCCCCGTGATGCAGAGTGTTAAAGCTGCAATGCTGCAGTCCTAAGCTCTGCTCACGACCTGAGTTCGATCCCCGGTGGAAGCTGGGTTTTCAGGTAGCTGGCTCGAGGTTGACTCAGCCTTCCATCCTTCCGAAGTTGGTAAAATGAATACCCAGCTTGCTGGGGGGGGGGGGAGCATAGATGACTGGGGAAGGCAGTGGCAAACCACCCCGTAAAAAGTCTGCCGTGAAAACGTTGTGAAAGCAACGTCACCCCAGAGTTGGAAACGACTGGTGCTTGCACAGGGGACTACCTTTACTTTTCATTGCCCTTGTCTTCCCCAGTCATCTACACTTCCCCCGCAGCAAGCTGGGGACTCCTTTGATTTTAAGCAATCAATATTCTGCCCTTTCCCAAAAGCAGGCTCAGGGCAGATAAGACATTCTAAAAACGGTATAAAACCACAGTTCGAACCAAATCAGTGTGAACAATAGTTTGATAGTTCACAATAAGTTATAAGTGGCAGCTCTGTTGGGCACATAGTATATATACTGAGAGTCTAAAACAGTAAGTAAAAAGGAAAGGTCCCCTGTTCAAGCACCAGTCATTTCTGACTCTGGGGTGACGTTGCTTTCACATTTTCACAGCAGACTTTTTTTGGGGTGGTTTGCGATTGCCTTCCCCAGTCATCTACACCAGGGGTGGCCAATGGTAGCTCTCCAGATGGTTTTTTGCCTACAACTCCCATCAGCCCCAGCCAGCATGGCCAATGGTTGGGGCTGATGGGAGTCGTAGGCAGAAAACATCTGGAGAGCTACCGTTGGCCACTCCTGATCTTCACTTTCCCCTCCCCAGCAAGCTGGGTACTCATTTTACCGACCTCGGAAGGATGGAAGGCTGAGTCAACCTGAACCGGCTACCTGAACCCAGCTTCCGCCGGGATCGAACTCAGGTCATGAGCAGAGAGTTCAGACTGCAGTACTGCAGCTTTACCACTCTGCGCCACGGGGCTCTTATAAAACAGTAAGTAGCAGGGGTGATATTCTAGCAGGAGCTCCTTTGCATGTGAGGCCACACCCCTCTGAAATAGCCAATCCTCCAAGAGCTTACAAGGCTCTTTTTTGTAAACTCTTGGAGGATTGGATACATCAGAGGTGTGTGGCCTAATATGCAAAGGAACTCCTGCTAGAATTCCACCCCTGGTAAGCAATGTTCCCTCGAAGCTGCAGAGTGCTGTGAGCAAAAATTCTACTTTGTGAGCTACTGGTTTTAAAGTTGTAAGCTACTGGCATTAATGTTGTGAGCTACTGTGTAAATTATTCTGCTCTGGGGTCATCCTTCCTGAGCGAAGACAAAAATGTGTGAGCTGGAGGCTAAAAATCTGTGAGCTAGCTCATGCTAACTCAGCTTAGAGGGAACAGTTTAGAGACTCTCAGCTTAGAGAGTCAGATTGAGGTGACAAAAGAGGAGGTCCTACAACTGATAGATAAATTAAAAACTGTCACCAGGTTCAGATGGCGTACATCCAAGAGTTCTGAAAGAACTCAAAGGTGAACTTGTGGACCTCCTGACAAAAATATGTAATCTTTCATTGAAATCTGCCTCCGTTCCTGAGGACTGGAAGGTAGCAAATGTCACCCCCATCTTTAAAAAGGGCTCCAGAGGAGATCCAGGAAATTACAGGCCAGTCAGTCTGACTTCAATACCAGGAAAGTTGGTAGAAACCATTATCAAGGACAGAATGAGTAGGCACATTGATGAACACAAGTTATTGAGGAAGACTCAGCATGGGTTCTGTAAGGAAAGATCTTGCCTCACTAACCTGTTAGAGTTCTTTGAGGGGGTGAACAAACATGTGGTCAAAGGGGATCCAATAGATGTTGTTTACCTTGACTTCCAGAAAGCTTTTGATAAAGTTCTTCATCAAAGGTTCCTTAGTAAGCTCAAGAGTCATAAAGTAAAAGGACAAGTCCTCTTGTGGATCAAAAACTGGATAATTAGTAGGAAACAGAGTATAAATGGGCAGTCTTCGCAGTGGAAGATGGTAAGCAGTGGAATGCCACAGGGCTCAGTATTGGGTCCCATGCTCTTTAACATGTTCATAAATGATCTGGAGTTGGGAGTAAGCAGTGAAGTGGCTAAGTTTGCAGATGACACTAAATTGTTCAGGGTGGTGAGAACCAGAGAGGATTGTGAGGCACTCCAAAGGGATCTGTTGAGGCTGGGTGAGTGGGTGTCAACGTTGCAGATGCGGTTCAATGTGGCCAAGTGCAAAGTAATGCACATTGGGGCCAAAAATCCCAGCCACAAATACAAGTTGATGGGGTGTGAACTGGCAGAGACTGACCAAGAGAAAGATCTTGGGTCGTGGTAGATAACTCACTGGAAATATCAAGACAGTGTGCGATTGCAATAAAAAAGGCCAACGCCATGCTGGGAATTATTAGGAAGGGAATTGAAAACAAATCAGCCAGTATCATAATGCCCCTGTTCGAGCCCTGTTCGAGCCCTTTAATCATTCTAGTTGCCCTTTTCTGGACTTTCTCCAATGCTATAATATCCTTTTTGAGGTGCGGCGACCAGAACTGCACACAGTACTCCAAATGAGACCGCACCATCGATTTATACAGGGGCATTATGATACTGGCTGATTTGTTTTCAATTCCCTTCCTAATAATTCCCAGCATGGCGTTGGCCTTTTTTATTGCAATCCCACACTGTCTTGACATTTTCAGTGAGTTATCTACCACGACCCCTCTTGGTCAGTCTCTGCCAGTTCACACCCCATCAACTTGTATTAGTAGCTGGGATTCTTGGCCCCAATGTGCATTACTTTGCACTTGGCCATTTTCAGTGAGTTATCTACCACGACTCATTTTCAGTGAGTTATCTACCACGACCCCTCTTGGTCAGTCTCTGCCAGTTCACACCCCATCAACTTGTATTAGTAGCTGGGATTCTTGGCCCCAATGTGCATTACTTTGCACTTGGCCACATTGAACCGCATCTGCCACGTTGACGCCCACTTACCCAGCCTCAACAGATCCCTTTGGAGTTCCTCACAATCCTCTCTGGTTCTCACCACCCTGAACAATTTAGTGTCATCCGCAAACTTGGCCACTTCACTGCTCACTCCCAACTCTAAATCATTTATGAACAAGTTAAAGAGCATGGGACCCAGTACTGAGCCCTGCGGCACCCCACTGCTTACCGTCCTCCACTGCGAAGACTGCCCATTTATACTCACTCTCTGCTTCCTATTACTCAGCCAGTTTTTGATCCACAAGAGGACCTGTCCTTTTACTCCACGACTCTCAAGCTTTCTAAGGAGTCTTTGATGAGGAACTTTATCAAAAGCTTTCTGGAAGTCAAGGTAAACAACATCTATCGGGTCTCCTTTGTCCACATGTTTGTTCACCCCCTCAAAGAAATGTAACAGGTTAGTGAGGCAAGATCTTCCCTTGCAGAACCCATGCTGAGTCCTCCTCAATAACCCATGTTCATCAATGTGCCTACTCATTCTGTCCTTGATAATGGTTTCTACCAACTTTCCCGGTATTGAAGTCAGACTGACAGGCCTGTAATTTCCCGGATCTCCTCTGGAACCCTTTTTAAAGATGGGGGTGACATTTGCTACCTTCCAGTCCTCAGGAACGGAGGCAGATTTCAATGAAAGTTTACAGATTTTTGTTAGAAGATCTACAAGTTCAATTTTGAGTTCTTTCAGAACTCTCGGATGTATGCCATCCGGACCCGGTGACTTATTAGTTTTTAATTTGTCTATCAGTTGTAGGACCTTCTCTTTTGTCACCTCAATCTGACTCAGGTCTTTCAACACCCCTTCCAAAATTAGTGGTTCTGGGGCGGGCAAAAAGTTCTCATCTTCCACAGTGAAGACGGAGGCAAAAAATTCATTCAGCTTCTCAGCCATTTCCCTATCCCCCTTCAGTAATCCTTTTACCCCATGGTCATCCAAGGGCCCCACTGCCTCCCTGGCTGGTTTCCTACTTCTAATATAGATAGGAATTCAGTGTCTGTACCCTTCCTTCTCCTCCCCCGCCACCATGGGCAAGGGATGGAGTTCAAATATGCTTACACCCGCCCACTTTCCTGTTTCTGCTTGCTTCTAGGGGAAACATCTGTGGTAGTGGGTGTCTACGGACCTACGGAAGTCAAAGTTAGCAAGGAGATCTATGACAAAGCTACCTTGGAAGTGCTGCTGAAGCCCAAAATTGGGCTGCCAGGTAACAAATACAGGGTTCAATGTAAAGAATAATAATCTTGTCTTGGAAGCATGGAAGCTCTACACAGCCAGTTTGGTGTAGTGGTTAAGTGTGCAGACTCTTACCTGGGAGAACTAGGTTTGATTCCCCACTCCTCCACTTGCACCTGCTGGAATGGCCTTAGGTCAGCCATAGCTCTCGTAGGAGTTGCTGAGCAGTTGGGTTAGAACGGATAAAAGGAAGTTCTTCTTCACCCAAAGGGTGATTAACGTGTGGAATTCACTGCCACAGGAGGTGGCGGCGGCTACAAGCATAGCCAGCTTTAAGAGGGGATTGGATAAAAATATGGAGCAGAGGTCCATCAGTGGCTATTAACCACAGTATATATATATGTTTGTGTGTGTGTATATATGTACGCATGTATATTTGTGTGTGTGTCTGTATATATGTATATATACATACATATATTGGCCACTATGTGACACAGTGTTGGACTGGATGGGCCATTGGCCTGATCCAACATGGCTTCTCTTATGTTCTAATGTGATGCAGAGTGTTGGACTGGATGGGCCATTGGCCTGATCCAACAGGGCTTCTCTTATGGTTTTTTTTTTTTTAATTTTTTATCTGAGATTTATATCCCGCCCTTCCCACCAGGTGGGATAGGCCATTGGCCTGATCCAACATGGCTTCTCTTATGTGACACAGAGTGTTGGACTGGATGGGCCATTGGCCTGATCCAACAGGGCTTCTCTTCTGTTCTTAAGGCAGAGTGACTGTCTAGCCAGGGGGGAAATGGGGTTCATTAACACCCCAGGACTGCTGAGCTGACCAGACAAGGAAACGCTCACTGCAGCTAATGCAGCGTTCGAGCCTTGGACTTTCCCCTGTGCGTTCCGTGTGCTGCGCTGCAGCACCTCCCCAGGGTCATCCTTTCTTCCCCCTCTACGCCTCCTTCGCGTCCCAGATGAATTGTCCTCATCCCTTCCAAAACGTCAATACCGTTAACGAAAGAATGCCTTTCAATTGAGATGTCAGCAACGGAGGCGTTGGCACCTCCCTGCCTCCTCCTAATTTAGATTTGCCATGCATGGCTGCCTTTCGCCCCACCCGCCCACCGAGAAGGAGCGTAATCAAAAGGTGATACGAAGTGTTATCTCCGCCACCGCACGGGCCATCTGGAATCCCGCCGCGATGCCATCTGGAGCGCTTGTTCGCTCCGCAGGGTGCTTGCGAAGAAATTTTTTTCTCTCCGCTCCTCCCTTCTCCCTCTCCCTCACCCCGCTGAGATTTTCTTTCCCCGCTGCTGTGAAATCTCTGGGGAGTCTGGCTTTTCTGTGAATAATTAAATTAAGAAACAAAAAGGATCTCGGTGGCGACAAAAGAGATTTTGAAAACGTTGCCGATCTCTCCGGAATGGTTGAAGTTAGAGGCAGACGTGTGTGTGCTTCAAAGCCCTGAGTGCTTAAGAAATTAGCTTTTGAAGATCATAGAGTTGGAAGGGACCTCCAGGGCCATCTAGTCCAACCCCCTGCACAATGCAGGAAACTCACAAATACCTCCACCTAAATTCACAGGATCCGCATTGCTGTCAGATGGCCATCCAGCCTCTGTTTGAAAACCTCCAAGGAAGGAGGGCCCACCATCTCCTGAGGAAGCCTGTTCCACTTAGAAACCGCTCTAAAGGTCAGGAAGTTCTTCCTAATGTTGAGCCGGAAACTGTTTTGATTTAATTTCAACCCACTGGTTCTGGTCTGACCTTCTGGGGCCACAGAAAACAATTCCACCCCATCATCTAGATGACAGCTCTTCAAGTACTTGAAGGTGGTGATCCTATCACCTCTCAGCCGCCTCCTCTCCAGGCTAAACATGCTCAGCTCCTTCAACCTTTCTTCATAGGATTTGGTCTCCAGACTCCCCACCATCTTCTTTGCCCTCCTCTGGACCCGTTCCAGCTTGTTCATATCCTTCTTAAAATGTGGTGCCCAAAACTGAACACAATACTCCAGGTGAGATCTTACTAGAGCAGTGTAAAGCGATACCATCACTTCACATGATCTAGACACAAGACTTCTGTTGATACAACCCAAAATCGCATCTGCCTTTTTAGCCACCGCATCACACTGTTGACTCATGTTCAGCGTATGGTCCCCTAAGACCCCTAGATCCTTTTTGCACATACTCCTGCTAAGACAAGTCTCCCCCATCCTATAGCCATGCATTGGATTTTTCCTACCTAAATGCAGAACTTTACATTTATCCCTGTTAAAATTCATTTTATTGGTTTTAGCCCAGTAAAATGAAGAGAACCATCTCTGATTGGGGTTCTCCTGAGGGTGGGTGTAAGTTTTGGGGTCTCACACCCATTTTGTCTCCTTTGCCAGGGGTCTACGAGAGAAGCCGGGAACAGATGATCAAGAAGACATGTGAGGCGGTCGTCTTGGGGACCCTGCATCCTCGTTCCTCCATCACGATAGTACTTCAGGTCATTACAGATGCTGGTTCTGTATCCTTTTCCCTATGTTTGGTGTTTGGGAAGACGGTGTGGTCCCGGAGCGTATAATTGCTGGAGGGCGAGCCTAAAGAATGTTTGCGCGAGTGAACACAGAAAGAAAATACTTTTAAATGGGTAGCCGCGTTAGTCTTTCCATAGTGGGCCGTTGTGGGGGGTATCCGAGAATTCTTTGTATGGAACAGGGCTGGCCAAGCTTGCTTAACATAAGAGGTGCATAAACGTCAGATATTTGAGAGCCACAAGACATGAACACCAGACGAAGGAAGGAAGGAAGAAGGAAGGAAGGAAGGAAGGAAGGAAGGGAAATAGATAGGGAAGAGAGCGAGAGGTGGGAAAAAGCAACTTTAACTTTAAATGCATTCTCCAAGCTGCCAACAGAAGTGATCTAAAGAGAGAAATGCCGTTTCCAAGCCAGCCAACGGGGCAGTGGGGACTTTGAGAGTCACACAATATGTGTAGAAAAGCCACACGTGGTTCCTGAGCCACAGTTTGGCCACCCCGGTATGTAGCCATCGGTCGTATTTGCTTTGACTTTGATGGCACCGCTAGATTCAGGAAAGAGCCAGAGTCCGGGAGCGCCTTAAAGACTAACAAAACGTGTGGCGGGGGAGGAACCTTCGTGAGTCACGGCTCACTTTTTCAGAGACTAGTTGCATGTTTTAGTGGGGCATTGTGGGGGTATCCCAGAATTCTTTGCCTATAGCCACCAGTCCATTTCCAGACCTGTATTTTGGACATAACAGCCACGGTAGTAATTGTCTTAGAGTTGCGTCCCCATTAGTCTCCCCCCACTACCCCAATCTTAGCGGCCCCGTGGCGCAGAGTGGTAAAGCAGTACTGTGATCTGAACTCTCTGCTCACAACCTGAGTTCAATCCTGGCAGAAGCTGGGTTCAGGTAGCCGGCTCAGGGTTGACTCAGCCTTCCATCCTTCTGAGGTCGGTAAAATGAGTCCCCAGCTTGCTGGGGGGGAAGTGTAGATGACTGGGGAAGGCAATGGCAAATCACCCCATAAAAAGTCTGTCGTGAAAGCGACGTCACCCCAGAGTCGGAAACGACTGGTGCTTGCACAGGGGACCTTTCCTTTCCACCCCAATCTGCAACACACTCTACAGCAGGGGTGCCAAACTTATTTGTTATGGGGGCCGGATTTGACATCAATGAGAACTTGTCAGGCCGGGCTATGTCGGGGTGGGCTGAGCTATGTCTAGTTGGGCCATGTGTGTGCCTATTTAGGATTAGGTAGCCGAGATGCTCTTTCCTTCCCTCCCTGGGGGACTGGGGAAGGGGTCTCAGTCAATAGAAGGTATACAGTCTTGGCTCAGTAGCTCCACTGTGAGATTGAGAGAGCCTGGCAAAGCAAGCTCCCCAAGGGAGGAGCCTCAGCCAATGGAGCAAATAGAGGTTTTGCTCTGTAGCTCCTGTGCAATTGAGCAAGCCTTGCAATGCAAGCTGTGATGTAGAAGGAAGCAAGAGAGAGGGAGAAGGAAGCAGATGACATCCAGTTGCTCAGGGGCCTGATAGGAGCCCTCCTGGGGCCTGATTCAGCCCCTGAATTGCATGTTTGACACCCCTACCCTACAGCTTCTGGTGATTTATTTATTTGATTTGATTTATATCCCGCCCTCTCCGCCGAAGCAGACTTAGGGCGGCCCACAACATAAAATCCCACAAACAATTAAATTAATGAGTATTAAAATTACACATTCAGTAATAAAATAAATATACAAGGATTAAAACAGTTAAACCAGTTAAAACAGAACAGAATATTGAGTTGGGGCTATTCTGGTGGCGACGGCCTTCTTCCACTTCTCTTAAATACCGGTGCCGAGTCAATTGAATGCCAGCCGGAAGAGGACAGTCTTGCAGGCCCTGCGGAGCTGCACAAGGTTCCGCAAGACCCTCACTTCATCTGGCAGTTGAAGCAGGGGGCTACGACTGAGAAGGCCCTGTCTCTAGTCGATTTCAATCGGGCCTCCTTCGGCCCCGGGGATTACTAATAGATTTTGTGATCCCGATCTGAGTACTCTCTGGGGGACATGTGGGGAGAGACGGTCCCTAAGGTAGGCAGGTCCTAGGCCATATAGGGCTTTAAAGGCAATAACCAGCACCTTGTAACAAATCCGGTATACTATTGGCAGCCATCTGAGGTGTGTGTTGGATTGGTGGCAGTCCCAGAGAGCCGTGGTTCCTGGAGCTCTTGCCAGGCCCTTGGGACTTGGTTGAGACTTTTGAGTCACCTTCCAGGGCAGGCCTCCATTAACATGCATTGCAGGAGTCAATCCCCGAGGTTAGAAAACCACAGATCAGGGTGGCGAGGCTGAAACAACTGTAGTCTGTGCTTCTTGCTGGGCGAGGTTTCTCTTTGGTGCAGGCGAGTCCTCGTTCTTCCTCCCTTCCCCCCACCTCCCCCTCTGAGAAACAGATTTCCCCCAAAAATTCTTGATGGAATCCAGCAGGTGGCAGCAACACCGCACTGGTGGCTGCCCAAAGAAGCCGCTCCGTTTGGTCGGCAGCAGGTTTTTCTGCAATACGACAGGTAGATGAGCAGTGGGCGGTGGGCTTGATCTGGAATCTGGGAGGGGGGCAACCAGCACCTTAGAAATAGTTCGGCATTTTGCGCTCAGTAAAATTGGTCAGCAAATAGCTGTGTAGGTGCCGCGGTGGCCAGAACTGACTTAAGAAGTATCTGGGGACTTGGGGGATGGAACTAGGAGCAAGTGTGTGACAAGCACGATTGAGCTCCGAAGGGAGTTCTGGCCATCACATTTAATGGGGCTTGCACACTGTTTAAAAGCCTTCCCTCCATTTGGAAATAATGAAGGCTAGGGGCATCTTCTTTTGGGGCTCATAGAATTGGACGCTCTGGTTCAATCTTTTTGAAACGTGGGGGGATGTTTTGAGGAGAGGTACTGGATGCTATGCTGAAAATTTGGTGCCTCTATCTCAAAAAACAGGCTCCCTAGAGCCCCAGGTACCCATGGATCAATTCTCCATTATATGGGAACTGGTCTCCGTAGGTAATAACATAAGAACATAAGAGAAGCCCTGTTGGATCATGCCAATGGCCCATCCAGTCCAACACTCTGTGTCACATAAGAACATAAGAGAAGCCATGTTGGATCAGGCCAGTGACCCATCCAGTCCAACACTCTGTGTCACACAGTGGCCAAAAAACCCAGGCGCCATCAGGAGGTCCATCACAGTGGGGCCAGGACACTAGAAGCCCTCCCACTGTGCCCCCCCCAACACCAAGAAGACAGAGCATCCCTGTTCCAGACATAAGAACAGAAAAGAAGCCATGTTGGATCAGGCCAGTGGTCCATCCAGTCCAACACTCTGTGTCACACAGTGGCCAAAAAAAACCTAAGTGCCATCAGGAGGTCCACCAGTGTGGCCAGGACACTAGAAGTCCTCACACTGTTGCCCCTCCCCAAGCACCAAGGATACAGAGCATCACTGCCCCAGACAGAAAGTTCCAACAATACACTGTGACTAGTAGCCACTGAAGGACCTCTGCTCCAGATGTTTATCCAATCCCCTCTTGAAGCTGACTTGGCTTTAGGGGAGGGACAGTGGCTCAGTGGTAGAGCATCTGCTTGGGAAGCAGAAGGTCCCAGGTTCAATCCCTGGCATCTCCCAAAAAGGGTCCAGGCAAATAGGTGTGAAAAACCTCAGCTTGAGACCCTGGAGAGCCGCTGCCAGTCTGAGAAGACAATACTGACTTTGATGGACCAAAGGTCTGATTCAGTATAAGGCAGCTTCATATGTTCATATGCTTGGAATCCCCATCAGACATTGCCCTTCCCACCTGCTTTCTGATGACCCTGAAGCGGGGGGAAAGGCTTCAAACCAGGGGATCCCCTGCCCCTACCTGGGGATTGGCAACCCTAGTAGGCACTGCATCTAGAAATACCCACCACTTTTTAAGAAGGATATAGAGAAGCTGGAACGGGTCCAGAGCAGGGCGACAAAGATGGTGAGGGGTCTGGAGACCAAGTCCTGTGAAGAAAGGTTGAAGGAGCTGGGGACGTTTAGCCTGGAGAGGAGGCGGCTGAGAGGTGATAGGATCGCCGTCTTCAAGTCCTTGAAAGGCTGTCATCGAGAGAACGGGGTGGAATTGTTTTCTGTGGCCCCAGAAGGCAGGACCAGAACCGATGAGTTGAAATTAAAAGAGTTTTTGGCTCAACATTATTAAGAACTTCATGACAGAGCGGTTCCTCAGTGAAACAGGCTTCCTCGGGAGGTGCTGGGCTCTCCTTCCTTGGAGGTTTTCAAGCAAAGGCTAGATGGCCATCCGACAGCAAAGAGGATCCTGTGAATTTAGGGGGCAGAATTTGTGAATTTCCTGCATTGTGCAGGGGGTTGGACTAGATGACCCTGGAGGTCCCTTCCAACTCTGTGATTTACTGGAAATGCAGTTATGACTTATCTTTCTTTTCTTTTTTTTAAGAAACCCAAACTTCTGCAGGTCATGCAACTTAGTAAAGTCCAAAAAGGTGAGAGGGACGCAATACTCGAAAGGTAGCCAAGGCACTTAGGGCAAAACCCCTCTTTTGGTCCGCCCCCTCTTAAAGAAATCATCTTTAGACCCGGCCCAATTGGCACACTATCGGCCGGTCTCAAATTTGCCCTTTTCGGGCAAACTTATTGAGAGGGCAGTGGCGATGCCGCTACAGACTTTCCTGGAGGATGCTTCCGTCCTTGACCCATTTCAGTCCGGCTTTCGCCCGGGACATGGGACGGAGACGGTGCTGGTCGCCCTAGTGGATGACCTTCAACGGCATCTGGATCGGGGTGGCTCGGCGGTGCTGATGCTGTTAGACCTGTCGGCTGCGTTCGACATGGTCGACCATCAGCTACTGAAGGGTCGCCTCGCCGACGCGGGGATTCAGGGGATGGCCTTACAGTGGCTTTCCTCTTTCCTGGAAGGTCGGGGACAAAGGGTCGCAGTTGGGGGGGAACTATCCCGGAGGTGCACACTCGATTGTGGTGTGCCCCAAGAGGCGGTTCTCTCCCCGATGTTATTTAACATCTATATGCGGCCTCTTGCCCAGATTGCCCGAAGGTACGGGCTAGGGTGTCACCAGCACGCTGATGACACCCAGCTCTATCTACTGATGGACGGCCAGCCAGTCTGCGCCCTGGAAAATCTAGATCGGGCACTATATGCCGTGGCTGAGTGGCTCAGACTGAGCGGGCTGAAGCTTAATCCTGCGAAGACAGAGGTCCTTTGCCTGGGTCGCCGCGGCCCGGGAGGGGGAATCCCCCTACCAGTTTTTGACGGTGCGCCGCTGACAGCGACGGACAGGGTCAGGAGCTTGGGGGTGCTATTGGAGCCTTCCTTAAAGATGGAGGCTCAGATAGCAGCCGCTGCCAAGTCCGCATTTTTTCACCTTAGGCGGGCAAGGCAGTTGGCCCCCTTCCTGGAGCGCGACGACCTAGCAACAGTGATCCATGCTACGGTCACCTCGAGGTTGGACTACTGTAATGCCCTCTACATGGGGCTGCCCCTGTCCCGAACTCGGAAATTGCAGCTGGTGCAGAATGCCGCGGCCCGGCTGTTACTGGGTCTCCCAAAGTGGGGACACATTCGGCCAGGTCTTCGGACCCTGCACTGGCTTCCAGTGATATACTGAGTCCAGTACAAGGTGCTGGTTATTACCTTTAAAGCCGTATATGGCTTGGGACCTGTCTACCTGAAGGACCGTCTTTCCCCACATGTTCCCCAGAGAGTACTGAGGTCGGGAACACAAAATCTCCTTACTATCCCTGGGCCAAAAGAAGCCCGCTTGAAATCCACCAGAGAAAGGGCCTTCTCTGTTATGGCCCCTACATGGTGGAATCAGCTGCCGGAGGAGGTGAGGGCCCTTGTTCAGTTCCGCAGGGCCTGTAAGACGACCCTCTTCCGGCTAGCTTACACCTAGCTTGAGAACTCAATGTAGCTTGCCAGACTTCTTCTTATATATATTTGGAATATTTATTAATTTTTAAGGTTTTATCTGTTTTAAACATTTAATTGTTTACATGTTTATTGGTTATTGTAAATTGCGTATTGTTTATTCTAAATATTGTTTAATTCTTATGTCGGATCTATTGTTGGAAGCCGCCCTGAGCCACTTGTGGGAAGGGCGGGATATAAATTCTAAATAAATAAATAAATAAAATAAATAAAACCAGTAATCAAATATGGCCAAACATGCAGTGCTGATACAAAACTGCACTGCATTTTAATTATATATAAGAAACATTAAAACCAGAATTAAAAACCACCTATCTGAGGTTCTGTATAGAAGTACCTGTACTCAGTAGCAGGGCAAATGGGAGACTATTTAATATGAGTAAAAAAGGTACAAAATGCATGCAAATACAAGAACCAAACACTTTTCGGCTAAAAAGCCTCCCTAAGTTTAGATTACCACTGAGGAAGGCTTTTTAGCCAGAGCATTCTTTGGTTCTTGTATTTGCACATTTTGTTCTTTTTTACCTATATTTGTCCTGATATCGGGTATAGGTACTTATATACAGAACCTTAGATATATGGTTTTTATTATAATTTTAATATTATGTATAATTAAAAAAGGATAAGAGACCCGTGGCGCAGTGTGGTAAAGCTGCAGTACTGCAGTCCTAACCTCTGCTCATGACCTGAGTTGGATCCCAGCAGAAGCTGGTTCAGGTGGCCGGCTCCAGGTTGACTCAGCCTTCCGTCCTTCCGAGGTCAGTAAAATGAGTCCCCAGCTTGCTGGGGGGGAAAGTGTGGAAGACTGGGGAAGGCAGTGGCAAACCACCCCGTAAAAAGTCTGCTGTGAAAATGTGAAAGCAACGTCACCCCAGAGTCGAAAACGACTGGTGCTTGCACAGGGGACTACCTTTACCATTTAAAATAGTGTATTTTTATATCAGCACCATATGTTTGGTTGTATTTGATGATTGATTTTGCCCTTATCTCCTCGGTTACCTTTCACGCATCTTAGTTGGCCGGCATGAAAATGGCGTTTCAGAGAGGATGAGGCCCTTTTCAGGCTGCGTTAATTTGCCTCAGACAAAGCAGGGTAGTTTGAGGAGGGAATCCGGCGTATAAAAATGAGTCTGGAGCTACCAATCAACTGGGCAGGAGTGGATTAATGTACTCGTAGAGAGAGGGTGTTCTATATTAAGCTGCTGTGTGTTAAATTGTATTGGCCGTCTTGGATGTGCCAGCTGAGAGGTTTTACAGCCGATGGACATGGCCGATCTCGAGCCTAATAAAACGGAAGGGAAAAATTGCCTTAAATCACCAGCCGAAGGTGGAAGAGGGAGAGACATTAGCTTAAGCTTGATGCCACAGAGAGAAGCAAGGAGATTGTTTTCTGTCTGGACTCTGGCGGCGTAGAATGGGAGCGAGCTCTGTTCTTGGCAAGTGGAGAATCTTTCTTCCTCGCCTCTCTAGTGGGCTAGCTGGAACTTTTTCTAAAATGGGGAGGGGGTTCCAGGCTCCAGCAGCCCCAATGAGAAGTGCAGGACTCAGGTTGTCAGGTCCAATATAAGAAATACCTGGGGACTTTGGGGGTGGAGACAGGAGAGATGGGGAGGAACCAGGTTGTGCCAAGCGTAACTGAACTCCAAAGGGAGTTCTGGCCATCCCTTTTAAAGGGACTGCATGCCTTTAAAAGAAGAGCCCCGTGGTGCAGAGTGTTAAAGCTGCAGTACTGCAGTCCTAAGCTCTGCTCACGACCTGAGTTCGATCCCCTTCGGAAGCTGGGTTTTCAAGTAGCTGGTTTGAGGTTGACTCAGCCTTCCCTCCTTCCGAGGTCGGTCAAATGAGTCCCCAGCTTGCTGGGGGGAAAGTGGAGACGACTGGGGAAGGCAATGGCAAACCGCCCCGTAAAAAGCTTGCCGTGAAAACGTTGTGAAAGCAACGTCACCCCAGAGTCAGAAACGACTGGTGCTTGCACAGGGGACCTTTCCTTTCCTATGCCTTTAAAAAGCCTTCCCTCCACTGGAAATAATGAAAGATAGAGGCACCTTCTTTGGGGGCTCATTGAATTGGACCCCCTGGCCCAAACTTTTTGAAACTTGGAGGGTGTTTTGAGGAGAGACACCGGATGCTGTGCTGAAAATCTGGTGCCTTTACCTCAAAAAACAGCCCCCCACCCGAGCCCCAGATACCCGCATATCATTTCTCCATTATACCCTATGGGAATCGGTCTGGCTGCAGCCTGTCCTTACAATCTCGGCAGGCCTCCAATTTCCCCACTTCCCTCCTCCATTGCTGCCAGTGTTCCTTCTACACTGAGTTAGTGCAAGCTGGCTGACACCTTTTGAGATTCCGGCTCACGCGTTTTTGTCTCAGCTCGGGGAAAACGACCCTGGAGGAAGCTAATTTGTGCGGCGGCTCCCGACTTTAGTGCCAGGAGCTCACGAAGATGATGATGATATTGGATTTATATCTCCCCCCCCCTCCACTCCGAATCTTAGAGTCTCCAAGCGTCTCACCATCTCCTTTATCTCCCCCCCCCCCACAACGGACACCCTGTGAGGTGGGTGAAGCTGAGAGAGCTCTCCCAGAAGCTGCCCTTTCAAGGACAGAGTCTCAGGGCAGCCTACAATCTCCTTTCCCTTCCTCCCCCACAACAGACACCCTGTGAGGTGGGTGAGGCTGAGAGGGCTCTCCCAGCAGCTGCCCTTTCAAGGACAGAGTCTCAGAGCAGCCTACAATCTCCTTTATCTTCCTCCCCCACAACAGACACCCTGTGAGGTGGGTGGGGCTGAGAGAGCTCTGACAGAAGCTGCCCTTTCAAGGACAACCTCTGCCAGAGCTACGACTGACCCAAGGCCATTCCAGCAGCTGCAAGTGGAGGAGTGGGGAATCGAACCCGGTTCTCCCAGATAAGACTCCGTGCACTTAACCGCTACACCAAACTGGCTCTCTTTCCAAAGTAGAATTCTGCAGCTTAGAGGGAACACCTGTTCTGCCTCCGATTTGTCATCCTTCTCGCTGGGCTTGTCGTGTCTGTTCATCAGCTTTGGATAACGAGAGCTGCCAGTTCACCGTCTCCTTCTGCTGGAAGTCTTCCTGCTGCTTATTGATTAAATGGAGCAGCGAGGAAGGAAGGTTGCAGTTTTGGGTCCGCTTCCCCCTCTTTCGGGTCTCTCTGCCGCCACTGCAGATTCAAGGGGGCTTCTTCCTCTAGCTTTTGAGCAGCAGAGAGCCTGCAGAAAGTATCTTGGACCTGCTGGGTTGCTACCTGGGCTGGAAGTAAGGCTGCCGAAATATCCAATTGGTTATGCTAGATCAGGTCGCACAGTCGTCCTACTCCAGCGCAGCAGATGATGCGTTTATGTGCTCTGCAAATATTTGGTTTTCTCCTCCATTCGGATTCAAAGTGCCATTAGAGATGGGGTGTCAAACATGTGACCCGAGGGCCGCCAAATCAGGCCCCCGGAGGGCTCCCATCAGGCTCCCGAGCAACTGCCTGTCATCTGCTTCTTTCTCCCTCTCCCTTGCTTCCTTCTGCATCACAGCTTGCTTTGCCAGCTTGCTCAATTGCACAGGAGCTACAGAGCAGAACCTCTGTTTTCTCTATTGGCTGAGACTCCTCCCTTGGGGAGGAAGGGGGGAGGGAGAGCTTGCTTTGCCAGGCTCCCTCAATTGCAGAGCAAAGCTACTGAGCCAAGCCTCTCTCTTCCTTCTACTGGCTGAGGCTCCTCCTCCCTCCTGGCCCTCTGGGGATGGAAGGAAAGAGCCAGAGCTTCCTTTGCCCAGTTCCCTGCATCACATGGGAGGGATGCAAAGAAAGCACCTTAGGACCAATGAGTGCTAATGTTTTAAGTGTGTTCTAAGTTTTTAAATAAATCTTTGTTTGGGTCCTTTATGAAGTTTAAATCTCTGCTATCAAAACTTAAATAGGAACGCACACGGCCCAGCCCGACGAGGTCTCGTTTATGTCAGATTCGGCCCTCATAACAAAATGAGTTTGACACCCCTGCATTAGAACATGGATCTCTCCTCCGTTTTCCTACACCGACCTTGAGAGGTAGGCCGGGGCCCATGGTAGAGGTGGGGATTCGAACCGTAGGTAGCCCAGGCTCCTAACCTGCCACCCTGTCTGCTCCATCACCCCGTCTTCCTGGTCAGATGCCACCAGGGTGCTGTGGCCAGAATTGCTCCTGTAGTTTCCCCCTCAAGTACTGCTATTCAGAGAGTTCCACTGCCTCTAAAAATGGAGGTTCCATTTAATCACTGAGGATAATTACCCCTGACGGGCCTGTCCTTCACGGATTTGCCTAATCCCTTTTCAGAGCTGGCTAAACCAGCAATACGTTGCTGTCTCCCGCCACAGTAGGATCCACAGATTAATTCCTCTGGGCGTGAAGAAGGATTTGGGTGTTCTGAATGGCAATTGTTCCGTCCAACAGTCTCCAGGAAACCCCTGGCGCTCAGCAGCTTCCCCACCCCATTTTCCTTGCTGAAACTGCTTCCTAAAAAGGGGGTGAAAAGTGGTTTGTGTCTCCAAAAGGAAAGCCAGGTTCATAATTAGGCAGGGGTGGGCCAAACTGTGGCTCGGGAGCCACATGTGGCTCTTTCGCACATATTGTGTGGCTCTCAAAGCCCCCATTGCCCCATTGGCCAGCTTGGAGAAGGCATTTGTCACTTTAGATCACTTCTCTGAGCCAAGCCAGCCGGCAGCTTGGAGAATCCATCTCAAGTTAAAGTTGCTTTCTTTTCATCTCTCCCTCCCTTTCCCCCATCTACTTTCCTTCTTTCTGGCTCTCAAGCATCTGACATTCATGTCCTCTGGCTCTCAAACATCTGACATTTATTCTTTGTGGTTCTTACATTACATTACATCTTACACTGCCGATCTGACTAGACGTAATACTGACCTGGATGGACCGAGGGTGTGATTCAGTATCAGCCTGCTCTGTGTATTCTACACTGGGGGTGGCCAAAGTGTGACTCGGGAGCCACGTTTGGCTCTTTCACACATATTGTGTGGCTCTCAAAGCCCTCGCTGCCCCATCAGTTGACTTGGAGAAGGAATTTCTCACTTCAAATCATTTCTCCAAGCCAAGCCAGGTGGCAGCTTGGAGAATGCATTTAAAGTTGTTTTCTTTCCACCTCTCCCTTCCCTCCTTCCTTCCTTCCTTCCTTCCTTCCTTCCTTCCTTCCTTCCTTCCTTCCTTCCTTCCTTCCTTCCTTCCTTCCTTCCTTCCTTCCTTCCTTCCTTCCTTCCTTCCGTCCGTCTTGTGTCTCTCAAACATCAGACATTTATTCTGTGTGGCACTTACGTCAAGCAAGTTTGGCCCACCACCCCTGTTGTGAGCTATGGGATGGAAATGACAGAATTTGCCTTGTACAGTTTGGCGAATCCCCATATTTTTCCTATAGGAAGAAGTCGCCTATCGTAAGGCTGATGTGTTGGGGGGTTTTTTTTTTCCAGTTTTGTAGCAAAATGCAACCTTTCGAGCACCACTGCTGACCCTGGGCCTGGACCTCTAGGACCTGAGAACAGGCCATGTAGTATAGGGGTGTCGAACTCATTTGTCATGAGGGCCAGATCAGAAATAAATGAGAGCTTGTTGGGTCACGTCATGTCAGGCTGGACCATGTGTGTACCTGTTTAAGATTAGGTAGCTGAGATGTAAACTTTATAAAGGATACAGACAAACACAATTAAAGTTTTAAAAAAAACCCCTTAAAACATTAGCACTTGTTGACCTTAAAGGTGCTTTCTTTGTTTTTCTCCCATCACGGGATCCAGAGAACTGGGCAAAGGAAGCTCTGGCTCTTTCCTGCCTTCCCCAGGGGACCAGGAGGGGGTGGAGCCTCAGCCAATGGAGGAAATGAAGGCTTTGCTCTGTAGCTCCTGTGCGATTGTGCTGTGATGCAGAAGGAAACCAGAGGAAGCAAGAAGGAAGGAAGAGAGAGGGAGAAGGAAGCAGATGACAGCCAGTTACTTAGGGGGCTGATTTGGCCCCCGGGCCGCATGTCTGACACCCCTGATCTAGTGTCGCTCCCTCTTCCCCTCCCCCCCCAATCCACCCGAAGGGTGTCCTTTTTTCCTTAACACCCCCCCCCCCCCCCATCCCACAGCTACTGTCAAGCTCCTTGAATGCTACGTGCATGGGCCTCATGGATGCGGGACTTCCCCTGAATTCCTTGTTCTGCAGCGTGACGTGTGCTTTGGACGCAGAGGGCGCTATCACCCTGGACCCCACAGCGAAGCAAGAGAAGGTGGGTGTCTGGATTTACTCAGGGAAGGGAGTGTGCGGCACGGGTATTTCTGGTGTCAGGGGGTTCCACAGGTTAGCAGTGTGGTAGGTTTGGGTGGGGGAGAAGATTTACATTTGAAACAGAGGATCCAGGCTCTGCTTCTCTGGCCTGTGGAGGGGGGCATGTGGAACCAACAGTTCTGCCTAGCAATGGCCCCCCAAACCTTTTTGAGCCTGTGGGCGTCTTTGGAATTCTGACACGGCAGTTGTGACCTCATTAGATCTCGGAAGCTACGCAGGGCCAACTCTGGCAAATACTGGGATGGGAGACCTCCTTGGAATACCAGTAGACAGGAGGCATGGGCAGGCTTTATTCAGCCACCTCTCTGCATATCATCCAGGCCACCAGTAGGGGTCAGTCACCAGAGGTCACCATGGCATCCAGGTGCAGGCACACATACATGTATAAAATACAAAATATATATATATATATATATATTTTTAAAAAAAGGAATTCTGACACGGGTTGGTGGGCCCACCAGTCACAAAATGGCTGCCACAGCAGGCAGAGCCAACCGCAAAATGTCAGGGAGCGAGGTTCTCTGTAGCTCTGATAATGCCTCTTCAGCATTTCAAGCAGAAGTCCTGTTAATCTGCCTTTTAATCTGCCCACCCAGTCAGCGGCCCTATTGGGCAAAAGGCCCATCCAATCAGCGGCCCTACTGGGCAAAAGGCCCATCCAATCAACGGCCCTACTGGGCAAAAGGCCTCTTTTAGCCCTGCCCACTTTCTCAAAGCACAGGGTGGGCACTAGAAAAGGTGTTGGCAGGCTCCACGGTGCCCATGAGCCTCCTGTTGGAGGAGCCCCTGGTGTAGCGAAAGAACGACAACCTTCTCCACATCTGGGCTCCTGCGTCTTTCAGTTGCTGTGTAGAAGGGGGAAATGTGGCCGGTGTTGCTTGTCGAAAACCTACTACAGTGTCAGGAGAAAAAATTTCGCTTACTTCAGGACTAGCCGTGTCTGGTCTGGTGGGGAACCGTAGGGAGGGTCAGAGGATCCAGTTGGACCTAACCAGACTGTCTCTGGCTGAGATTAAAGAAGTTTCCAATGGATCTTGACAGCTGTCTTATTCTCCGCCACCCCTTGTACCTTGCACGAAAATAGCCCTTCTAGGAGAATTTGTGGCTGATCTGAGACCAGATTATTCTGAGAGAGTTAATGATAGTGGACACTTGATTTGATTCCTGTCTCTAAGATGGTGTGGTGAACAGGAAGGGGGCTTGAGTCTTTGCCTCTAGGGCAAGACTGGCCAGACTGTGGCTCAGGAGCCACATGTGACTCTTCCACACATATTGTGTGGCTCTCGAAACCCCCCGCCACCCCGTAAGCCAGCTTGGACAAGGCATTTGTCTCTTTAAAATTCCTTCTCCAAGCCAAGCCAGCTGGTGGCTTGGAGAATGCATTTAAAGTTGCTTTCTTTCCACCTCTCCCTCCCTCCCTGCAGCTCTCAAACATCTGACTTTCCTGTCTTGCGGCTCTCAAACATCTGGTGCTTATTTTATGTGGCTCTTTCATTAAGCAAGTTTGCCCACCCCTGCTCTAGGGGCTGCTGAAGAAGGGTCTGCTAAATCTGTGACAAGTGGGGAAGGGGTGTGGTTTTGCCTCCGGGGATCTGTTCGCCGTTTTCCTTGTCGTGCAACGTCTTCCCTTCCTCCCCCAATTTAGTAACCTAATGATCTCAAGGTTGCTTCTTTGCCAGGTGCCGTGAAGGGATTGTGAACCAATCGCAGTTCCTTTGTCAGCCCTGGCAGGTAATTGCTTCCAGCGGTCTCAGCAGGTCAATAGCTCTCGCGTCTCCTCGGCCGCCGGAACCCCTCCGCCCTTGTAATGGCTTTGCTTGTTTATCGGTTGCCAGATTCGATCTATCGCAAACAGCCTTCTCCGCCCAGAACGCTCCTTTATCAACTGCAGTTGGCCTCCGCACCTTCCTCTCCCTCCACTCCTTCCTCTCCCTGTAGTCGGCATACAGCCCTGTCTCTCTCTTTGCAAGCTTTCCCCAGAAAGAAATGGGATCTTCCATTCTTTGTAGGCCTGCTAGACTAGGGGTCTCTGACCCGGTACTTGCAGGTGCTGTGGCACCCGCCAAAAACCATTTCTGGCAGTCCCCAGGTTGAGGTTTTCTCCAGAGCTAGCGTCACAGGAATTTGGTATGCTGGCTGCTGATAAGTGGAATACGTCTCTCAGATGAAGATATTTGAAACAGCATTACAGGCTTTACTGCTAGAGGCTGATTAGGAACGGTGGCTCAGTGGTAGAGCATCTGCTTGGGAAGCAGAAGGTCCCAGGTTCAATCCCTGGCATCTCCAAAAAAGGGTCCAGGCAAATAGGTGTGAAAATCCTCAGCTTGAGACCCTGGAGAACGCTGCCAGTCTGAGAAGACAATACTGACTTTGATGGACCAAGGGTCTGATTCAGTAGAAGGCAGCTTCGTATGTTCATAAATTTACTATATATCAAACTTCTTTAAAGGATGAAAGTCTAAAGTAACGTCTTAAAATAAAAAAAAAATTTCTGAAAAAAAAGAACTATCTACAATCGCAACACGGTTGACGCTGGCACTTTATTTGTCCCGCGGAGTCGGGTGAATAGTCTTCAAGCATCTTAAGTCGGCAATGGACATGATTAACTACAAGCACTTTTGAAAATTTATTCTCTGCACTTTATACCTTGTATTCATGAATTCTTGATAATATGTGATGTTGTAGTGTTTAAAAATTAATTATATTTCTGAAGTAACTGTCATGATTTATTGGTTATTTTCCACAGTTTTTTTGTGTTGTTGTATAAGTCCCCAGGTGGGGGCAGGGGATGCCCCGGTTTGGAGGCCCTCCCCCCGCTTCAGGGTCTTCGGAAAGTGGGGGAGGGAAATGTCCGCTGGGCACTCCATGATTCCGTATGGAGACCGATTCCCATAGGGAATAATGGAGATTTGATCTGCAGATATCTGGGGCTCTGGGGAGGCTGTTTTCTGAGGTAGAAGCGCCACATTTTTAGCTTAGCATTTGATGACTCTCCTCAAAATATCCCCCACGTTTCAAAACTATTCAACTCGGGGCGGGGGGGGGGATCCAATTCTATGAGCCCCAAAAGAAGGTACCCCTAACCGTCATTATTCCAAATGGAGGGAAGGCATTTAAAAGGAGTGTGATCCCTTTAAATGTGATGGCCAGAACTCCCTTTGGAGTTCAATTATGCTTGCCACACCCTTGCTCCTGGCTCCACCCCTGAAGTCACCTGGCTCCACCCCCCAGGTCCTCAGATATTTCTTGAGGCGGACTTGGCAACCCTGCACTCAGCCCAGGTGTTTTTAGAAAGTGGGTGGGGCCAGGTGGGGCAGCAAGGCTTCGGATTGGCTACTGGAGATTTGATTGACTGTGCAGATTTGTAGAATGTCGCTTTGGCAGCAGCTGCCGCTATAGCACAAGGATCTACTCTGTGTTGCTGAAGTTAAACCGCCTGCTGTGGCAGCCATTTTGTAGCTGGCTCCACCTCCTGCGGCAGCCATTTTGCTGCTTTGTCCACCATGCCGTGTCAGAATTCCAAATATGCCTGCTGACTCAGAAAGATTGTGGGGGGGCTCCCTGCGCTAGATGAATGCGGTGCAAAGCCGTCAGTTGGAACTGGTGGATTATATCTGTGGGTGGAAGGTGCGAGTTTCTTTTCTCTCCCTTCCTGTTGATTCCCCAAATGGCCTGGGCGGTGAGGCAAAAAAGTTTCGATCCAGTCCTCCCTTTTGGAATAAAGTACCTTTGAAAAGTCATTACTTGTTCTGAATCACGCTGTACCTTTCCCATTCCTGCGATCCTGAATTGATTTACTGGATTAACGACACGAGTAGCGTTTTCCTGCATAGTTACTCATGTGAGTATTTTTAAAAATTAATTTAGCGGCTATCTGCCTGTCAAGGAACTAAAGAGCAGCTTCATGGGGGAGGGTTGCCAAGAGGAACAGAACTGGCAAAGCGAATGGGTGCAAGCAGAGCATCATGGAGAACTCCTGTTGCATCCCAGACATCTATGTCGGGGCAATCCCATTGCCTGTAAAATAATAATAAAATAATATTCTCCTGATTCTCCATTTGTGGAGTGTCTGTTTTTTCCCAAGCATAACTGAAAAATTCAATTTAGCGCTGCCCAGGAACAGTGCCCCTGGCCCCTTCCACAGTCTCACCAACTGCCTGGATAAACCTATGAAGCAGAGGTCCATCAGTGGCTATGAGCCACAGCGTATTGTTGGAACTCTCTGTCTGGGGCAGTGATGCTCTGTATCCTTGGTGCTTGCAGGGGGGGCAACAGTGGGAGACCTTCTGGAGTTCTGGCCCCACTGATGGACCTCCTGATGGCCCGTGGGTTTTTTCGGCCACTGTGTGACACAGAGTGTTGGACTGGATGGACCATTGGCCTGATCCAACATGGCTTCTCTTAAGTTCTTATGACTGGGGCAGTGATGCTGTGTGTTCTTGGTGCTGAGAAGGCAACAGTACAAGTTCTGGCGCTGCTGGTGGACCTCCTGATGTCACCTGATCTTTTGGCCTCTGTGTGACACAGAGTGTTGGACTGGATGGGCCATTGGCCTGATCCAACATGGCTTCTCTGATGTTCTTATGTAGAGCAGAGGTCTATCAGTGGTTATTAGCCACAGTGTATTGTTGTAACTCTCTGTCTGGGGCAGTGATGCTCTCTATTCTTGGTGCTTGGGGTGGGGGTAACAGTGGGAGGGCTTCTAGTGTCTTGGCCCCATTGGTGGACCTCCTGATGGTGCCTGGTGTTTTCGGCCACTGTGTGACACAGTGTTGGACTGGATGGGCCATTGGCCTGATCCAACATGGCTTCTCTGATGTTCTCATGTGACTCAGAGTGTTGGACTGGATGGGCCATTGGCCTGATCCAACATGGCTTCTCTTATGTTCTTATGTGACACAGAGTGTTGGACTGGAGGGGCCACTGGCCTGATCCAACATGGCTTCTCTTATGTTCTTATGTGACACAGTGTGTTGGACTGGATGGGCCATTGGCCTGATCCAACATGGCTTCTCTGATGTTCTTATGCCTGTACAAACTCATGCTTTTAATATACTGCATTATCAAACTAAGACCCTGAGTTCGTATTCAGTTACAAAAAAAGAACGTGATGCACCCTCGTTCACCCAGAGGCTGATTTTGATTTTGTTTAAAGAGAAAAATCAAATGTTTGGGTCACCACTGTGGTGTGCGGTACGGTGGCAACGGAGACCTTAGTTGTGCAAGTTTTGCATAGCTTCTGTGTGTGTGTGTGTTAAATGCCGTCAAGTGACTGTCGATTTGTGGTGATGCCATGAGCTAACATTCTCCGAAATGTTCTATCGTTAGCAGCCGTTCTCAGGTCTTGCAAACAGAGCGCCGGAGCTTCTTTTGTGGAGTCACTCTGTCTCATGTTGGGTCTGCCTCTTCTTCTTCTGCTTTTGACTTTTCCTAACAGGATTGTCTTTTCCAGTGACTCTTGTCTTCTTGTAACGGCACCGAAGTAACGATAGTCTCGGTTCAGTCATTTTAGCTTCTAGTGCAGGGGTGGCCAAACTTGCTTAACATAAAAGCCGCATAGAATAAACATCAGATGTTTGAGAGCTGGAAGGAAGGAAGGAAGGCAGGCAGGCAAGCAAATGGGAGGAGGGAGAGAGAAGAAAGCAACTTTAAATGCATCCTCCAAGCTGCCAAGTGATTTAAAGAGACTAATGCCTTCTTCAAGCCAGCCAACGAGACTGTAGGGGTTTCGAGAGCCACATGTCACTCCTGAACCACAGTTTAGCCACCCCTGTTCTAGGGAAACCGCTAAAGGGGCCCTTTGTTAGCACAGGGGTCTCAAGCATCATGGTGCCCACAGACACTTTTCCTGGTGAGCGACAAGTGTCTTTAGAAAGTGCGCAGGTTGACTTTTGCCCAGCAAGGCTTTTGATTGGCCATCGGAGATTGGATTGTCTGTGCCGATTTTTAAAAAGTTGCTTCAGCAGCTGCCACCTCGACACAAGGATCTTTGTTGTGTGACTGAACATAAGTTCTACGTATGTGTGGAAGAAAATATTTTTAAACAATGGGTTCTTTAAAAAGATGCCTTGTTAAGAAGAAGAAAAAGGAAGAAGAGATTGGATTTATACCCTACCCTTTGCAAGCAAAAGGAGTCTCAGCAGCTCACAAAACCCAGTTTGGTGTAGTGGTTAAGTGTGCGAACTCTTATCTGGGAGAACTGGGTTTGATTCCCCCACTCCTCCACTGGCAGCTGCTGGAATGGCCTTGGGTCAGCCATAGCTCTTGCAAGAGTTGTCCTTGAAAGGGCAGCAGCTGTGAGAGCCCTCTCAGCCCCACCTACCTCACAGGGTGTCTATTGCGGGAAAGAAGATAAAGGAGATTGTAAGCCACTCTGACTCTGATTCCGAGAGAAGGGTGGGGTATAAATCTATGGTCTTCTTCTTTCCCTTCCCCTCCCACGACAGACACCCTGTGAGGTAGGTGAAGCTGAGAGATCTCTGACAGAAACTACTCTTGAGCAGAACAGTCTGGAGAGAACTTGTGGCTGACCCAAGGTCACATCAGCAGGTGGATGTGGAGGAGGGAATCAAACCCGGTTCTCCCAGATAAGAGTCCACGCACTTAACCCCTACACCAAAGAGGTGCAGAGAAGAGGTTTTAGACTGAAATGTTGATGAATTACTCTTAGAGTTACATGTAACCTCACTCCATGATGCTTTGTGGTTGACTCCACCTCCTGCAACAGCCATTTTGTGGGTGCGCCCACCATTTTGTGTCAGAATTCCAAAGGTGACTGCAGGCTCAAAATGGCGATTCATGCCCTAGTGTAACTCATTTTGCCACCCTCTGGAGCTGACCGTGGCTCATGTTGCAGAAAGTGTTGGTGTGGAAAGGAGCCCAACGGGTGTTGTTTGTTCTTGTAGGAAGCCCGAGCGATCCTGACATTTGCTGTCGACAGCGCGGAGAAGAAGGTGTTGATGTCCAACACCAAGGGGACCTTCTCTGAGGAAGAGGTGAGTCTGGAGCGTGAGCCCAAAACCCGTTGTTCTGTGTATCAACTTTGCAGTCTCTAAATGTCAAAAGTCTGCTTTAGATAAATTTGTACTACCGTGACTGTTGTTACAACAAGATCCCAATATGCAGGAGGGGAAAATAGAATTGTTGTTTTACAAATTTTATTTTACTGCGTTCTGCAGTGCCCCTTTCTGCCTGGGACTCAGGGCCAATTGCACCCTGATAAACTCTCAACAAAGGGGGGGGGGGAAATAAGATTGAAGTCAGTCTGGGCGACTGTTGTTTCGAAACCTCAGATGGGAAAGCTTGTAGGTGCAGTGCACTGAACTGGAACCTCCACATTAGCTTAGCTGCTGGGGTGTGGCCTAGAATGTTCATAAACATTCCAACTGTGTTTCTGGGAGAGCTCTCTCAGCCCCACCCACCTCACAGGGTGCATGTCGTGAGGGAGGAAGGTAAAGAAGATTGTAAGCCACTCTGAGGTTCAGAGTGGAGGACGGGATATAAATCCAATGTCGTCATCATAATTCTCAAGGGTCCAGTCTCAAATCGCTAGGATTTTTCTGCCCCAGAGTTGGAAAATCCTGAGCGGGATGAGCTACACTACTGTATAATGTGCTGATTTTCGTGCAATTCTGAAATTTGGCCACAGAAACCAGAATCCAGCTGTGTTACCTTCACGAAAAAACTTCTGGGACTATATGTAGCCCTCGTTTGGAAGGCCGGGAATCTTAAATCGCCGGCATTTTGCTCCCCAGGAAGGCCAAAACACAAGGTATTTTGTTTCTTAAATGTGTTTTGGAGAGCGTTCAAGCGAAAAAACAGGGATGTTTGAAAGCAGTTTGCACCCCACGCACCTGCTTTTGGGCTTCTAAATAAGCGACAGCTGTTGTGGTGGCAAGAGGGAAATCGGTGGGGGAATCTGGAATCCCTGAGCCAAACGCCACACTGCCAGCATTTTTCCACACAAGGCTCGGGCCTCAGACCTGCCAACATCTAGACCTGGATTTTCATATACCAGAAAGAAATATGAACATCCCCCCTCCCCCCCCCGCAGGGGTACCATTTCCGTCTTTTGGGGTCTATTGGACTTGGAAGAATTTGGGATTTCCATAAAAAATCCCAGATTTAAATATCGTATCAGTTTTAGGATCCAGGATTTTTTCGAAATACCTAAATTTTTTCCCGGTCCGATAAACCCAAACTGAAAAATACCGTTTAAAAATAATTGCACACCCTTAATGGTTGCCACGGTAACCAAGGCCTGGATGAAATATCACCGCTAAGCACTGCTGCGTTGGTAGCTCTGGGCTTGGCAGCCCTCTCGCCGGCTGTTGTGGGGTTTCAGAGTTTCTTGTCAGTGGGATTTTGTTTTGTTTTGTGATGTTCCCCCCTCCACAGCGGGCAATGGCAGCCTTTTTAAAAATAAGAAAACACCTCCTCTTGCCTGTTAACTGCCAACGATGGAAAGAAAGGAGGCTGAGGGAAATAAGAATATTGATGTGGCCGAAGAGTCCACATTAAAGCCTTTTTATTGTTGTGGTAAATGTTTAAGGGTTCGGCAATGTTATTGCTTGGTGGCTGATATCCTGGGGGTTTATTCATCCTCTCAGACGCAGTGCCCTGTTGAGACAGATGGCAGGGTGGCCATGTTCTCAGTCCTCTGGCGGCACAGCGACCGTGTTCTTAGTCCCCCCGGCAGCCATGTTCTCAGTCCCCTGGCAGCAGTGTGGCCATGTTCTAAGTCCGCCCGTGGCAGGGCAGCCATGTTCTCATTCCCCCTCCAGTAGGGCGACCATGGATCAGACCCCCAAGGCTGGGCGGCCATGTTCTCAGTCCCCACATCTGCCTGCTCCTTTTGGAACCGCTCTTGACAAGCCAACCTGAATGGGAGGCTCAGGGAGGTCTCCTGGGCTCACTTTTATTAAAAAATACGCATCTCTTTCAGCCAGCGCATCTGTCCTCCCCCATCCATCATGTCTTGTTTGCTTTGCGTGGGGACAGTGGTGATGTGGGGGGATGTGTCTGTGCTGAAGGGCCTTTCGAGAGCCGAAGGCCATGAAGATGGGGGGGGGGAGGCTTAGGAGGGCAAATGAATCTTTCTCCCTCCCACCCTACCCTGTCCCCTATATCTGTTTAGGGACCTCTGTTAGTATTCCGGAGGAGAAGCAGTGCGGAGTCGTTTCTCATTACCGCCGCCGTCGCGGTTTCTGCCAAATGGCTTGGAACGGCGAGCCCGTTTGGTTCTAAAGGAACAATTATGAACGCTAATGTGCTATTGAACGGAGGTGTCTGCCAGGCGCCATTAATTAGACAAGTGTTTCTGTCAGGAGAAGGGAAGGGTGTGTGGAAATGGCTTTGGGGGGGGGATGAATTCTAATGAGCTTTAGCGTGTGTGTTTTTGGAAAAAATAATAATGACAACAACAGAGAGGAATTCTTTTTAAAAACAACAACAGTTATTTTCCTTTTTCGGGGTTTATCTAATGTCTGTCATAAGCCGACTCTGCCCTGCAGGTTCCTTTCAAGGAATTGCAAGGAAATAAAAGTCTCTCTCCCCAAGTGGTTTACCTCGTATGTTGGGCCACACACCAATTATTAGTTCATGTAAGTCAGTAGAGCTGTGACGTGCCACAAGTGAAAGGAGCAGGGACTGAGGAGATAAAAGAGTTTTGTCAAGCCACTGACTTCAGGTGTCTCTGACAAGCGAGTCAAGTCGCATGTGTATAGAAGAAGTTTAAAAGAGAGCCAGTTTGGTGTAGTGGTTGTGTGGACTCTTATCTGGGAGAACCGAGTTTGATTCCCCACTCCTCCACTTGCACCTGCTGGAATGGCCTTGGGTCAGCCATAGCTATGGCAGGAGTTGTCCTTGAAAAGGCAGCTGCTGTGAGAGCCCTCTCAGCCCCACCCACCTCATAGGGTGTCTGTTGTGGGGGGGAGAAGATATAGGAGATTGTAAGCTGCTCTGAGTCTCTGATTCAGAGAGAAGGGTGGAGTATAAATCTGCAGTCTTCTTCTTCTAAAAATGTATCTTGCAGAATCACGGGTAAGCAGGCTGAACTTTCCTAGTAGCTGGGGAAATTGGCAAGGCCAACAAAAAAATGTGGAAGGGCCATGGCTCAGTGGTAGAGCTTCCTGTTGGTGTGCAGAAGGTCACCAGATCAACCCCTGGCATCTCCAGTTAGAAGGACCGGGCAGTAAGTGAAGCAGAATTCTTCCGGAGACCCCGAAGAGCTGCTGCCACTCTGAGTAGACATAACTGACCTTGATGGACCAGTGGTCGGATTCAGTATACAGCAGCTTCATGGGTATGAATCAGCCCTGTTTTTCCTTTTAAAGGGAGTGGAATTCTAGCAGGAGCTCCTTTGCATATTAAGCCACACGCCCCTGATGTAGCCAATCCTCCGAGAGCTTGCAGGGCTCTTTTTTTGTAAACTCTTGGGGGATTGGCTACATCAGGGGCTTGTGGCCTAATATGCAAAGGAGCTCCTGCTAGAATTCCGCCCCTGCTTACAATTAATGTTGCCCTTTATAAATTCTTGTGAATTAAGGGGAAATATGTGTCTTTTGCATAATTTATTCCGAGTTTTCAATTCCTGTTTTGCATAACTTTCAGTTTTGCTGACCTCAGAGGGATGAGAGGTGCTACCTAGGGTGTTTTACAGGAGCTTCTGAACCACTGGAAACTTCTATTTCAACAGCCAGCAGCCACATTGTGGAGTATACCTATGCAACCATAAGGCGTACAATCTTGGCATACATTAATGGTGTAACAGAGAATGGGAAATGGTGTAGCAGAGAATGGTGTAGTAGAGAATGGGAAGTAAATACCTGAGCTTAAATAAATAAATGCTTGGGCTTAAATACCTGCACATTAAGCAGAGAATGGGAAATAAACACCTGGACTTAAATACCTGCCCATGAAACTCATGAGATAGAAATATAATTTAAAAACCATCCAGAGTCCCTAGTAATTGATTTTACCCAGAGTGAGAGAATGCTGCGGAAGGAAGGAAGGAAGGGAGGGAGGGAGGGGGGAGGGAGAAGACTGCAGATTTATATGCCACCCTTCTCTCTGAATCAGAGACTCAGAGCGGCTTACAATCTCCCATATCTTCTCCCCACACAACAGACACCCTGTGAGGTGGGTGGAGCTGAGAGGGCTCTTACAGCAGCTGCCCTTTCAAGGACAACCTCTGCCAAAGCTACAGCTGACCCAAGGGCCAAGAAGCAACTGTCAGAACAGGATATGGAACAACTGATTGGTTTAGAATAGGAAAAGGAGTTCGACAAGGATGTATATTGTCACCCTGCTTATTTAATTTATATGCCGAGTACATCATGCGGAATGCTGGCCTGGATGAAGCACAAGTCGGAGTTAAGATTGCCGGGAAAAACATCAACAACCTCAGATATGCAGATGACACCACTCTAATGGCAGAACGTGAGGAGGACCTAAAAAACCTCTTGTTGAGGGCGAAAGAGGAGAGCACAAAAGTAGGCTTGAAACTCAACATCAAAAAACCTAAGATCATGGCATCCAGCCCCATCACATCTTGGCAAATTGAATGGGAAGACATGGAAGTAGTGACAGACTTCACATTTTTGGGATCCAAGATGGTGCAGATGGTGACTGTAGCCGTGAAATTAAAAGACATTTTCTCCTTGGGAGGACAACTATGGCGAACCTGGGCAGTATAATAAAAAGTAGAGACATCAGCCTGCCAACAAAAGTCCGTATAGTCAAAGCAATGGTATTCCCAGTAATAATGTATGGCTGTGAGAGCTGGACCATAAGGAAGGCCGAACGCAGAACGGATGCTTTTGAGCTGTGGTGCTGGAGAAGACTCTTGAGAGTCCCTTGGACTGCAAGAAGATCCAGTCAGTCAGTTCTAAGGGAAGTCAACCCAGACTGTTCCCTGGAAGGTCGGATGCTGAAGCTCAAATACTTTGGCCACCCAATAAGAACGGAGCACTCATTGGAGAAGACCCTGATGCTGGGAAAGACAGACAGAAGGCAAAAGAAGAAGGGGACGGCAAAAGATGAGACTGCTGGACAGCATTACTGATGTAACAAACACGAATTTGAGCAGACTTCATAGGATGGTGGAAGACAGGAGGGCCTGGCGTGACTTGGTCCGTGGGGTCGCAAAGAGTCGGACTCGACTGTGCGACCGAACAACAAAAAGGATTAGGGTTAGCTCTGCCAAAGGCTGAGAATCTTGGATGGGGAAAGATCTCTTATGGATCCAGCCTGGCTCTTCATAGTGCACAGTCCCCCTAAACTCTGGGGTGGAAAAGAGACACGGGGCTCTCTTTTCACCTGGGAACAGGTGCCCAACCACTGGGCAAGCATGTCAGTCCTCTTCTACTTCCCTGGCAGCCAGCCATTCCAGAGCCACAGGAGACGGGTTGTTGTCGGGATCGACCCGCTGAGCTGGCATCTATCAGCCGCTGTCGAATTCTCTGCCGGGGGAAACTTTTTTCTCTCGGAAAGCAACAGGCAGCCTCAGAGCACGCAATAAATAATGATGATTTACCATCTTTTCCCGGCGAGTGCTCAGAGCCGTGCGCCGCATGCTAACGCCATCATTGGCTCGGTTAAAGCCCTGCAGGCTTGGCAAAAGTGTATGTGCGGGTAGGGCGGGAGGAACGTTCAGCTCCCTTGGCGTTGAAAGCTGCCAGGTCCCCCCTCGAGTCAGGCGGGTTTCACCTGATCGACTTCTGCGGCGAAGTCTTAAATCTATTTTGTGGGCTGCTGTCTGGAAAAATAAGTCCCCCATCTACCGGCAAAGAGAAAGGAGAGCCTGCTCGTTTTGACAATAGAGGCTTACATTCCCTGTTTGGCAATCGCAGTAGGAAAGCCATCTGCTGAGCGTCCAGTTTTGTCTCAAACAAAGTGGATCGATGGCTTCTCTCGGTCATGATGGGACCCTTTAACGAGGGGCAGGGATGGAATCCTGGCGGGAGCCCCTTTGCATATTAGGCCTCATCCTCCAAGAGCTTACAAGGCTCTTTTTTTTGTGGAATTCTAGCAGGAGCTCCTTTGTATATTAGGCCCCACCCCCCTGATGGAGCCAATCCTCCAAAAGCTTACAAGGCTCTTTTTTGTGGAATTCTAGCAGGAGCTCCTTTGTATATTAGGCCCCACCCCCCTGATGGAGCCAATCCTCCAAAAGCTTACAAGGCTCTTTTTTTGTGGAATTCTAGCAGGAGCTCCTTTGCATATTAGGCCCTACCCCCCTGATGGAGCCAATCAAGAGCTTACAAGGCTCTTTTTTGTGGAATTCTAGCAGGAACTCCTTTGCATATTAGGCCCCACCCCCCTGATGGAGCCAATCCTCCAGGAGCTTACAAGGCTCTTTTTTGTGGAATTCTAGCAGGAGCTCCTTTGCATATTAGGCCCCACCCCCCTGATGGAGGCATTCCTTCAAGAGCTTACAAGGCTCTTTTTTTGTAAGCGCTCAGGGATCTTCTCAATCAATCAATCAACATTTTATTTATATCCCGCCCTCCCTGCTGGAGCAGGCTCAGGGCGGCTAACAGCATCAAATACAGTAAATTATACAATAAATATTTAAAAAGAGTAACTAATTTAAACATTTTAATTTAAAATTTCTAAAATTAACATTCTGGTGCTATTTCAGCATGATGGTGAAAGTCATTTAGGCGAGTCCCTCTGTCATTTTAATCGGTGAAGGCCATCCCAAAAAGGATGGTCTTGCAGGCCCTGCAAAACTGTTCAAAGTCCCGCAGGGCCCGCACTTCTTCCGGGAGCTGGTTCCATAGGTGTGGGGCTACAATAGAGAAGGCCCGCATGCGAGTGCTCTGCAGTTTTGCCTCCTTCGGCCCGGGGATGGTCAGTTGGTTCTTCCCTGAAAAAGAAGAAGAAGAAGAAGAAGAAGAAGAAGAAGAAGAAGAAGAAGAAGAAGAAGAAGAAGAAGAAGAAGAAGAAGAATTGCAGATTTATATCCCGCCCTTCTCCCTGAATCAGAGACTCAGAGTGGCTTACAATCTCCTATGTCTTCTCCCCTCACAACAGACACCCTGTGAGGTGGGTGGGGCTGGAGAGGGCTCTCACAGCAGCTGCCCTTTCAAGGACAACCTCTGCCAGAGCTCTGGCTGACCCAAGGCCATTCCAGCAGGTGCAAGTGGAGGAGTGGGGAATCAAACCCGGTTCTCCCAGATAAGAGTCTGCCCTTTCAAGGACAACCTCTGCCAGAGCTATGGCTGACCCAAGGCCATTCCAGCAGGTGCAAGTGGAGGAGTGGGGAATCAAACCTGGTTCTCCCAGATAAGAGTCCACACACTTAACCACTACACCAAACTGGCTCTCCCTGCTGATCTCAGTGGTCTCTGAGGTCCATATGGGGAAAGACGGTCCCTCAGGTAGGCAGGTCCTCGGCCATATAGGGCTTTAAAGGTAATAACCAGCACTTTGTAACGAATCCGGTATATAACTGGCAACCAGTGCAGTCTGCGCAGCCCTGGCTGTACGTGCTCCCATTTCGGGAGCCCCAATAGCAGCCTAGACGCCGCGTTCTGCACCAACTGCAGCTGATGTTTTTATGTGACCTTAAGCCCTTCAGGTCAAGGCAAGAGGCATTCAGAGGTGTTTTGCCATTGTCTGCCTCTGCATAGCAAACCTGGCCTTCTTTGGTGTTCTTCCATCCAAGGACTAACAAGGGCCAACCATTCTTAGCTTCCAAGATCTGATGAAATGGGGTCAGCCTGGGCCATCCGGGTGAGGACAGTGTTTGTCACTCCTTGCAGTTCAGATTCCTGACGAATCCTCTGCTCCCAGCAGCTACTTTTAGAGACCCTTGGTTGAAGAATGCAAGCTTCTGATACGGCTTTGGGCACCGTTTCCCCAGCACATTAGGACTGAGCTCTTGGAACTGGAAGTGCTGAATCAGGGTTGCGGAGCTGCCCAAATGGAGGTTGTAAATAAGCAAGTCTCACATTCGACTGCGGTAGACGAGTCTTTGGTGCATCCGAACCCCTGGCTGCAGTCCCCGAGCAGAGTGCGTTTGCAAACGAATTTTCCGAGTTTCCCCTCCTCCCTAGTCTCTCATTTCTAGGATTCACTTCTTACAAAAGAATGGAAACGAATCTCTAAAAAGACGGAAAGGCAAGCACCAGTCGTTTCCGACTCTGGGGTGACGTCGCTTTCACAACATTTTCACTGCAGACTTTTACGGGGTGGTTTGCCCTTGCCTTCCCCAGTCAGCTACACTTTCCCCCCAGCAAGCTGGGTCCTCATTTTACCGACCTCGGAAGGATGGAAGGCTGAGTCAACCTCGAGCCGGCTACCTGAAAACCCAGCTTCTGCTGGGGATCGAACTCAGGTCTTGAACAGAACCTAGGACTCTGAGTTCACCAAAATCTGTGCCCCGTGAATTGTCAAGAGTTTCCCGCGCAATTTTGCCCATTGTGCCAATGCAGATTGACGCGGGATGTCTTAAGGAGCAGCAAATTTGCATTTTAAGTGTCCTCCAATGCCTACTCGGGTCCCTGCATCCCCTTGACAATGCGACTCGGCTACCAGGAGAAAACTATACGTTCAGGCATCTTAGCACCCAGGAGAGAGATATTTGTCATGCCAGCTGAACACCAGGGAGGAAATTGAAGCAACCCTTTTGAACTCTCCTGCTAACAGCTGTTGAGTGGGGTGTTGGCAGGGCTCCATCCCTGACGCCTTGCATTTTAAATGGAAAACAGGCAAGAGAGGAAAAAACAGGACGCTCAGATGGTGGAATAGACGGGTTCATCTTCCGGCACCTGCTACCAAGATTTATAACCCTCCCTTACCTTCGGTCTGTGCCCTGGTTCCCTCTTTTGAAGAAGATATTGGATTTATATCCCGCCCTATACTCTGAATCTCAGCGTCTCAGAGCGGTCACAGTCTCCTTTACCTTCCCCACCCTCCCCACAACAGACAACCTTTGAGGTAAATGGGGCTGAGAGAGCTCTTACAGCAGCTGCCCTTTCAAGGGCAACTCCTGTGAGAGCTATGGCTGACCCAAGGCCATTCCAGCAGCTGCAAGTGGAGGAGTGGGGGATCAAACCCGGTTCTCCCAGATAAGAGTCTGCCCTTTCAAGGACAACCTCTGCGAGAGCTATGGCTGACCCAAGGCCATTCCAGCAGCTGCAAGTGGAGGAGTGGGGAATCAAACCCGGTTCTCCCAGATAAGAGTCTGCCCTTTCGAGGACAACCTCTGCCAGAGCTATGGCTGACCCAAGGCCATTCCAGCAGCTGCAAGTGGAGGAGTGGGGGATCAAACCCGGTTCTCCCAGATAAGAGTCTGCCCTTTCAAGGACAACCTCTGCCAGAGCTATGGCTGACCCAAGGCCATTCCAGCAGCTGCAAGTGGAGGAGTGGGGAATCAAACCCGGTTCTCCCAGATAAGAGTCTGCCCTTTCAAGGACAACCTCTGCCAGAGCTATGGCTGACCCAAGGCCATTCCAGCAGCTGCAAGTGGAGGAGTGGGGGATCAAACCTGGTTCTCCCAGATAAGAGTCCGCGCACTTAACCACTACACCAAACTGAAAGAAGAAAAAGAAGACAACAACGGATTTATATCCCACCCTATACTCTGCATCTCAGAGCAGTCACAACCTCCTTTACCTTCCCCCCCCCCCCCCGCCAACAGACACCCTCTGAGGTAGGTGGGACTGAGAGAGAGCTCTTACAGCAGCTGCCCTTTCAAGGACGACTCCTATGAAAGCTACGGCTGACCCAAGGCCATTCCAGCAGGTGCATGTGGAGGAGCAGGGAACCAAACCCGGTTCTCCCAGAAAAGAGTCCTCGCACTTAACCACTACACCAAACTGGCTCTTGCTTTCAAGCTTCTGGTCCCGGGGTCCCTAACCTTTTTGACCCCCTGGGCACCTTTGAAATTCTGACACAGCATGATGGGTGCAGCCACAAAATGGCTGCTGCAGCTTTCCTTCCGTCACGCAGCCGAGATCCTCATGCCGTAGTAGCGGCTGGTGCCAAACCAATGTCTTGAAAAATCTGCACAGCCGAACAGATCTTCAGCGGCTGATAAGAACCCTTGCTCTGAGCAAAAGCCATGGCTGGCCCTCCCACTTATTAGTCAAGCACTCCAAAGGGTGATGAACACATGGAATTCACTGCCACAGGAGGTGGCGGCGGCTACAAGCATAGACAGCTTCAAGAGGGGATTGCATAAGCATATGGAGCAGAGGTTCATTAGTGGCTCTTAGCCACAGCGTATTGTTGGAACTCTCTTTCTGGGGCAGTGATGCTCTGTATTCTGGGGAGGGCACAGTGGGAGGGCTCCAAGCCCCACTGGTGGACCTCCTGATGGCACTTGGATCTTTTGGCTGCTGTGTGACACAGAGTGTTGGACTGGATGGGCTATTGGCCTGATCCAACAGGGCTTCTCCTCTGTTCTTATGTGACTCAGAGTGTTGGACTGGATGGGCTATTGGCCTGATCCAACAGGGCTTCTCTTCTGTTCTTAAGCTTCCAAGATCAGATGAGATCGGGCATGTTCAGGGTGGTATGCTTGGCAGGCCCCAAGAAAGGTGTTGGTGGGCACATGGCGCCCACGGGCACAATGGTGGGGACCCTCGTTCTGTGTCTTAAAAGCTCCTAGCTGCTCATAAATCCTTGCTCTCATCTTCCCCCATCACGCTCTCTGTGGCCCGATTCCGTCTTTTACCTGTCCCTTATTGTCTTTCTCTGTGTCCAGCCCGGAACCCACTTTTGAAAAAAGAGGTCATAGTCCTGACCTACAGAACATTTCTTCCCCTGCCCTGTAACCTGGCTGAACACGCGAGAGAGAGAGAGAATAGGTTCTGGGGCTGATTGCTGGGTGGTGAAAGAGTATCAAGTGAAGATTGAGAGAACAAACGGTAGGGTTCACCTCTGTTTCTGTGAAAGTTATCCTGTCCTTGATTCTGGCTCAGTCTCTGCTACCTCTGAAGATTGACGGCACTAAATCGAGTTCGGGGAAAGGAAAAAGCCTGTCCTTAAAGGATCCCTCTTCTTTCTTGAATTCCGCTGTTCAGTCATCTTTCATTTGGCAGGGCCGGGAGGGAAGGCAAATGAATTAAGTACGGTAGATAGCTTGTGAGCGATGGAAGGAATAAACGCCTTTGAAGGAATAAAATTTCCACTGATTGGATAGTTGCGTGGGGAAGGGAGAGCTCCAGTGTCCAACAGCGAGCAGAAGCTGAATAAATTATGCAAAACAGAGATTGCTGCACAAATCATGAAAACAAAACTGTGTCATGCTAATGTACTTAATTTGCATGCTTCCTTTGGTGCAGGCTGTTCTGGGCTGGAATTTGGCTAACCTTGGCACGGAATTGTGAGTAGCAGTATGGTACGGCAACAGCAAAGTATTGGGCTTAGGGCACAGAGGCCCGGGTTCAAATCCTCCTTGGCCCCGTAAACTCAACGTGGGCAGCCTTAAGCCTGCCTGCTCTTGACTTCACCTATCTTGCAGGGTGGAGGGGTGGTGGAAAGTCCTGTCAAGTTGCAGCCGGCTTAAGGCGACCTTGTTAGGTTTTCCAGGCAAGAGACAGACAGGGTGCTTTCTCGGTGATCACCTGTCCAATCGCTAACCAAGGTCAACCCAGCTTAGCTTCTGAGATCAATGGGTTGAAATGAAACCAAAAGAGTTTCCGGCTCAACATTAGGAAGAACTCCCTGACGGTTAGAGCGGCTCCTCAGTGGAACAGGCTTCCTTAGGAGGTGGTGGGCTCGCCTTCCTTGGAGGTTTCTCAACAGAGGCTGGATGGCCATCGGACAGCCATGTGGATCCTGTGAATTTAGGGGGAGGTATTGGTGAGTTTCCTGCATTGTGCAGGGGTTTGGACTAGATCAGGGGTCCCCAACCCCGGGCCGTGGACCGGTACCAGTCCGTGGCCTGTTAGCAACTGGGCCGTGAGTTGTATAATTATTTCATTATATATTACAATGTAGTAATAATAATGCGACATTGGATTTATATCCTGCCCTCCGCTCCGAATCTCAGAGTGGCTCACAATCTCCTTTATCTTCCTCCCCCACAACAGTCACCCTGTGAGGTAGGTGGGGCCGAAAGAGCTCTCACAGCAGCTGCCCTTTCAAGGACAACTCTGCGAGAGCTTTGGCTGACCCAAGGCCATTCCAGCAGATGCAAGGGGAGGAGTGAGAAATCAAACCCGGTTTTCCCAGATAAAAGCCAACGCACTTAACCACCACACCAAAATAAAGTGCACAATTGTATCATCCTGAAATCATGCCCCTCCCTCCCCCGTCCGTAGAAAAATGGTCTTCCACAAAACCGGCCCCTGGTGCCAAAAAGGTTGGGGACCACTGGAGATGACCCTGGAGGTCCCTTCCACCTCTATGATTCTATCAGATCAGGCTAGCCTGGGCCATCCAGGTCAAGGCAAGAGAGGGACAGTGGTGGTTTCCCACTGCCCGCCTCTGCATAGCAGTTCCTGGTTTCCTTGGTGATCTCCCATCCAAATACTAACCAGGACCGACCCTGCTCAGCTTCTGAGATCTGACAAGATGGGGCTGTCTTTGGTCCATCTAGGTCAGGGCGATAGTGAGGATAAAAGGGAAGGGGACCTGTGTATGCAGCCATAAGCTTCTTGATGGGGAGAGATGGGAAGATTAAAAAAATTAAATAATCTTTCCTCCTTGGCTTAGAGTACTCGTGGTTCTGGGAAACGTCTAAATCAGGGGTGTCAAACATGCAGCCCGGGGGCCAAACCAGGCCCCCAGAGGGCTCCTATCAGGCCCCCGAGCAACTGGCCATCATCTGCTTCCTTCTGCCTTTCTCTTGCTTCCTTCTGCGTAACAGCTTGCTTTGCCAGGCTTGCTAAATCGCACAGCAGAGCTATGGAACAAAACCTCTGTTTTCTCCATTAGCTGAGGCTCCTCCCTTGGGGAGGGGGGGGAGAGGCAGAGCTTGCTTTGCCAGGCTCTCTCAATCCCACAGCAGAGCTGCTGAGTCAAGCTTTTATTCCTTCTGTTGGCTGAGGCAACCCACCCCCTCCTGGTCCCCTAGGGAAGGAAGGAAAGAGCCACAGCTTCCTTTGCCCAGTTCCCTGGATCCCATGGGAGAAATACAAAGAAAGAGCCTTTAAGACCAATGAGAGCTAATGTTTTAAGCATGTTTTATTTATTTCTTTTTTTTAAATCACTAATTGTGTTTGTGTCCTTTTTAAAGTTTATATCTCTGTTACCTAATCTTAAATAGGTACACATGTGGCCTGGCCTAACAAGGTCTTATTTATGTTAGATATAAGTTTGACACCCCTGGTTTAAATTTCCCCCCTAAATGAGAGCAAGAGAGACGCACACAAACGCGCATTTTGAAGGAGTTATCTGGGCAAAGAAAGTTGAAATTTCACTTCGGAATTGCTTCTCTCTCCCTCTGGAAAGGCCAGCCGTGTTCTTTGAGACCGCCTCATGGTACGCCGCGCCACATTTTTTGGGGCCACGGCACTGGAAAACAAAGCGAGGGCTGCTGGAAGATGGATGAGATCTAATATTGAGCAGGAAGGCCGAGCTGGTACCTTATTTGTAGCTGTTTGTCTATGTTCTCCCGCTCGCTTGCTCGCCACACCGGCCGCGGCGAGGAAACCGCGCTCACCGCTGTTTGTAAATCAACTGCCAGACGCTGCCTCCCAGCAAGTGGCGGCCTCATCGACGTGGGGGGAAGGGAAGATGGAACGTGAGGTGATGTGCTGCACGCCAACACTGCCCCGGCTCCATGCGGCGCACCTGTAGTAATTGACTTACAGAGTCCTAAGCGGGCCGTGACAGTTCGTAACAGTCCCACATGCGCAGGGCTGTGGTGTTGGGCGGGGGGGACACTCGGCCCTTGTGTTGTACATGCTGGGGTTCGGTAACCTCCCTTGCATATAAATCGACTAATTAAGACACGAGGAAGATGAGCGCGCCATGACCCTCGATTCTTCCACAGAGGTAGTGGGAAAATCTAGCTTCGGGGTTTAATTGACCCGCGGGAGCCGGCGGGTGCCTGGGACACGCTAAATTGGGGACTCGCTGCTCGAATGTTCTCTTTGCATCAGTTTCCTGAGGAAAAGTCTTTTTTTTTTTTTTTACTGCTTATCTCTTTTGAAAGCTCCTGCTTTCTCTCTCTCTTTCTCCCCGCTGGGAGACCTTTCTCTGCCCTCCCTTTCCAAAGCGTTAGAACTTTTCTACCTTCTCCGTTCTCCGTCGGTTTCCTTTAATCTGCCAGAGGTCACGATGGAGGCCTAGCCGCAGGGAAGGAACCCGAACGTGTGGGTTTGGAGCGAGCGTTATGTGGAGAATGCTATTGGGCGCTGGACCCGAATGTTACACTTCACAAGTCTGCTGATATAGAGAGCAAATTTGAGTTGCCCCGACTGAGGGCAAGCAGCAGATTTTGGAACTGTATGAAGAAGAAAAAGATAATTGGATTTATATCCCGCCCTCCACTCCAGATCTTAGAGTCTTAAGAGTGGCACACAATCTCCTTTCTCTCCCACAACAGACACCCTGTGAGGTGGGTGGGGCTGAGAGAGCTCTCCCAGAAGCTGCCCTTTCAAGAACAACTCCTACAAGAGCTATGGTTGACCCAAGGCCATTCCAGCAGGTGGAAGTGGAGGAGTGGGAAATCAAACCTAGTTCTCCCAGATAAGAGTCTGCACGCTTAACCACTACACCACACTGGCTCTGGGACAGGAATTCATGACTCTACGATTACGTTCCCAGGATCAGGCAGATGCTCTATTTTCTCCATTGACTGAGGCTCCTCCCAAAGGGAGGAGGGAGAGCTCACTTTGCCAGGCTCTCTGAATTGCACAGCAGAGCTCCTGAGCCAAGCCTCTTTTCCTTCTGTTGGCTGTGGCTCCACACCTTCATCATCCTCTGAGGAGGGAGAGAAAGAGCCAGAGCTTCCTTTGCCCAGTTCCCTCAATCACACGGGACAGACACAAAATTTTTAATTGTACTTGTCTGTGTTGTTTATAAAGTTTATTTCTCCGCTACCTGGCATTACATTTTATGACACACAAGGCCCGGCCCAACAATGTCTCATTTATGTTGGATCCGCCCCTCATACCAAATGAGTTTTACACCCCTGAGATAGAGGTTGTAAAGTGGAGACTGGAGGAGACTGACCAAGAGAGGGAACTTGGGGTCGTGGTAGATAACTCACTGAAAATGTCGAGACAGTGTGCGATTGCAATAAAAAAGGCCAACGCCATGCTGGGAATTATTAGGAAGGGAATTGAAAACAGATCAGCCAGTATCATAATGCCCCTGAATAAATCGATGGTGCGGTCTCATTTGGAATACTGGTCACCGCACCTCAAAAAAGATATTATAGCATTGGAAAAAGTGCAGAAAAGGGCAACTAGAATGATCAAAGTGTTGGAACACTTTCCCTATGAAGAAAGGTTAAAACGCTTGGGGCTCTTTAGCTCGGAGAAATGTCGACTGCGGGGTGACATGATAGAGGTTTACAAGATTATGCATGGGATGGAGAAGGTAGAGAAAGAAGTCCTTTTCTCCCTTTCTCAAGAACTTGTGGACATTCAATGAAATTGCTGAGCAGTCAGGTTAGAACGGGTAAAAGGAAGTCCTTCACCCAAAGGGTGATTAACACGTGGAATTCACTGCCACAGGAGGTGGCGGCAGCTACAAGCATAAGCAGCTTAAGAGTGGTTTGGATAAGGATATGGAGCAGGGGTCCATCAGCGGCTGTTAGCCGCAGCGTATTGTTGAAGCTCTCTGTGTGGGGCAGTGATGCTCTGTATTCTTGGTGCTTGGGGGGGGCACAGTGGAAGGGCTTCTAGCCCCACTGGTGGACCTCCTGATAGCACTTGAGGTTTTTTTGCCACTGTGTGACACAGAGTGTTGGACTGGATGGGCCATTGGCCTGATCCAACATGGCTTCTCTTATGTTCTTATGTGTGATACAGAGTGTTGGACTGGATGGGCCATTGGCCTGATCCAACATGGCTTCTCTTATGTTCTTAAGCACTTTGTAGACACTAAAAGGGGTGGAAATTACCAGCAGTAAGTGATATTCCTTGACAAACCTCCTGGGTCTGGGAGAGACTCGAAAATAGCTATTATGGGTAATTTTGTACAAGGTCATGAGTTCACTGTCGGTCGTCTTTAGTAATACATTCTTTGGGATTTACTTCTCAGTGCACTGTGGTAGGGGTTTATAACAGAGGAGGGGTTTCCATGCCCGTAAGAACTCTTTTCCCAGAATGTGCTGCCCCCTAACATAGATGGGGCTAATGATACTGCCTGGCCAATACTCCCAGTATGGCAAGAGGCTAAGAAATTGTCCATTAAATTTTGGATTAAGGAAGTACGGCGAGTAATGAAATTGTCTGTGCAAATCAAAATGTGGCGGGAAGTGGCATCAGGTTGCAGCTGATTTACGAGAGACCCTGTAGGCATCTCAAGGCAAGGGACGTTCAGAGGTGGGTTCGCCGTCGCCTGCCTCCTCGTAGCCACCCTGACCGACAAAGATGGTGAGGGGCCTGGAGACCAAGCCCTATGAAGGAAGGTTGAAGGAGCTGGGCATGTTTAGCCTGGAGAGGAGGCAGCTGAGAGATGATCTGATCACCATCTTCAAGTACTTGAAGGGCTGTCCTATAGAAGATGGTGTAGAATTGTTTTTCTGTGGCCCCAGAAGGTCGGACCAGAACCAGTGGGTTGAAATTAAATCAAAAGAGGTTCCGGCTCAGCATTAAAAGAACTTCCTGACAGTTAGAGCAGTTCCTCAGTGGAACAGGAACTAGGAAATACACGTCCTTTTGTGATTCACCTAGATTTACAGAAACACCAATTGGCAGAGGACTTTATTACCTTTTACGGCTATCCAGACCAAGTGGCCAAGCCACACTCGTTTACCACGTGATCAGTCTGCATACTCAAATCAACAAACTGCTTGCATTTCAGCCCACAATACCAGATCCCCTCATCTGATGAAGTGTGCTTAGAGAGCATACAAAAGTTTATGTTCAGAATAAAACTTGGTTGGTCTTAAAGGTGCAACTTGACTCCTGCTTTGTTCAAAATTTGTGGCAGGACATGAGCACTTGCGCATCACATCTTCTGAAGAAGTGAGCAGTGACTCAGGCAGGGGTGGAATTCTAGCAGGAGCTCCTTTGCATGTTAGGCCACACCCCCTCTGATGTAGCCAATCCTCCTGGAGTTTACAAAAAAGAGCCTTGTAAGCTCTTGGAGGATTTGCTACATCAGGGGTGTGTGGCCTAATATGCAAAGGAGCTCTATCTAGAATTCCACCCCTGGACTCTTGCTCTTTTCTACTGACTTCTTGGGGGAGGCTCTTTTGCTTCCCAGAGATCCGTGAGCGTTCCTTTCTCTTCTGGCCTAACAAACACTCTTCTCCGTCCCTGCAGCTCCAGCAGTGCATCGCCACCTCACAACGAGCCGCGGACACCATCTTCCAGTTTTACCAGGACTCCACTCACAGGAAGTACTCCAAGTGGTGACTCCGCCCACAAGGGGAACAGAACAGAGACCGGCTGTTTAAGGCACGCAGGGGGAGCCGATGGGATCGTTCCTGCTTTTCTGGCTCCTCCCAAACGGCACGGCGGTGCAGTTCGATTGCCGTCGACTGAGCTTGCGTAACAGACTGCGGGTCGGGATTGCGAGAAGGTGGAAGTACGTGCCAGACAGCCCTCACCACTGTGCCCTCTACCCCTCAGGACTATAATGCACGCCCCTCTGCGATAGGATGTTCCGTATCTTCCTAGAGTACAGACTTTTCCATTTCTGTTGCATTTTGATATGCACATTTGTTGTTCTTCAACCAAAGCTTCAGTTGCAACTAGGCTGTGTAGAAGAAGTTTCATCTCTGGCCTAAATGTGGATATGGATTCCTTTCTGATCTCTCTCTCTCTCTCTTTCTCTTTCTCTGTCTAAAATAGTAGTTTTATGATCATTAAAGGTCACTGAATTTTTTGCTTGCCGTCTTTGCTAGAAGCTGTTCTTTTAGCCACGCTAATAAAGAGAGGGGGAAAGATTCTTCAGCTTGAATGCAATTAGTATCAGTGCTGCCCTTGAAGCGGAATTTTCTCTTTTCAAGTACTCCTTTTGTCGTGTCTAGAACAAAAAGCTCGCAGCAGGGGAGGGTAATTGTGACCTCGAATGGAGAGGGCAGTTGCCATCACCTCCCCCTTTACCCCAGACCAAGGATCCCCTAACTTTTTTGAGCCTGTGGCCCCTTTTGGAATTCTGATACAGTACGGTGGGCACAGCCTCAAAATGGCTGTCACAAGAGGCGGGGCCAACCACAAAATGGCTGCCGCAACTTCCCTTCAGCCACACGGTGAAGATCCTTGCAGTGTGGGGGCACAGCCAATCAATTTTCCAGCGGCCAATCAGAAACCTTGCTGGGCAAAAGCCCCAAGCGCCACCTGTCATTTTCTAGAAACGCTTGGTGGGAACGGGAAAAGGTGTCAGCAGGCACCATGGCTCCTGCAAGGGCTCCGCAGACCGATGCTTTTCTGGTTTGGGCTGTGAGTCGTCTTGTTGATTACAGGCACCGTTTGCTATGGTGCCCCCTTTTTTTTATCCTTGCTAGAATTACTAGGCCAGGGGTGGCCAAACTTGCTTAACGTAAGAGCCACACAGAATAAATGTCAGATGTTTGAGAGCCGCAAGACATGAATGTCAGAAGGAAGGAAGGAAAATTGGTGGGGGAGCGAGAGATGGAAAGAAAGCAGCTTTAACTTTAAATGCCTTCTTTGGCTGGCTTGGTTTTGAGAAGTGATTTAAAGACAGAAATGCCTTCTCCAAGCCAGCCGACAGAATGGTGGGGGCTTTGAGAGCCACACAATACGTGTGAAAGAGCCACACGTGGCTCCCGAGTCACAGTTTTGCCACCCCTATAGAGGAAGAATTGCAGATTTATACCCGGCCCTTCTCTCTGTATCAGGAACTCAGAGCGGCTTACAATCTCCTTTATCTCCTTCCCCATCAGCAGACACCCTGTGAGGTGGGTGGGGCTGAGAGAGCTCCCCCAAAAGCTGCCCTTTCAAGGACAACTGCGAAAGTTATGGCTAACCCAAGGCCATCCCAGCAGCTGCAAGTAGAAGAGTAGGGAATCAAGCCTGGTTCTCCCAGATAAGGGTCCACACACTTAACCACTGCAGCAAACTACTAGGTTTTGTGGCCTCAAGACCTCTGTACTTCCCTCAGAACGTAAGTAGCAACGCCTGCCCCGCTACATTCTCTTTTGGCCCTCTCGCTTCTCGCCTGCCGCGGGATTCCTCTGCAGTGTGTTAGGCAGCGCCGCTGCAGTCTCGGGTGAGAAGCCGCATGCGGAAACTCCCCCAGCAGGGAAGCCTTTATCGCAGCCGGCAGCCTTGACTCAGGCTGTGGGACACGAAGGAAGATTCAGGGGTTCTGCGCCAACCTTCCCTCCCTACCCGCCCCCCCTTGATTAACATTCTGCACAACTTTCCTGCTTCTCTTTAATCTTGCAGTTTTGGCAGCCACGGAGGTGAGAGCACCGCTCTTTGCCAAAACTGGGAGCCTGCTCCAAGCCTGGCAGATATTTCTTAATTACGCGTTCCCTGCCTCGGAACGCGGAGACGCAGCCTTGATTTCCCAGAGGAGTCCCGGCCTCCAAAGGCTGCTTCTGACCGGCCTCTTCGGTGCTTTCGCTCTTAAGCGTCAGAAGGGACCGCATAGCATTGTGGTGATAGAACTGCCGAGTTCAAAGGGTTTATTCCCAGAGCTGGGCAGCGAAAACCCTGGAGGCTTTGCTTCCGCCTTCCTTCGGGGAGCTGGAGACGTTCCTCATACGAGTTCTGTATACAATACTTGAAAGGTCAAGGTAGTCCCCTGTGCAAGCACCGGTCGTTTTCAACTCTGGGGTGACACCGCATCGCAGTGTTTTCACTGCAGACTTTTTACGGGGTGGTTTGCCATTTCCTTCCCCAGTCATCTGCGCTTTCCCCCCGCCAAGCTGGGAAATCCTTTGACCGACCTCGGAAGGAGGGAAGGCTGAGTCAACCTCGAGCCAGCGACCTGACAACTCCGCTTCCGCCGGGGATCAAACTCAGGTCGTGAGCAGAGCTTAGGACTGCAGTACTGCAGCTTTAACACTCTGCGCCACGGGGCTCCTGTACAATACATTATGATCCATCTTTTTGCTTCCAAGAGCAATGCAAGGCCGATGGCTGAATTGTTAGGAGGACTGACTCTCGTGTCGCTTGCCTGTGGCTACCCAACTGAGGTCATCGGCCAGGGTTTTGCGTGTAGCTGGAACTCCTTTGCATATTAGGCCACACACCCTTGATGTAGCCAGTCCTCCTGGAGCTTACAGTAGGCCCTGTCAGAAGAACCCTGTAAGCTCCAGGAGGACTGGCTACATCAAGGGTGTGTGGCCTCATATGCAAAGGAGCTCCTGCTAGAATTCCAAGGCTCTCCTTTGGAAGCTCTTGGGGGATTGGCTACATCAGGGGGTGTGGCCTCATATGCAAAGGAGCTCCTGCTAGAATTCCAAGGCTCTCCTTTGGAAGCTCTTGGGGGATTGGCTACATCAGGGGTGTGTGGCCTAATATGCAAAGGAGCCCCTGCTAGAATTCCAAGGCTCTCCTTTGGAAGCTCTTGGGGGATTGGCTACATCAGGGGTGTGTGGCCTAATATGCAAAGGAGCTCCTGCTAGAATTCCAAGGATTGGAATTGGGGGATTGGCTACATTAGGGGGCTCTTGGGGGATTGGCTACATCAGGGGTGTGTGGCCTAATATGCAAAGGAGCTCCTGCTGCACAAAAAACCTTGTCGTCGGCTAAACTGAGGTTTGAACTTTGGTCTCCAGCTTGACTGAAAAGCGTCAGTGGCTAACATCCTGGGGGTAAAATCTGGCTTCCTCCAGAGTTGCTGGGTTTACCAATTATCAAGCAAGGTATCTTTCTCTCTCCTCCCATGTGTAGAAAAGGACACTTCAAACACATTTAGACTCAGGAGACGACAAAATGATAGCTGTGTTCACTGGTAATTGCGGGGGAGCCAGAATAGTTTTCTCGTTAGGCTCTTGGGAGTCGTTACAGGGTGGGCCCCATTCACCCCAAACTGCTTCTTCAAACCACCTTCTCCCCTTTCTGCCAGATATGTTCTGTTAACGAGTGTCTTGCTTCCCCCCAGCCTGGCCCTTTGCCTGATATTGTCTGTATGCTGGTACCATCACCTTTGTAAAGAAAAGGAAGAAATATAGCAGGGGTGGCCAACGATAGCTCTCCAGATGTTTTTGTGCCTACAACTCCCATCAGCCCCAGCCAGCATGACTGATGGCTAGGGCTGATGGGAGTTGTAGGCAAAAAAAACATCTGGAGAGCTACCGTTGGCCACTCCTGAAACATGGAATGCTCTGCGATCCAGGTAGACCCTAGATTTCTAATTCTATTGCAATTCCTGCATTGGAGGCAGGGGTTTTTTTTGTAGCAGGATCTCCTTTGTATATTAGGCCACACCTCCCTGATGTAGCCAATCCTCCTGGAGATTACAGTAGGCCCTGTCAAAAGAACCCTGTAAGCTCTTGGAAGATTGGCTACATAAGAGGGGTGTGGCCTAATATACAAAGGAGTTCCTGCTACCAAAAAAGCCCCGATTGGAGGCCACTAGGTTCTCCCTTCCCTATCTGGTGCAGTTTGGTGGTGTTAGCCATCAGAATAGGACCACAGAGTCTTGGATTCAGACCCCCACTCAGACATCAAGCTCATTGGGTGATTTTGGGCCAGCCTAACCTTTGGTGATGCAGATTGGGAGGGGGAAAAAAATCCCAACTTCAAGGCTAAGTTAATGAGATCTGAACTCACTGAGGCTGAGAGGGGAAAAGATCTTGGGGTTGTCACAGGAGCTCAATGAAAGCATCAATCCAATGCACTGCAGTGCTCAAAAAGACAAACTTTCTGCTTGGGATTACTAGGAAAGGAATAAAATGGCCAATATTGCAATTCATTTATAGATCTGTGGTGCAGCCTCATTTGGAATACTGCATTCAGTTCTGGTCACCGTATCTCAAAAAGGACATTGCAGATCTGGAAAAACTACAGAAGAAGGCATAAGAGAACATAAGAGAAGCCATGTTGGATCAGGCCAACGGCCCATCCAGTCCAACACTATGTGTCACACAGCAGCCAAAAAACCAAGTGCCATCAGGAGGTCCATCAGTGGGGCTAGAAGCCTTCCCACTGTGCCCCCCCCTCCTGCCAAACACAAAAATACAGAGCATCACTGCCCTCGACCAACAATAAGCTGTGGCTAATAGCCACTGATAGACCTCTGCTCCATATGCTTATCCATTCCCCTCTTGAAGCTGGCTATGCTTGTAGCCGCCGCCACCACCTGTGGCAGTGAATTCCATGTGTTAATCACCCTTTGGGTGAAGAAGGACTTCTTTTATCCATTCTAACCCGACTGCTCAGCAATTCATCGAATGCCCACAAGTTCTCGTATTGTGAGAAAGGGAGAAAAGTACTTCTTTCTCTACCTTCTCTATCCCATGCATAATCTTGGAAACCTCTATCATGTCACCCCGCAGTCGACGTTTTTTCCAAGCTAAAGAGCCCCAAGCGTTTTAACCTTTCTTCATAGGGAAAGGGTTCCAACCCTTGAATCATTCTAGTTGCTCTTTGGAAGCTGCTCGGGGGTAGGGAACAGCGGCTCTCCAGATGTTTTTTTGCCTTCAACTCCCATCAGCCCCAGCCATTGGCCATGCTGGCTGGGGCTGATGGGAGTTGTAGGCAAAAAACATCTGGAGAGCTGCTGTTCCCTACCCTGCTAGGTCCTCCCTTGCTTATCCGGCGAGCAAAATGATGGGGGCGGAGGGTTGGAGCACCTTCTCTAGAAGGAAAGGCTGAAAAAACTGGGACTTTTCAGTTTAGAAAGAGATGACTAAGGGAGGGACATGGTAGAGGTTTATAAAATTATGCATGGGATGGAGAGCTGACAAAAAAGAACTTTTTCACCCTCTCCCCAATTACTGGAACGTGACGGCTTCCACTAAAACTGGGGGGGGGGGCAGGAGGAATTGGCTGCCAGAAGGTGTCATGAGGGCCTCAGAATCAACAGCTTTAAAAGAGGATTAGATAGTTAACTTGGAGAGTAAGTCTTTCAATAACTACTAGCCATGGCAGCTGAGGGGAACCTCCACATTCAGAGGCAATAATCCTCTGAATCCCAGAGCCAGGAGGCAACCTTGACCTCTATGCCCTGTCTGTTTGTCCTCCAGAGGGACTGGTTGGCCACTGTGTGAGACAGGATGCTGGACTTGATGGACCCTCACTGGTCTGATCCAGCAGGGCTCTTCTGATGTTCTTCTCAGGGGAGGCCTTCTCAGGGCCTCTGTGCCCTGTTGTTGACCCTCCAGAGGAACTGGTTAGCCCCTGTGTGAGACAGGAGACTGGACTAGATGGACCCTCACTGGTCTGGTCCAGCAGGCTCTTCTGATGTTCTTCTCAGGGGAAGGCCTTCTCAGGGCCTCTGTGCCCTGTTGTTGACCCTCCAGAGGAACTGGTTAGCCCCTGTGTGAGACAGGAGACTGGACTTGATGGACCCTCACTGGTCTGATCCAGCAGGGCTCTTCTGATGTTCTTCTCAGGGGGAGGCCTTCTCAGGGCCTCTCTGCCCTGTTGTTGGCCCTCCAGAGGAACTGGTTAGCCCCTGTGTGAGACAGGAGGCTGGACTAGATGGACCCTCACTGGTCTGGTCCAGCCGGGCTCTTCTGATGTTCTTGTGAGGGGAAGGCCTCAGCCTCTCTGCCCTGTTGTTGGCCCTCTGGAGAAACTGGCTGGCCACTGGACTAGATGGGCCACTGGTTTGATCCAGCAGGGCTTTTTTTTTTTTTTGTTCCTAAGCGCCATCACAGGGTGGTTATGGGAACGAAATTGGGGGAGGGGGGAGAAAAATACGCTGCTCTAAACTCTTTGAAGAAGGTGAGAGGGATTAAAAAAATGAGATAACAAACAAAAAAAATGGTTTTGCCATGCTGTTAAGCTGTACCATTCATCTCCGTCATGGCCCATTATGCTCTGCGTGGCTACCCATATGTTAACCACCACCACCACCACCCCCCGCCCAAGTCTCCCTCCCTCTTTCCAGTTCCCTGCTCCTCTCCTCTGTTGCCTCCGGGGCGTTCTTGGTGCTCTTTTAACCTTCACTGTCTGCCTCTCGGTAGAAGTGCAGAACCTGCTTTGATTAATGAGCCTAATTGTGTTGATGGAACTAAGATGGTTCCCCCCCCCCCCCTCTACAACCCACTGTGCTGGTGCTTTTTGAGGTCTTTGTTATTCTCTTTATATAAGTCAACCATCCCTCGGGAGAGGACGGAGCGCTGCCTGGAACCTCTTCCTCTTTTCCCCTCAAACATCCTTCTTCTCTCTTCCCCATAAAGGATGGGGTGACCTCGTCTCCTCTCTCCCACTGCAGAACACACAGCCTCTGCTTTCCTGCCAGCTCTCTGCCTCCCATTTCTTGCTGTGAATATTCAGTCAGGCAGTGGAGCATTACCTTACACCCCTTTTTCCTATAGCCCAGGAGTGGCCAAACTTGCTTAATGTAAGAGCCACATAGAATAAATGTCAGATGTTTGAGAGCTGAAAGACGTGAATATCGACTGGGAAGGAAAGGAAAGGAAAGGAAAGGAAAGGAAAGGAAAGGAAAGAAAGGAAAGGAAAGGAAAGGAAAGGAAAGGAAAGGAAAGGAAAGGAAAATAGATGGGGGAGGTGGAAAGAAAGCAACTTTAAATGCATTATCCAAGCCGCTGGTTGACTTGGAGAGCCAGTTTGGTGTAGTGGTTAAGTGCGCGGACTCTTATCTGAGAGAACTGGGTTTGATTCCCCACTGCTCCACTTGCAGCTGCTGGAATGGCCTTGGGTCAGCCATAGCTCTTGTAGGAGTTGTCCTTGAAATGGCAGCTTCTGGGAACGCTCTCTCGGCCCCACCCACCTCACAGGGTGTCTGTTGTGGGGAAGAAGATAAAGGAGATCGTAAAGCCACTCTGAGTTCTCTGATTCAGAGAGAAGGGTGGGGTGTAAATCTGCACCTTCTTCTTCTCTTGGAGAAGTGATTTAAAGAGACAAATGCCTTCTTCAAGCTGGCCAACAGGGCAGTGGGGACTTCAAGAGCCACACAATATGTGTGAAAGAGTCACAGTTTGGCCACCTCTGCTATGGCCCCTCCTGGTTCCTTCTCATTTCCCCACTAATTCCCTAATAAGGAGAACGAAGGTGCAGCGGTTGAGGGCATCAAGCAAAAAACTCTTGTCGCTCTGGTTTCCTCTGTTCCTTTTCTCTCTTTTCCGTTAGCCTGGCTTCCTTTGAATCTGTTTGCTCCCGCTCCCTCCCAGGGCTGGCTTTTGAGACGTGATTTTTGGCTTCTGGAACGAAGCGGCAATTTGGGTTTTATTCTCCGGAACGGGGAGAGGAGCGCTGGCCAATCTGCCCTTGCGTCTCTGCAGCTGTTCCAGGCCTGCTGACTGACCCTTCATTCTAGGACAGCTGTTTCCTTAACCGTCCCCGAATCCTGCCAAGGGGAAATTTTAGCCACTTGGTTCGGATCCTGCTGATTTGGGAAGAGGGGGCTGGGGGAGTGATTAATTCCGCCCGCTGCCTTAAAAAAATAATCTGTCTCACGCTTTTCTTTGGACCTTTGGTTGAGACAGCCCAGTAGCCTGTCTCCGAGAGATGCCAGCGGTGTGGAGAGACAACCTTTGCAGATTCAGTCAAGAGCACAATCTTGCCTCTGGAGTGCTCTAATAAGAGACCTTTATCGGGAAGGGTGGAGAGAAGGAAGAATCACAAGCGGACTGGGTTTCAGATCAGGGGTTCTTAGTAAATTCTAGATCACTGGTTACAATTATATATTTAATCTCAGAGTGGGAAGGGACCACCAGAGTAATCTAGTCCAACCCTCAGCCATTGCAGGACCTTCCCTTCCTGAGAAACAGTTTGGTGTAGTGGTTAAGTGTACGGACTTTTATCTGGGAGAAAAGTGTGCGGACTTTTATCTTGTTAAAACGCTTGGGGCTCTTTAGCTTGGAGAAACATCGACTGCGGGGTGACATGATAGAGGTTTACAAGATTATACATGGGATGGAGAAGGTAGAGAAAGAAGTACTTTCCTCCCTTTCGCAGTTGGGTTAGAACGGATAAAAAGAACTACCTTAACACAAGGGGTGATTAACACTGCCACAGGAGGTGGTGGTGGCTACAAGCATAGACAGCTTCAAGAGGGGATTGGATCAATATATGGGGCAGAGATCCATCAGTGGCTATTAGCCACAGCCTATTGTTGGAACTCTCTGTCTGGGGCAGTGATGCTCTGTATTCTTAGTGCTTGGGGGGGGCACAGTGGGAGGGCTTCTAGCCCCGCTGGTGAACCTCCTGATGGCACTTGTTTTTTTTTTTGGCCACTGTGTGACACAGAGTGTTGGACTGGATGGGCCATTGGCCTGATCCAACATGGCTTCTCTTATGTTCTTATGTGACACAGAGTGTTGGACTGGATGGGCCATTGGCCTGATCCAACATGGCTTCTCTTATGTTCTTATGTGACACAGAGTGTTGGACTGGATGGGCCATTGGCCTGATCCAACATGGCTTCTCTTATGTTCTTATGTACTCTTAACCGGGTTTGATTCTCCACTCCTCTACTTGCACCTGCTGGAATGGCCTTGGGTCAGCCATAGCTTTCGCAGGAGTTATCCTTGAAAGGGCAGCTTCCGGGAGAGCTCTCTCAGCCCCACCTACCTCACAGGGTATCTGTTGTGGGGGAAGAAGATAAAGGAGATTGTAAGCAGCTCTGAGATTCAGAGAGAAAGTTGGGGTATAGATCTACAGACTTCTCCTCCTCCTCCTCCTCTCCCAAGGGCTGTGCTCCTGAAACCAGACTGCTCCGCATCCGTCTGTTCCACAAGCACCAGCACTTCCCCCTGGCCCAAAGAGCTCTCCTCCTCCTCCTTCAAAAGGCTCTCTGAACCTCTTGAATCAGCGGCTGCTCCTTGCCTCAGAGAAAAGCACTCTTGTTGGCGGAGCAGATCTGCAGGAACCCAGCCCATCGGCTGGAAAGGCAGGCACCAAAGTATCTTCAACACTGGAGCCCTTTCCGGATGAGCAGAGGCGACGGTGACGCTTAACGCTTTAGAAGGAAGCAGAGCAGACGGCGGACTGCGCATAAATATATGATAAAGCGCCGGGACGCTCAATAATTCATGGCTCTTTGGGAGGTGAGAGAGCAGGAGAGGACTGTAATGGTGTGAGGGGGCGAGTGGGCAGGAGCAAGCAAGGAGAGGAGAAGGAAGGCACCGATCCGAGAGATGATTTTGATGTGCAGCAGCGTAGAGCGCAAAAGACTGGCCCTGGCTGTTCAGTTTTGGTAGGGCCAGATTAACAGTTAGGCCCAGTAGGCACTGGCCTATAGGTAGGGTTGCCAATCCGCAGGTGGGGGCAGGGGATCCCCCGGTTTGGAGGTCCCCCCCCCCCCGCTTCAGGGTCGTCAGAAAGCGGGGTGAGGGGAGGAGAATGTCTGCTGGGAACTCTGTTATTCCCTATGGAGATTTATTCCCATAGAAAATAATGGAGAATTGATCCGCGGGTATCTGGGGCTCTGGGGGGCTGTTTTTTGAGGTAGAGGCACCACATTTTTCAGTATTGCATCCAGTGCCTCTCCCCAAAATTCCCCCAAGTTTCAAAACGATTGGACCAGGGGGTCCAATTCTATGAGCCCCAAAAGAAGGTGCCCCTATCCATTATTTCCTATGGAAGGAAGGCATTGAAAAGGTGTGCCGTCCCTTTAAATGTGATGGCCAGAACTCCCTTTGGAGTTCAATGATGCTTGTCACAGCCTTGATCTTGGCTCCACCCCTAATGTCTCCTGGCTCCACCCCTAATGTCTCCTGGCTCCACCCCCAAAATCTCCTGGCTCCACCCCCAAAGTCCCCAGATATTTCTTAAATTGGACTTGTCAACCCTACCTAGGGGCCCCCGTGCCTTTAGGGGCCCCGGGCTGGCTCCCCACCAACATTTCCTCCCTCCTTGCAGCCCTCCCAGCCTTGCATGCGCAGCCAGCAACTGAGCCGCTCTTTGCCTGACTTGCCTGGTGAGGCTGCTGCTGGCCTCATCACCCAGTTTGCCTCTCTCTGCCTCTCCCCCGCAGCTTTGTCAGAGGGGCTTTTGAGAAGGTGGCTACAGCGGGGCCACGGGGGATGGGGCGGGTGCTCTCTGAGATAATTTGCAAGGGCCCCCCTGAGATTTTGACTGCCTAGGGGCCTCCGCAGGGTTTAATCCAGCACTGATTTCGGGATCTGGGAGGCGGAAGGAAGGGGTAAGGCCTCATTTGGAGTATTGTGTTCAGTTTTGGGCACCACATTTTAAGAAGGATATAGACAAGCTGGAACGGGTCCAGAGGAGGGCTATGAAGATGGTGAGGTGTCTGGAGACCAAGTCCTATGAGGAAAGGTTGAAGGAGCTGGGCATGTTTAGCCTGGAGAGGAGGCGGCTGAGAGGTGATAGGATCACCATCAAGTACTTGAAGGGGTGTCCTATAGAGGATGGGGTGGAATTGTTTTCTATGGCCCCGGAAGGTAGGACCAGAACCAATGGGTTGAAATTAAATCAAAAGAGTTTCCGGCTCAGCATTAGGAAGAACTTCCTGACCGTTAGAGTGGTTCCTCAGTGAAACAGGCTTCCTCGGGAGGGGGTGGGCTCTCCTTCCTTGGAGGTTTTTAAACAGAGGCCATCTGGCCATCTGACAGCAATGAAGATCCTGTGAATTTAGGCGGAGGTCTTTGTGAGTTTCCTGCAGTGCGCAGGGGGTTGGACTATATGACCCGAGAGGTCCCTTCCAACTCTCTGATTCTAGGTAGCAACTTTCAATGAGGGTTTTTATAAGTTCAGAGCATGGGGGAAATAAGACGGGCAGAGAGTGGAGTTCCGCCTAGCCTTCTGGTCTTTGTAGCTGCCAAGAATTTCGGGGTGGGGGGGGTTCCATCAGAGGAGAACTCAGTTCCCCAATGCAGAATAAGATCTTTCTACCCCATATCTTACTTTTCCCCCACCCCTCCCTCCGTTACTTGACCCCCGCCAGTGTTATTTTATTTAACACTGGCGGGGGTCAATTTTAAGCTTTTATAAGTTGTAGATATAGTTCTGCTACCATATGTTACTAATAAAATTGTTTATAATCACCAATGCAGAATAAGAAAGCTTCAGAGTAGGTCGAGGAACTACAAAGACCTGTCCTCCGGCTGTCGGCAGCATCCAGTGATGTGCATTTCAGAAGGGCAAACAGCCCCCTTCCCTGTTATTTGTTCTCGCTGTCCACAATTCAGAGACAGGCTGCCTCTGTGCATGGAGGTGTGATCCAATTGCCTTGGAGCCAGTTTGCTGTAGTGGTTGAGTGCGCAGACTAGGGCTGCCAAGTCCAATTCAAGAAATATCTGGGGACTTTGGGGGTGGAGCCAGGAGCCATTGGGGCGGAGTCAGGAGCAAGGGTGTGGCAAGCATCATTGAACTCCAAGGGAGTTCTGGCCATCACATTGAAAGGGACAGCACAGCTTTTTAAATGCCTTCCTTCCATAGGAAATAATGAAGGATAGGGGCACCTTCTTTTGGGGCTCATAGAACTGGACTCCCTGGCCCAATCGGCCATATGACTGCAGGCAGGAAGGAGCATGGGAAAGCAGGAGAACCCCCGCTGGGACCTGGGGATTGGCAATCCTAGCGCAGACTCTTATCTGGAAGAACCAGGTTTGATTCCCACTTGCAGCTGCTGGAACAGCCTTGGGTCAGCCATAGCTCTAACAGGAGTTGTCCTTGAAAGGGCAGCTTCTGGGAGAGCTCTCTCAGCCCCACCCACCTCACAGGGTGCCTGTTGTGGGGGGCGGAAGGGAAAGGAGATTCAGAGTATAGGGCAGGATATAAATCCAATATCATCATCATCATCATCATCATCATCATCATCATCATCATCATCATCATCATCATCATCTTCTTCTTCTTCTTCTTCTTCTTCTTCTTCTTCTTCTTCTTCTTCTTCTTCTTCTTCTTCTTCTTCTTCTTCTTCTTCTTCTTCTTCTTCTTTCCTACTGCATTGATAACCTGACTTCGACCCTGTCGTTCCTGATCCCTAAATTCCCTTAAGGAACTATGCCGGAGCTTGTGTGATCAACAAAAGGAATGCTGACTCCAAACGTGCCGGGTGCAATCTGCTGTTGTTTAGGCAGACACAAAACTCCTGAAGGAGATTTTTTTTTGAAGGGGGGGCAGGCTAAGGGGTTGCAAGTGGCGGAGAAAGATCCAAGACCCAGTCACATGGTGCAGGAAAGGCGAAGACACCTTTTGACAGCCGGTTCGAGAAGCTCATTGAGGTTTGGGGGGACTTTCCTGAACTGCCCACCTCACAATCGCTTTTACAAACATTTCCACCATATTGAGGGTGGGGAGTTGTGAGGCGCAGGCCTTGAATTCAGCAGGAGCTCACAGGAGCTCCTGAACCTTTCTGAGGGTTCCCCCTCCTCCTCCCCACCTACCTTGTCCATTGAACAGTAGTGCAGCTGCATAACAATCCTTGAATTAGGAGAGCGGGCAGCCAGCCAGCCACCAGGGACTTTGCCACACCCCTAGCAGCCCTCATTAACCCCTGGAGAAGCCCACGCCACCCTTTCTCCACTTTTGCTGTGCTTTTGAGCAGCTTGCTGACCTTTTGACGGGGCTCTCCTTTCTTGCGTCAGGTTGCTTTTGGCTGCTGGGGGGGCCCCCCGCATATGCTAATGAGTTATACAAATGAGCTCCACCACCTATTTTTCTGCAAAGCGATCCCTGGTGAGGCGGCAATGTACAAGGCAACGGAGACGGGGAGCGCATTGTCGTTTTATTGAGCATTGAGGCGAACACGTGACCTGTGCATCTAAAGCTGGGATGTGATGGTTGAAAGGGGACGAATGTCTGTATAAAAGGAACAGTGCTGGAAGGAAGCAGCGAGAGGATGGCAAGGTCTAAAGGGGGAGCTGTCCAAAGGCAAGAGGTAACCCCCCCACACATGTGCGCACTGTGTGTGGGGGACAGTCCCAAACACCAAAGGTCCTGGTTCCGTTACATGCCCAGCTTGATAGTAGTCCATGTCTGTCTCTTCAGGGTGGGGAGAGCGGAGTCGGTGTCTCCCCGAACTGGGTGGCTGTTGAAAGCAAAACTGCCCAGACCAAACTTTTGTCCTTGAGGCCAGGGGAAGGCAGTACCTGGTCAGATTTGGTCCCTTTCCACCTCTGCCCTTCGCCCTGCCCCTCCCCTCCGAAACTTAGCAAGGGACCAACCCCGAGTTCAGGTCCTGCCTTTCGCAACCGAATCCACAGCCGTTTCCTGCTTCGGTCGCTGCGTTGAAGCTGAATCAGCTTTTGGAGGTGTGCAGTTTCTCCATCTCGTCTTGGCCGTCTCCCCCTCTGCTCTCCCCGCCCCGGCCACCAGGGGGAGCAGGGCACGCATCTCTGTCCCGTGGGGCTGGCAGGGGGGCCGCCCTATGTTGGCGCTTTGTTGGAGAGATAGGCGATGAGGGCCACCACCGCCCCAACGTAGGTGCAGATCCCGAGGATGATGGACAGGACGGCCAACGCGAAGGTCTGTCGGGAAGCCGTCCACGCTCTGGGGTAGTCTCCTTTCGCCGACGCCTTGTTGGTCTGTGAGAAGGAAACAAATCAGTTGTCTGGGGGGAGGAAAGAGGTTTGGGGGCTAAGGCCCACCTGACGTGCATGCACCTGTCCTCTGCGAGTGCTAGCTTAAATGCCAGCAAAGCACATAGTGGCTGTGATGCAGGGGAAGCACTCTGTGCATGCTCTGGGTTTCTCTGTTGTATCATTTCATACATACTTGTATCATTTCATACTCTGGGACTTAGAAAAGAGACAACTAAGGGGGGGACTAGGGTTGGCAAGTCCCTCACGGCGTCCGGCAGGGGACTGTTTTCATGTGCGTGGAGTGATAACATCACTCGTAAGTGATGTCATCGCACCGGCGACGTCGCGCTCCGGCCACTCTAGACGCGTCCAGGAAAACTCTATGGTTTTCCTAGACGCTCTGGCAATTTGGGAGGGTAAACTCTATGGTCCTCTATGGTACATAGAGTTTTCCCTCCCAAATTGCTGGAGCGCCCAGGAAAACCATAGAGTTTTCCCGGAAGCTCCTAGAGCGGCCGGTGCACGGCTTCACCAGCGCGATGACATCCCTGCGAGGGGATCCCCCAATTTGGAGGCCCTCTCCCTGCTTCAGGGTCATCAGAAAGTGGGGGGAGGGGAGGGAAATGTCTGCTGGGAACTCTATTATTCCCTATGGAGACTTATTCCCATAGGAAATAATGGCGAATTGATCTGCGAGTACCTGGGGCTCTGGGAGGAATGCTTTTTGAGGTAGAGGTACCAAATTTTCTGTATAGCACCCAGTGCCTCTCCCCAAAGTTCCCCCCAAGTTTCGAAAAGGTTGGACCAGGGGGTCCAATTCTATGAGCCCCCCAAAGAAGGTGCCCCTATCCTTCATTATTTCCTATGGAAGGAAGGCATTTTAAAAGGCGTGCGGTCCCTTTGAATGTGATGGCCAGAACTCCCTTTAGAGTTCAATTATGATTGTCACACCCTTGCTCCAGGCCCCACCCCCAGTGTCTCTTGGCTCCACCCTTAAAGCCTCCTGGCTCCACCCCCAAAGTTCCCAGATATTTCTTGAATTGGACTTGGCAACCCTAAAGTGTTCCCAAATTTAGCAGGGGGGACTAGACAGAGAGGCATTGACTGCCGAGTTGCCTCTTCCTTCTTCCAGTTTCATAACCTCCCCCCAGCCAGACCCCTGAAGCCGCCCACCCAGTTTCCTGTTCACTTTGGGTGGTACTTACCTTTTGGGACAGGTAGAAGGCAGCGATGCCTAGTGGCCAGAAGCAGCACAGCATAGAGAAGACAGCCAGGCCAAGGTAATCCTGCGGCAGCAGTGTAGAGAAACTGCTCTCGCTCTCCGTATCGCTGTCGCTCGAGGAGTCGTTCTAGGGTTGGAAGCAAAAAGCGAGTGGTTAATTTTGGGGTTCCCACCCCCTCCATGGATGAATCCCCCCACCTCCATCCTGAGACAGTCGGCTTCCATTTTGGACCTCTGCTCGCACTTAGAATCCTAGAGTTGGAAGGGACCTTCAGGGTCATCTAGTCCAACCCCCTGCACAATGCAGGAAACTCACAGATACCTCCCCCTAAATTCACAGGATCCTCATTGCTGTCAGATGGCCCTCTAGCCTCTGTTGAAAAACCTCCAAGGAAGGAGAGCCCACCACCTCCCAAGGAGGAAGCCTGTTCCACTGAGGAACCGCTCTAACGGTCAGGAAGTTCTTCCTAATATTGAGCCGGAAACTCTTTTGATTTAATTTCAACCTGCGTTATAACACGCAGGTATGAGCTGCGAAGCCAGTAAAGCTTACTTTTAGTCGGCAACAAGCAGGGGGAAGGGAGCGAGCGGGGCGCCGCAGGGGTGGTGGGCAGTGGCGGTAGCGGTCCAGAGGGGGCTAGCAGCGGCCGCAGCAGTGGAGAGGGAGGAGGGAGGCAAGCTAAGCGCTTGCCTGGGGCACCGGAGGGGGGGGCCGAGAGCCCAATTTGCCGCTCCCCCACCTCTTGGTGCCCTAGGCAGCCGCCTACTTTGCCTAGCAGGAGGGCCGGCCCTGGATGCCCCTATCCTTCATTATTTTCAAATGGAGGGAAGGCATTTAAAAGGTGTGCGGTCCCTTTTAAGTGTGATGGCCAGAACTAGGGTTGCCAATCCCAGGAGGCGGCAGGGGATCCCCCGGTTTGGAGGCCCTTCCCCCGCTTCAGAGCCATCAGAAAGCGGGGGGGGGGGAGATGCCTGCTGGGCACTCCATTATTCCCTATGGAGACCGATTCCCATAGAGTATAATGGAGAACTGATATGCAGATATCTGGGGCTCTAAGAGAGCTGTTTTTTAAAGAGGCACCAACTTTTCAGCATAGCATCCAGTGCCTCTCCTCAAAAGCCCCTCCAAGTTTCAAAAAGATTGGACCAGGGGGTCCAATTCTATGAGCCCCCAAAAGGAGGTGCCCCTATCCTCCATTATTTCCAAGGAGTGAAGGCATTTCAAAGGTATGCAATTCCTTTCAGTGTGGTGGCCAGAACTCCCTTTGGAGTTCAATCCTGCTTGCCACACCCTTGCTCCTGGCTCCGCCCCCAAAGTCTCCTGGCTCCACCCCCAAAGTCCCTAGATATTTCTTGAATTGGACCTGGCAACCCTACGCGTGGGGCAGGGCTTGTCAGGAGCGTCCATCTTGGAACCATTTTGTCCTTCGAGCCCCAACCTCCTCCCTGTCTCTTAGAGGCCTTTCAGAACCACTTAACCAAGTTTCTCATCATCTGTAACGTAATATGACTGCCTATAATCAAGGGATCCCAGTGTGCTGCTCGAGGGCACTGTGGTGCCTTCTGACATGTTTCTGGGGAGCTGGCAAATGTCTTTAGAAAGTAGGCCGGGGCACATGAGGCTTTTCCCCTAGCAAGGCTTCTCATTTGCTATTAGAAATGTAACTGGCTGTGCAGATTTTTTAAAAAGTTGCCTTGGCGGTAGCAGCTGCCACCACAACACAAGGATCTTCACTGTGTGACTGAAAGTAAGCTGTGGCAGCCATTTTGTGACTGGCTCCATCTCCCAAAGCAGCCATTTGCTGGCAGCCATTTTGTGGCTGCACCCACCTCCCCTATATCGGAATTCCAACAGCACCCACAGGCTCAAGAAGGATGGCGAGTCTTTCCATAATCTTACAACGCTTCCTCTAAGCTGTGGAGTCTTGTGAGCAAAAATGCAACTTTGTGAGCTACTGCATGAATTAGTTTGCTCTGGGGCCATTTTTCCTGAGCGAAGACAAAATAGTGTGAGCTGGAGGCTAAAAAACTGTGAGCTAGCTCACACTAACTCAGCTTAGAGGGAACAGACTTACAACCGGTGGACCTTAAAGCTTTCCCATCACACCCCCCATCACAAACAGCATCCAAGATGGGATTGGGTGGATAGGAGAAGAACTGCTTCTCACTGGCTGGGAGTGGATAAAGCATCCCCTCTCCCCATAACTGAATCCTTTGCCTCAATAAAGGAAAGCCAAGCGCCGTTGTGGGGCAGGGGCTTCATGTACCTAACATCTGTCGCTGGGAACAATTGTTCTGTCCCCTGGTGACAGGAATCCTTCAAATGAGTGTATTATGAGATGCCAATCCCCAGGTGGGGGCAGGGGATCCTGCCGTTTTGAAGCCCTCCCTCTGCTTCAAGGTTATCAGAAAGCAAGGAGGTGGGAGGGAAATGTCTGCTGGGCACTCCATTATACCCTACAGAGATTGATTCCCATACGGTATAATGGAGAATTGATCCATGGGTATCTGGAGCTCTGGAGGGGCTGTCTTTTTGAGGTAGAGGCACCAAAATTTCAGCATAGCACCTGGTGCCTGTCCTCAAAACAACTCCCCAAGCTTCAAAAAGATTGGACCAGGGGGTCCAATTTTATGAGCCCCCAAAGGAGGTGCCCCTATTCTCCATTATTTCCTATGGGATGAAGGCATTTAAAAGGAGCGTGGTCCCTTTAAATGTGATGGCCAGAACTCCTTTTGGAGTTCAATCACATTGCCACACCCTTGCTCCTGGCTCCACCCCCAAAGTCCCCAGGTATTTCTTGAGTTGGACTTGGCAACCCTCGTGTGTATTCAATCTCTTCCTAACCTCACAGTGCAGAGAGGCACCAAGCGAGCCTTCTACATTGCTAATATACAAGCTCCAGATTGTTCTGGCCTATAATAATGATGGGTAACCTGCTAATAATAACAGTGATGATCATGGAGAAGTTCAAAAGCTCAGGAGGGGAAGCTGTTTTTAAAAGAAGCAGCTACATTTCTGTTGCCGCCTCTTTCTTTCTCGCTCTGTCTTGGAATCAGGCCTTATTTTGGGCAGGAGCTCACAAGAGTGGAGCTCTGGAACCTCTAAATGTTATTGCGCTCTTTCTTTCTCCCCCCCCCTCCCCCCCAAAAAATCCTGCGTCTGGATTCCATTGCTCAAAGCCCCTGTGAGAATTTTGCTGAATTCTAAGATTTTACAAACTTCCTAATATTTTTCCCCACCAAAAATGGGAAAATAACCAAAACATATCGAGCAGACAGATGGAAATCTTCCTCATGCCACTGTGGCCACATAGGAGAAAGTCATTTTAAAAAATATGATGGGAGTAAGGTTTTATGATGACCATTATGAAAGTCAGTTTGGTATAGTGGTGAAGTGTGCGGACTCTTATCTGGGAGAACCAGGTTTGATTCCGCACTCCTCCACTTGCATCTGCTGGAATGGCCTTGGGTCAGCCATCGCTCTGGCAGAAGTTGGCCTTGAAAGGGCAGACTCTTATCTGGGAGAACCGGGTTTGATTCCCCACTCCTCCACTTCCAGCTGCTGGAATGGCCTTGGGTCAGCCGTAGCTCTGGCAGAGGTTATTCTTGAAAGAGCAGACTCTTATCTGGGAGAACCGGGTTTGATTCCCCACTCCTCCACTTGCAGCTGCTGGAATGGCCTTGGGTCAGCCATAACTATCGCAGGAATTGTCCTTGAAAGGGCAGACTCTTATCTGGAAGAACCGGGTTTGATTCCCCACTCCTCCACTTGCAGCTGCTGGAATGGCCATGGGTCAGCCATAGCTCTCGCAAGACTTGTCCTTGAAAGGGCAGCTTCTGTCAGAGCTCTCCCAGCCCCACTCAGCTCATAGGGTGTCTGTTGTGGGGGGAGAAGATATAGGAGATTGTACTCTGAGTCTCTGAGTCAGAGAGAAGGGCAGGGTATAAATCTGCAATTCTTCTTCTTCCTCTTCATTATAATTCAAGAAGCATTTTAAGGTAGATGCTGAACTGATATACTTTAGTACACCTTCTGGTGATGTCAGGGGTGTGTGGCATATGAGCTCCGGCACCTCTTTTTCTACTAAATGACTCCTGCTTGGAACAAAACAGGAGCCCCAGCATGTAAAGGGTTGGATCTCATGGATTGGTTCCATTGGCAGCACTTTCTTTTGCTTGGGAACCCTTCTCTCTAACACAGGGATGCTGAACTCGTTTGTTATATAAATTAGGCCTTGTCGGGCCAGGCTGGGCCATGTCAGGTAGGGTTGCCAAGTCCAATTCAAGAAATATCTGGGGACTTTGGGGGTGGAGCCAGGAGACTTTGGGGGCGGAGCCAGGAGACATTGGGGGTGGAGCAAGGAGCAAGGTGGTGACAAGTGTAATTGAATTCCAAAGGGAGTTCTGGCCATCACATTTAAAGGGACCACGTGCCTTTTAAATGCCGTCCCTCAATTTGGAATAATGAAGGATAGGAGCACCTTCTTTTGAGGCTCATAGAATTGGACCCCCCTGGTCCAATCCTTTTGAAACTTGGAGGGTGTTTTGAGGTGAGGCAAAGGATGGTATGCTGCAAATTTGGTGCCTCTACCTCAAAAGACAGCCCACACCCCCCCCCAGAGCCCCAGATACCTGCGGATCAATTCTCCATTAGTCCCTATGGGAATCTGTCTCCACAGGGAATAATGGAGTGCCCAGGAGACATTTCCCTCCCTCTGCCCCCGCTTTCTGATGACCCTGAAGCGGGGGGAGGGCCTCCAAACCGGGGGATCCCCAGCCCCCACCTGGGGATTGGCAACCCTAGTATCAGGCCAGGCCGTGTGTGTACCTATTTAAGATTAGGTAGCAGAGATATAAACTTTTTAAAAGACATGGAGAAACATGACAAAAAAAGAAGAAGAAGATGAAGAAGATATTGGATTTATATCCCGCCCTCCACGGCGAAGAGTCTCAGAGCCGCTCACAATCTCCTTTACCTTCCTCCCCCACAACAGACACCCTGTGAGGTGGGTGGGGCTGAGAGGGCTCTCACAGCAGCTGCCCTTTCAAGGACAACCTCTGCCAGAGCTATGGCTGACCCAAGGCCATTCCAGCAGGTGCAAGTGGAGGAGTGGGGAATCAAACCCGGTTCTCCCAGATAAGAGTCTGCCCTTTCAAGGACAACCTCTGCCAGAGCTATGGCTGACCCAAGGCCATTCCAGCAGGTGCAAGTGGAGGAGTGGGGAATCAAACCCGGTTCTCCCAGATAAGAGTCTGCCCTTTCAAGGACAACCTCTGCCAGAGCTATGGCTGACCCAAGGCCATTCCAGCAGGTGCAAGTGGAGGAGTGGGGAATCAAACCCGGTTCTCCCAGATAAGAGTCTGCCCTTTCAAGGACAACCTCTGCCAGAGCTATGGCTGACCCAAGGCCATTCCAGCAGGTGCAAGTGGAGGAGTGGGGAATCAAACCCGGTTCTCCCAGATAAGAGTCTGCCCTTTCAAGGACAACCTCTGCCAGAGCTATGGCTGACCCAAGGCCATTCCAGCAGGTGCAAGTGGAGGAGTGGGGAATCAAACCCGGTTCTCCCAGATAAGAGTCCGCACACTTAACCACTACACCCAACTGGCTTTCCAGCACCTTAAAATAAAATATGCTTAAAACATTAGCACTTTTTGGTCTTAAAGGTGCTTTCTTTGTATCTCTCCTATGGGATCCAGGGAAGCAAAGGAAGCTCTGGCTCTTTCCCTCCCTCCCCAGGGGACCAGGAGAGGGAGGAGCCGCAACCAATGGAGAAAATTGAGGTTTTGCTTTGCAGCTTCTGTGCAATGGAGCAAGCCTGGCAAAGCAAGCTGAGGTGCAGAAGGAAGCAAGAGAGGGAGAAGGAAGTGGACAAGAGCCAGTTGCTCAGGGGCCTGATAAGAGCCTTCTGAGGGCCTAATTCAGCCTCTGGGCCGCATGTTCATGACACCCCTGCTCTAACACAAGAGGCTCTTTGTATCTCCTGGATTGGAGGAAACTTTACACCAGAGGAGAACTCTTAGCGGAAAGGAATCTGTGGAATGCATCCCTACGGGTTTAATCCAGGAGTCCCCTGACCTTTTTGAACTTTGAGGCATCTTTGGAATTCTGACACGGTACGGTGGGCCTGGCAACAAAATGGCTTCCACAGGAGGCGGAGCCAGCCGCATAATAATTGCCGCCGCTTAACTACAGGAACACGCAGGGTGTAGATCTTTGTGCTGCAGTGGCAGCTGCTGCCAGAGCAACGTTTTAAAATATCTGCACGGCCGATCAATTCTCCAAAGGTCAGTCAGAAGCCATACTGGGGAAAAGACTCGTTTCCTAAGAACACTCGGTGAGCGCCAGAAAAAAGTGTCGGCAGACAGCACAATACAGGCTTCTGGTTTAACCCATGTTGGTACCTGCGTGACCTTGCTCAAATAAATTGCCTCGTCCAGCTCTTACCTTGAGGTCCCTCAGGCCAAACCACACAAAATAGCCTTATTTCCCCTCCCCCCTCTCAGGAGACTATGCTTTAAAGCTAGGCTTCCCAACCCTCCCGCCCTGGCAGGGGACCCCAGGATTTCCACCCTCTTCCCCCGCTCCCCAAAAAACCGGAAGCGGGGGGAGGGGGGAAACGGCGCCAGGGAGCATGGCGAGCCGCCCGATCCTGGAGCGAGCGAGGCCGCCGCGCCGCTGCTGCCCCCTCCCCGCCCACTGCAGCTGCTCCTCCGAGATGGGCCCAGGCTGAGCCCATCTCGGAGGAGCAGCCAAGAGCAGCGCAGGCAAAACCAGAGAAGGGGAGGGCGAGGAAGGCCAAGAGCATGGTGAGCCACGAATCCGGGCCCTTCTAGGACCCGGACTCGCAGCTCGCCACGCCCCCGGCCCGCCTCCACCCCCCCCCCGATTCCACCCCAGAGGCGGAGCGGGCGAGGCCGCCGAACCGCTGCCGTCTCTTCTCCGCTTGCCGTGGCTTTCCTTACATTTCACAAAAGGTAGGGACTTCTGCACAGTGGCCGCAAAGTTATTGAACACTCTCTTCCCAGGCAAACCCGTTAGGTCTTTCTCATTTGGCTTCCATATGCCAGGCAAGGAGACGCCGTTTCCCCCCCCCCCCAGCTCCACCCCAGTGTCTCCTGGCTCCACCCCAAAAGTCTCCTGGCTCCACCACCAAAGTCCCCAGATATTTCTGGGGTTGGACTTGGCAACCCTATTTAAAGCAGGGGTATCAAACACGCAGTTCAGGGCCCAAATCAGGCCCCCAGAGGGCTTCTATCAGGCCCCCGAGCAACCGGCTGTCATCTGCTTCGTCTCCCTCTCCCTTGCTTCCTTCTATAGCACAGCTTGCTTTGCCAGGCTTGCTCAATCGCACAGGAGCTACAGAGCAAAATCTCTGTTTTCTCCACCGAACTGAGGCTCCTCCCTTGGGGGGGGGGAGGAATAGCTTGCGTTGCCAGGCTCTCACAATCACACAGCAGAGCTACTGAACCAAGCCCCTCTTCCTTCTATTGGCTGAGGCTCCTCCCCACCAAGTCCCCCGGGGAAGGAAGGAAAGAGCCAGAGCTTCCTTTGCCCAGTTCCCTGGATCCCATGGGAGAAATACAAAGAAAGCATCTTTAAGACCAATGACTGCTAACATTTTAAGCATGTTTTAAGTTTTTTAAAAAATATATATTTGTGTTTATGTTCGTTATAAAGTTTATATCTCTGCTACCTAATCTTAAATAGGTACGCACATAGCCCGGCCCAACATGGCTCAGCCCAACCTGACATGGCCCGGCCCCTCAAGGTCTCATTTATGTCAGATCTGGCCCTCATAACAAATAAGTTCAACACCCCTGATTTAAAGGACTGGAATGGGGAGGGGAAGTCGGAGCTATGATTTAAAGGGGCTTCTCCTTCCCTTCCCCTTGCACTGTTCTGCTAATAAGAAAAAAACCCCAAACATTTATTTATATCCTGCCTTTCATCCCGCTGGAAACCCAACATGGCTTACATAGCTCTCCACTCCATTTTATCCTCACAACAACCCTGAAAGGTAGGATAGACTTGCGAAAAGGAGGGCAGGAAGGGCTGCATCAGTGCTTAGTACTTGTGGCTCCTTCTACACGCCCAGGGAAATGCTGATTGACACTTCGGAGTCAGAAATTTTTCTCCAGGCCAGATTGGCAAGGGATCCTGGAGGTTTTTGCCATCTTCTTGGCCTGGAGGAGGGGTCACTGGGGATTAGGCTTCCCAATCCCCAGGTTCCAGCAGGGGATCCCGCGGTTTTACAGGCTCCACCCCACCCCCAGCTAGCTGGCCGGCAGGGGGAAGCTCAGCCCCCACGGCCACCACGTATCTCTAGCTCTCTGGCAGATTTAGAAACCTGCAAACAGATCCCGTTTTAAAATGTGTGTGTGTACCTTTAAATTTGAGAAGGAAGCAGGAAGTACTTAATGGGGAAGGGTCAGCAGCAGAGCCTCCTGAGAGCACAATCCCTCAGTTTGTTTTGCTTTCATTTCAGAGGAAGTAAGAGAGAGAGTGCGCGTGTGTGTGAGAGAGAGCAGCATAGCCCCTCAGTTTGTTTTGCTTTCATTTCAGAGGAAGTAAGAGAGAGAGTGCGCGTGTGTGTGAGAGAGAGCAGCATAGCCCCTGTACTTTTCAGATGTTGTTGTGGAGGAACCGGACCCAGAAAGTGTGTGTGTGTGAGAGAGAGAGAGAGAGAGAAAGCAAGAAAGCAAGCAAGGAAAAAAGAAAGAAAGAGCAAGCAAGCACAGCCTCTGTACTTTTCAGAAGTCTTTGTAGAGGAACCAGAGCCAGTAAGAGTGTGTGTGTGTGTGTGTTTGTTTTGCATTGTTTTCAGAGTCTTTGTATAGGAACCTGTTTATGGGATGGAGGAAAACTCTTGCCAGTGTTAGCTTGAAGAACAGCAGTTCCTGTGAATAAAGCCCCACTGAGATCGCAAAAATGTGAGCTTGCAAACTCTCTGCATTTTGGCTGCGTTTTGTGTGTGCTCACTTTCATTTATTAGAATTGCAGCTATTGGGGGATTGGGAAATGATGACTATTCACTGTATTATAACTATGCACTGCTGTATTTTTATGTATTTATTTTGGAAATGGGAAAGTCTGGTCCTGCCCAAAGTCTCCTGGCTCCACTCCCAAAGTCTCTTGGCTCCACCCCCGAAGTCCCCAGATATTTTCTGAATTAGACTTGGCAACCCTACTGGAGATGTGGGGGGGAGGCATTTGTGGATTTCTTGCACTGTGCAAGGGGTTGGAGTAACCCTGGAACTCCCTTCCAGCTCTATGCTTGTGTGATTCTATGAGAGCATGTGATTGGCCCAAGGTCACCCAGCAAGCTTCCATGGCACAAATGGGGATTCAAACCCGGATTTCCCAAATTTCTAATCTGAAACTTTAACCACTATACGCTGCTGGATATGGCACATGAGTCCCTGTCTGTACCCCACCCTTCAAATCGCGGGCACACCCGATTTAAAAAGAAGTCACTGCAGAAAATAATGTCGTTCTGTCCTTGGGCATTTATCACAGACTTTCATGAGGACAGAACGGATCTTGTTTCTGAGTTAGAGCATATATGGAACCAGCAGATAACAATTTTTTCCCTCCCACACGTCCATTTACCTTTGCTCTGGTTTAGATTACAGGAAGATGTACTTCTCTCAGTTCAAAGACAACCCATCGTTTCCTTAATAGGCTGCTCTCGGGGAACTTTGCGAAACTGCAGCCTGTTGTCGGTAGAATTTTAGCGCTTCGGGGTGTTATTAAGGTTCAGAAGATCAGAGACACAGGCCTTTGATTTTCAAATGAATTATTCCCCCCACATGCGCTCCCCCACTGCTAAGTTTCCAGTGATTAAGGATCCTCCTAAGTAAGTAAGCCCCGTGGCGCAGAGTGGTAAAGCTGCAGTACTGCAGTCTGAGCTCTCTGCTCATGACCTGAGTTTGATCCCGGCGGAAGCTGGGTTCAGGTCGCCGGCTCAAGGCTGACTCAGCCTTCCATCCTTCCGAGGTCAGTAAAATGAGGACCCAACTTGCTGTGGGGGGTGGTGGAGTGTAGATGACTGAGGAAGGCAACGGCAACCCACCCCGTAAAAAGTTTGCCGAGAGTCGGAAACGGCTAGGGGGCTACCTTTACCCTTTTTTAAAAGTAACTTTTTTTTAAAGTAACCGCACCTCAAAAAAGATATTATAGCGGGAAAAGGGCAACTAGAATGATTAAAGGGATGAAACGCTTTGCCTATGAAAAAAGGGTAAAACGCTTGGGGCTCTTTAGCTTGGAGAAACGTCGACTGAGGGGTGACATGAGAGAGGCTTACAAGATTGTGCATGGGATAGAGAAGGTAGAGAAAGAAGTATGAGAACTCCAGGGCACTCAATGAAATAGGAGGGTCAAGTTTGTTGCCAAGTGTATCTGCCCCTGTGGATTTCTTGCATTCCAGCCTTCAGGTGAGGCCTGGAGATCTCCCGCTTTTTCAACTGAACTCCAGCTGGCAGAGATCAGCTCCTCTGGAGAAAATGGCTGCTCTGAAGGGTGGAGTCTATGGCATTGTGCCATGCTGAGGCCCCTCCCCTCCCCAAGCCCCACCCTTTCCCAGCCCCACCCCCAAAGTCTCCAGGTATTTTCCAACACAGACCCAGCAGCCCTATCCTGCCTCGCCCCCAGGCCCCATCTTACCTCGAGATCCAGCCCCTCTGCATCGCCCACTTCGTAACAGACTGTGTGAATGTCCTTCTCAAGGGCCACTTTCCGGGGTAACTCTCCGGCCTGTTTGCTGTCCCCGAAGGCCGTTTCGATGTAATCTTTCTTCTTCCAGCCCTGAGGGTGGTTTGGCTTCCACCGCTCGGGGTACAACGCTGGGTCGGAAGGACGGTACGGCCCCACCGTCCTTTGCAGGCTGCCAGGGTCTAAGAGCTGGTTGGTGAGAACGGAGCCAGGCTGATGGAACCAATGGAAGTCGTGCAACGCCTGGCGGTAAAACGGCCTGGAGTGTTCCTGGTGACCAGCTTGGCTTGCCACCTCACTCTGGAGGGCCACCTTCCCGGGTGTTTTGGCCAAAAGCGGGTGCTGTAGTTCGTGGATGTTCTCCATGATGCTCCCTGAAGGAAGATGCTCGGTGCCTCCTTTTGAGTAAATCTTGCCAGTTTTTTCACCTGGGGAAGAATTATAAGATCACTAAGGGCGGAAAAATGGCTTTTAGGCCTACTGCAGTGTTTCCCAACATGGCTCCCATAGGCGCCATGGCAACTGCCGATATCTTTCCTGACACCCACAAGCAGTGTTCCCTCTAAGCTGAATTAGTGTGAGCTAGTTCACAGATTTTTAGCCTCCAGCTCACACATTTTGGTCTCAGCTCAGGAAAAATGGCCCCAGAGCAAACGAATTTATGCAGTAGCTCACAAGTTGACTGCCAGTAGCTCACAAAGTAGAATTTTTGCTCACAAAACTCTACAGCTTAAAGGGAACATTGCCCACCAGTGTTTTTAGGAAGTATGCAAGACCAGATGGAGCTTTGGCCCAGAAAGGCTTCTGAGAGAGTACTGGAGAGCAGCTGCCACCAGAGCACAACAATCTTCACTCTGTGACTGAGGGTAAGCCATGGTAGCCATTTTGGATGGCTCTGCCTCCTGTGGCAGCCATTTTGGATGGCTCCGCCTCTTGTATCAGCCATTTTGGATGGCTCCGCCTCCTGTGGCAGCCATTTTGGGACTGTGCCCCCCCACCCATATCAGAATTTTGAAGGTACCCACAGGCTCAAAAAATAGACCCTGGCCTACTGCATATCTTACAAATGAATCCCACCTGCTTGCAGATCCTCCCAGAACTATTTGCAAATACACTGCAGGGGCTGAAATAGGCGCCAATTTTAATTTTTACCTTTGCAAAGAAACCCATTTTCAGTTTCTTTCCCTTTCCCCACCCCCCTCTGCCCAATATGAGGATGATAATATTGGCCTGCATTTCAGGTCCGTTGTGAACCAAGTAGGGTTGCCAAGTCCAATTCAAGAAATATCTGGGGACTTTGGGGGTGGAGCCAGGAGACTTTGGGGGTGGAGGCAGGAGACATTAGGGGTGGAGTCAAGATCAAGGCTGTGACCAGCATCATTTATCTCCAAAGTGAGTTCTGGCCATCACATTGAAAGGGACGGCACACCTTTTCAATTCCCTCCTTCCATAGGAAATAATGAAGGATAGGGGCACCTTCTTTTGGGGCTCATAGAATTGGACCCCCTGGTCCAATCTTTTTGAAACTTGGGGGGTATTTTGGAGAGAGGCACTAGATGCTATACTGAAAATGTGGTGCCTCCACCCCAAAAAACAGTCCCCCCCAGAGCCCCAGATACCCATGGATCAATTCTCCATGATTTTCTATGGGAATAAATCTCCATAGGGAATAATGGAGTTCCCAGCAGACATTTCCCACCCCTCCCCCCGCTTTCTGAGGACCCTGAAGCGGGGGGAGGGTCTCCAAACCGGGGGATCCCCTGCCCCCACCTGGGGATTGGCAACCCTAGAACCAAGGCCTAGTGAAGTGTGGGAAGGGCTTCGAAAGGGATACGCGGACACGGATACGCGGATGTTGCAAAACAAAACAAAAAGCGCAGAACAAAGTAGGAGTCCAGTAGCACCTTTGGAGATAAATGATGCTGGTCACAGCCTTGATCTTGGCTCCACCCCTAATGTCTCCTGGCTCCACCCCCAACTCTAATCCCTTCAGTAAACCCTGCTAGTACAAAGCCAGGGCGGTACTGAAATTACCACAACATTCTGCTTCTCAATTTCTCCTTGCGATCTGCTCTGTTTCCCAAGAACGCTGCGGACACCGGCAATTGTATTGAACCCCCAAGAGAGAAAATGCACTTCCCCCCAGGCACACTACCCAGGCCTGAGAGATCTCATTAGAGGCTTGGCTGCTCTTCTCGGCCGACCCACGAGCCACCTTCCTAGTGTAAAAACAATTTTTTTATTATTCTACAACATATTATATCACCATTTCATTTACTTCTCTCAAATAAAAGTCAATATGTTGCATAGGGTTGTCAAGTCCAATTCAAGAAATATCTGGGGGCTTTGGGGGTGGAGCCAGGAGACATTAGGGGTGGAGCCAAGATCAAGGCTGTGACAAGCATAATTGAACTCCAAAGGGAGTTCTGGCCATCACATTTAAAGGGATGGCACACCTTTTCAATGCCTTCCTTCCATAGGAAATAATGGATAGGTGCACCTTCTTTTGGGGCTCATAGAATTGGACTCCCTGGTCCAATCGTTTTGAAACTTGGGGGATATTTTGGGGAGAGGCACTAGATGCTATACTGAAAATTTGGTGCCTCTACCTCAAAAAACAGCCCCCCCAGAGCCCCAGATACCCGCAGATCAATTCTCCATTATTTTCTATGGGAATAAATCTCCATAGGGAATGAGAGAGTTCCCAGCAGACATTTCCCTCCCCTCCCCCCGCTTTCTGAGGACCCTGAAGTGGAGGGGGTGGGCCTCCAAACCGGGGGATCCCCTGCCCGCACCTGGGGATTGGCAACCCTAATGTTGCATTTCCCCCTCCCCCTCCTCCCTTTCAAGACTTCCCCAGTGTTACCTACAATATAAAAGCAATAAAGGTAATTTAACATTAAAAAAAACTGTTTAAAAAGAAAAAAGGAACTTATACTTCTTTATGGTTATTACCTCATTCGATTAATGATCCAGTATATTACTAAATTAAGTCATATTATCTCTTATTATAATCTTTTAAGAAAGAACAAAATATTTTCTCATACTCTCATTTTAACTATCATTCTTATCTCAGTAAATTAAAAATAGCTGATAAACAAGTTATCCATTATCAAATATCACCAAGTGTCCTTTCACTCTCCAATGTGCTTCCACATAGTTCTGAAACTTTCGCCATTCATTATTAAAATTTTCCATATCAAGTTCCTTTAGTGTTCTTGCTAATTTGTCCATTTCACTTCAGTGCATAGTTTTCATAACCCAGTCCCATTTTTCTGTAATTTTATTTTGATTCCAGAACTGCGCATACAATGTCCGTGCAGCTGAAAGCATGTAGCAAAGTAATGTTCTGTCTTGCTTCGGAAAATTTTCTATTTGTAATCCCAACAAAAAAGATTTCTGGTGCCTTCTTCACTTTGTATCCCAAAATCTTTGACATTTCTTGATGGATCATTTGCCAATATTGTACAGCCCTTTCACAAGTCCACCACATATGGTAGAAGGACCCTTCATGTTTTTTACATTTCCAACATCGATCAGACATCTATTTGTTTTCGACAGGTTTTTTGGTGTCATATACCATCTATACAACATTTTGTAACAATTTTCTTTTATGTTATTACATGTTGATATTTTCATAGAGTTCTTCCACAAATATGCCCATTGTTCCTTGTTTATATTAATTGCCCACTTTATCATTTGAGATTTTACCACTTCTTCCTCTGTAGACCATTTCAGTAACAGTTTATATACTCTTGAGATCAATTTTACGTCCTCATCAAACAGCATGTTCTCCATTTCTGTTTGTTCTTGTCTTATTCCTTCATTCCTAATATCCTGCTTCAGCATTGAAACCAATTAAACTTATAATCCAATTCTTCCACGGATTTTAATTCTGCTTTGCCTCCTTGTATTTTTAACAATTGTTTATATGGTAACCATTTCTTTTTCCTCAATATCCGAATATAACTTTATTACTTCCGTTGGCACCTACGAGCCACCTTCCTGAAGGCAAAGCCGTGGGAGGATGGAGTGCCCTCTTGAAGGGGTGGCTGCCCATCAGTCCCTGCCAGGCCTGGGTAAACAATTGTCTTTCCCAAAGGGTCTCCCTTGTCAGCCATCCGGAACATTCTCCGCTTTTCAGTTTCAGTTAAGGATCTTTCAGCCAGGCTTTTTCACTTCTTAGTCCCCCGTGAATAAAGAACCTCCTGATGGCACCTGGTTTTTTGGCCATTGTGTGACACAGAGTGTTGGACTGGAGGGGCCATTGCCCTGATCCAGCATGGCTTCTCTTATGTTCTTATGTGACACAGAGTGTTGGACTGGATGGGCCATTGGCCTGATCCAGCATGGCTTCTCTTCTGTTCTTATGTGACACACAGTGTTGGACTAGATGGGCCATTGGCCTGATCCAACATGGCTTCTCTTATGTTCTTATGTGACACAGAGTGTTGGACTGGAAGGGCCATTGGCCTGATCCAACAGGGCTTCTCTTATGTTCTTATGTGACACAGTGTTGGACTGGAGGGGCCATTGGCCTGATCCAACAGGGCTTCTCTTATGTTCTTATGTGACACAGTGTTGGACTGGAGGGGCCATTGGCCTGATCCAGCATGGCTTCTCTTATGTTCTTATGTGACACAGAGTGTTGGACTGGAGGGGCCATTGGCCTGATCCAGCATGGCTTCTCTTATGTTCTTATGTGACACAGAGTGTTGGACTGGATGGGCCATTGGCCTGATCCAACAGGGCTTCTCTTCTGTTCTTATGTGACACAGAGTGTTGGACTGGATGGGCCATTGTCCTGATTCAACATGGCTTCTCTTATGTTCTTATGTGACTCAGAGTTTTGGACTGGATGGGCCACTGGCCTGATCCAACATGGCTTCTCTTCTGTTCTTATGTGACACAGAGTGTTGGACTGGAGGGGCCATTGGCCTGATCCAGCATGGCTTCTCTTATGTTCTTATGTGACACAGAGTGTTGGACTGGAGGGGCCATTGGCCTGATCCAACAGGGCTTCTCTTATGTTCTTATGTGACGCAGTGTTGGACTGGAGGGGCCATTGGCCTGATCCAGCGTGGCTTCTCTTATGTTCTTATGTGACACAGAGTGTTGGACTGGATGGGCCACTGACCTGATCCAGCATGGCTTCTCTTATGTTCTTATGTGACACAGAGTGTTGGACTGGAGGGGCCATTGACCTGATCCAACAGGGCTTCTCTTATGTTCTTATGTGACACAGAGTGTTGGACTGGAAGGGCCATTGGCCTGATCCAACAGGGCTTCTCTTATGTTCTTATGTGACACAGTGTTGGACTGGAGGGGCCATTGGCCTGATCCAGCATGGCTTCTCTTATGTTCTTATGTGACACAGAGTGTTGGACTGGAGGGGCCATTGGCCTGACCCAACATGGCTTCTCTTATGTTCTTATGTATGACACAGAGTGTTGGACTGGATGGGCCATTGACCTGATCCAGCATGGCTTCTCTTATGTTCTTATGTGACACAGAGTGTTGGACCGGAGGGGCCATTGGCCTGATCCAACAGGGCTTCTCTTATGTTCTTATGTGACACAGAGTGTTTGACTGGAGGGGCCATTGGCCTGATCCAGCATGGCTTCTCTTCTGTTCTTATGTGACACAGAGTGTTGGACTGGAAGGGCCATTGGCCTGATCCAACATGGCTTCTCTTCTGTTCTTATGTGACACAGAGTGTTGGACTGGATGGGCCACTGACCTGATCCAGCATGGCTTCTCTTATGTTCTTATGTGACACAGAGTGTTGGACTGGAGGGGCCATTGACCTGATCCAACAGGGCTTCTCTTATGTTCTTATGTGACACAGAGTGTTGGACTGAAAGGGCCATTGGCCTGATCCAACAGGGCTTCTCTTATGTTCTTATGTGACACAGTGTTGGACTGGAGGGGCCATTGGCCTGATCCAGCATGGCTTCTCTTATGTTCTTATGTGACACAGAGTGTTGGACTGGAGGGGCCATTGGCCTGATCCAGCATGGCTTCTCTTATGTTCTTATGTGACACAGAGTGTTGGACTGGATGGGCCATTGGCCTGATCCAACATGGCTTCTCTTATGTTCTTATGTGACACAGAGTGTTGGATTGGAGGGGCCATTGGCCTGATCCAACATGGCTTCTCTTATGTTCTTATGTGACACAGAGTGTTGGACTGGATGGGCCGTTGGCCTGATCCAACAGGGCTTCTCTTATGTTCTTATGTGACACAGAGTGTTGGACTGGAGGGGCCATTGGCCTGATCCAACAGGGCTTCTCTTATGTTCTTATGTGACACAGAGTGTTGGACTGGAAGGGCCATTGTCCTGATCCAACAGGGCTTCTCTTATGTTCTTAATGTTGCCAAACTCCGAGACGGAGGGGAGGAGGGATTCCTGGAGACTGGGGGGGTGGGTGGAGTCTGGGATCGGTTCAGGGAGGGGAGGGGCCTTGGCAGGGAGAAAGTCCACCCCCAAAGCAGCCATTTTCTCCAGAGGAACTCATCTCTGTCATCTGAAAAGAACTGCATTCTGGAAGGGCTCCAGGCCCCACCTGGAGATTGGGAATGGAAGAGGAGTCTCTGGCTGTCGATTCCACCAGTTGCTAGGAAACACTTCTAAATAAATTTGTACTCTATATCAGGGGTGTCAAACATGCAGCCAGGGGCCGAATCAGTCTCCTGGAGGGCTGCTATCAGGCCCCCGAGCAACTGGCTGTCATCTGCTTCCTTCTCCCTCTCTCTTGCTTCCTTCTGCATCTCCACTTGCTTTGCAAGGCTTGCTCAATTGCACAAAAGCTACAGAGTAAAACCTCAATTTTCTTCGTTGGCTGAGGCTCCTCCCTTCCTGGTCCCCTGGGGTGGGAAGGAAGGAGCCAGAGCTTCCTTTGCCCAGTTGCCTGGATCACACAGGAGAGATACAAAGAAAGCACCTTTAGAACCAAAAGGTGCTAATGTTGTAAGCATGTTTTATTTTAAGTTAAAAAAAAAATCTTTAGTCATGTTTGTGTCCTTTAAAAAAAGCTTATAGCACTGCTAAAAAAAAAGGTAAAGGTAGTCCCCCTGTGCAAGCACCCGTCATTTTTGACTCTGGGATGACGTTGCTTTCACGTTTTCATGGCAGACTTTTTACGGGGTGGTTTGCCATCGCCTTCCCCAGTCATCTACACTTTCCCCCCAGCAAGCTGGGGACTCATTTTACCAACCTCGGAAGGATGGAAGGCAGAGTCAACCTGGAGCCGGCTACCTGAACCAGCTTCCGCCAGGATCGAACTCAGGTCGTGAGCAGAGGGCTCCGACTGCAGTACTGCAGATTTACCACTCTGCGCCACGGGGCTCTGCTACCTAATCTTAAATAGGTACACACATGGCCCAGCCTGACACGTCCCAGTCCGGCCCGACAAAGTCCCATTTATGTCAGATCTGGCCCTCATAACAAATGAGTTCGACATCCCTGCTCTATATTGTATCAAATCTCTGTGTGTGTGTGTGTGTGTGTGTGTGTGTGCACTAAACTTATTCAACTATGGATTCATCCATTACCAGGGCTTTTTTTTTAGTAGGAACGCACAGGAACGCAGTTCCACCTGGCTTGGCATCAGGGGGTGTGGCCTAATATGCAAATGAGTTTCTGCTGGGCCTAGTTGGCAAAGGAAGCTCTGGCTCCTTCCTTCCCTCTCCAGGGGACCAGGAAGGGAGGAGCCTCAGCCAACGGAGAAAATTGAGGTTTTACTCTGTAAAAGGCGCTGGCCCTAATTGAGGAGAGGCGGGCGTCTCTTGGGGCGGGGACGGCCAACAGATGTTGGGAGGCCGAACGTAATGACCTCCTGGGCATATATGGAATGAGACGGTCCTGCAGGTATGTTGCTATATGTTGGGAACAGTTGGACAGCACTTTAACACACACACACACGCAAATTGATTGAAGAAAGGACTGGATTCCACTTTCCCCTTGATCTATCAAAACCATATTGGGGTATCGAAAAGGGAAGGTTGCCAACCAAGTTTTAGTAATATTGTTTCGTTTCTCAGTAGCAGGAAAACTGTGTGTAGCTGTAAACTGAGGGGAACTGAGAGAGGTCATAAGTTTTAATTAAGTTTTTAAAAGTCACTGGTTTTTTTGTTTTAATTGGAGCTTTCTTTTCCTAGGCTGCTGTTTCTGGGCTGCAAATGGGAGCTTCCATAACTGAATACTCCATTTAAAAATCCCCGCAGGTAGAAAATTAGCATTTCAAGGAAAGGGGTGTTTGGCTTAGTTTCGGCTCTGCTGTGCAGTTTGAGGTGTGTTTCGCGCACGGAGGGGCATTCAGTCCCATGAGTTTCCTTCTAGCATCTTGAAGCAGTACAGTTCCGGTTTCCTTTTGCATTTCCTATCCCCGCGCCAGCGAAGCATTTTCTTGGAAGTCCCTGAAGGTCGATGGGCAAGAAATAATTTATAGGAAAACTTGATTACTTTTATTATTTGCTGGAGCAATGATTTTTTTTTTTTTTTACGATGCCCGCCGCGCTCTGCATTTTACAGCGCCAGCAATGAAATTCCGGTTTAATTATTCAAATACTTCAAGCGCCTCTTGGATTTAAATGGAGCCTTGAGACTATAGAGGCGGTAGCGGAAGAATTTGAAAAAGAAGGGGATTGGAAAGGAGCTTCGGAGGAAATTTAGGAATATTGCAACAGTAACAAGGGGTGAGGGGGCTTGTTGGCTCAGATTGGGGATATTGGGCTTGTGAATTGGAAGTGTGAATTGTCAAAGGTGTTCTTGGTTGCCAATCTCCAGGTGGGGGCAGGGGATCCCCTGGTTTGGAGATCCTCCCCCTGTTTCAGGGTCATCAGGGAGTGTGGTGGGGGGAGGGAAATGTCTGCTGGGCACTCCATTATTCCCTATGGAGACTGGTTCTGATAGGGTATAACGGAGAATTGATCCATGGGTATCTGGGGCTCTGGGAGTGGCTTTTTTTGGAAGTAGACGCACCAAATTTGCAGCTTAGCATCCTGTGCCTCTCCCCAAAACACTCTCCAAGTTTCAAAATGATGGGACCAGGGGGTCCAGTTCTATGGGCCCCCAAAGAAGGTGCCCCTATCCTTCATTATTTCCAATGGAAGGAAGGCATTTAAAAGGTGTGCTTTGTCCCTTTAAATGTGATGGCCAGAACTCCCTTTGGAATTTAATGATGCTTAACACAACCTTGTTCCTGGCTCCACCCTAATGTCTCCTGGCTCCACCCCCAAATTCTCCTGGCTCCACCCCCAAAGTTCCCAGATAATTCTTGAATTGGCCTAGCGACCCTATCTCGGGGAGGGGGGGCGGTTCAGCTGACTGCTTTCTTTTTTTTTGCCCCCTCGACCTTCACGCAGTCCTCGTGGTGACCTCTGAAAGAGAACAGCGAGCGCCAGTCTTGAAGGGCCTTGCTGCCCTTAAAGGGATTGCAGTCGCCGGAGGAGAAGTGACATTTGAGTTTGTCTTTTGTTTAATTCCTGTCAGGGCCTCTCTGCCCACTCGGAAACCCAGGGACCGTGAAATGCGCTGCAGCCACAGGGGACTTCTGAGGCAGGGAGAGAGAGCTGAGCTGAGCATGGGCAGGAGTCCCTACTGTTGCATGGGTGCCTACGGTGGAAATTCAGAGTGTGCTATTGAGGAGATTAAGTGTGTACGGTGGCCAGGTCTGACTCAAGAAATATCTGGGGACTTTGAGAGGTGGAGCCAAGGGTGTGGCAAGCACAACTGAACTCCAAAGGGAGTTCTGGCCATCACATTTAAAGGGACCGCACTCCTTTTAAATGCCTTCTCTCCGTTGGGAATATTGAAGGATGGGGGCACCTTTTTGGGGGCTCATAGAACTGGACCCTGCGGTCCAAACTTTCTGAAACGTGGAGGGTGTTTTGGAGAGAGGTACCAGATGCTCTGCTGAGAATTTGGTGCCTCTACCTGCTGTTAACACCATCTTAACGCCACCCTACAGCGAGCTGCACGGAAAATAAAAATGCTGCCTGCTGTTGCTGTCGAGAATACTTAGAGGAGGGCCAGTACAAGCACTCTGAATTAGTTTAAGAAGCAGAGAGGACACCAAGGGACTAAGGTGGCCGGGTCCAATTAAGAAATATTTGGGGATTTTGAGGGTGGAGCCAGGAGACATTGGAGGTGGGGCCAGGAGACATTGGGGGTGGGGCCAGGAGACTTTGAGGGTGGGGCCAGGAGACATTGGGGGTGGGGCCAGGAGACTTTGGGGGTAGGGCCAGGAGACTTTGAGGGTGGGGCCAGGAGACATTGGGGGTGGGGCCAGGAGACATTGGGGATGCGGCCAGGAGACTTTGAGGGTGGGGCCAGGAGACATTGGGGTGGGGCCAGGAGACATTGGGGTGGGGCCAGGAGACTTTGGGGGTGGGGCCAGGAGACAGTGGGGGTGGGGCCAGGAGCAAGTCTGTTACAAGCATGATTGAATTCCAAAGGGAGTTCTGGCCATCACATTTCAAGGGACCGCACACCTTTTAAATGCCTTCCCTCCACTGGAAATAAAGAAGGATAGGGGCACCTTCTCTGGGGGCTCATAGAATTGGACCCCCTGGTCCAATCTTTTTGAAACTTGGAGCGTCTTTTGAGGAGAGGCACTGGATGCTTGGGAAGGGGTGGGGCCTCAGCATGGTATACGGTTGCCAGGTCTGCTTTGGAAAATACCTGGAGACTTTGGGGGTTGATCTGGGAGAGGGTGGGGTTTGGGGAGGGGAGGGGCCTCAGCATGGTACTGAGCTAGGGTTGCCAAGTATAGCTTAAGAAATATCTGTGGACTTTGGGGGTGGAGCCAGGAGACATTAGGGGTGGAGCCAAGATCAAGGCTGTGAAGCATCAGTGAATTCCAAAGGGAGTTCCGGCCATCACATTGAAAGGGACGGCACACCTTTTCAATGCCTTCCTTCCACAGGAAATCATGAAGGATAGGGGCACCATCTTTTGGGGCTCATAGAATTGGTCCCCCTGACCCAATCGTTTTGAAACTTAGGGAAATTTTGGGGAGAGGCACTAGATGCTGTACAGAAAATTTGGTGCCTCTACCTCAAAAAACAGCTCCCCCAGAGCCACAGATACCCACGGATCAATTCTCCATTATTTTCAATGGGAATAAATCTCCATAGGGAATAATAGAGTTCCCAGCAGACATTTCCCTCCCCTCCCCCCGCTTTTTGACGACCCTGAAGCCTGGGGATCCCCTGCCCCCACCTGGGGATTGGCAACCCTATACTGTGCCCTAGCCTCCATCCTTCCCAGCAGCCGTTTTCTCCAGGGGAACTGATCTCTGCTAGCTGGAGATCAGTTGTAAAAGCGGAAGATCTCCAGACCCCACCTGGAGGCTGGCAACCCCAGATGGCGCATTTCAGGATTCGCAGCTGAGCCTGCCGGTTCTTGATAGTTTCTTTTAGGAACCTTTGTTTTGGAGGCAGCCGAGTTGGTTTTCAGGAGAATGGCTGCATTAGCACCTCCGAGACCAACAAGGATTTTTTTTGGGGGGGTGAGCTTTCGCGAGTAAGATTGCCAGCTTGAAAGAATGTATTTTCAAAATATCTTGATGCTCATGTGGTGAGAGAGAACCAAAACGCCGCCTTCTGGAATTAGAATGACCCCCCCCCCGCCCTCAAAATTTGGAAGCCGTGTCGCTAAATGAGTCAGGCCGGCTCACCAGCAGCGTCGAAAATAGAGCTTTTCTGTGCCTCAGGCTTATCCTGGGGGGGGCTCAGAAAAGGTCTATTTTTGGCGCTGGCAAACTGACCCTTCTCATCTCGGATTAGCAAGAAGAATTTCTGTCTTGGCTGCCTCAAAGCCTCCGGAACCCTTAAACCTATTTGCGTCCGGTAACCATACCCTGATTCACTCTCTGCAGACAATGAAGGAAAGAGACGGAGCTGAATCAAACATGGATTTGGCCAGACACTGTTTGGTCGCATCCTGTCTGCTCTGACACCCCAGTTGCATTTACCTGTCTTCGTCTCAGCCCCTCACATCCCTTTCTTTTCTCTTCTGCCAGCTGCTGCCTGCCTCTTCGGTACTTTATGTTTTAAAAAGCAAATCCCTCTCTTTTCTTCAAATATTTAAAGATGGATAAAGCGTTTTCAGAACAGGGAGGACACGCAGCACGTCTCGGATCAGCGGGGAAATCCAGGGGGTATGTAGAGTTGCCAAATCCCATTCAAGAAATATCTGGGGACTTTGGGGGTGGAGCCAGCAGCAAGGTTGTGACAAGCAGCATTGAACTCCAAAGGGAGTTCTGGCCATCACATTTAAATGGACTGCACACCTTTTAAATGCCTTCCCTCCATTTGGAAATAACGACGGAGAGGGGGCACCTTATTCGGGGCTCATAGAATTGGACCCCCTGGTCCAATCCTTTTGAAACTTGGAGGGTGTCTTGAGGAGAGGCATCAGATATTATGCTGCAAATTTGGTGCCTCTACCTCAAATAACAGCCCCCCCAGAGCCCCAGATACCCACAGATCAATTCTCTATTGTACCCTATGGTATAGGGAATAATGGAGCACCCGCAGAAATTTCCCTCCCCCCTGCCACTTTCTGATGACCCTGAGTGGGGGAGTGCCTCCAAACTGGGGGATCCCTGCCCCCACCTGGGGATTGGCAATCCTAGGTATGTGTGGGGGGGAGGTAAAGTTGTGCTTAAAAAAAAAAGCAATGAAATGCCTATCTGTTAGCAAAAACAGCACTCCAGAGGGTGAAGCAGAAGACAGATGTTGGGAGGTCCTTTTTGTGCTAAGCAGCAAATCCTGCCAGGATAACGTGAGAAGTTGTGCGGTGTTTGCCCACACGCCATAAATTGCGTTGGCATCCAAACAATGCAGCCCTGCGTTGGCGGTGTTCATTTAGATGCTCAAAGCCCGCAGAGAGGACCCAGAGGGGAGACGGGAAATTAAGGGTGTCGGCTGTGGGGCTCGGGTGTCCTATGTTAGGCCCACTGACATCTGGCAATTGATCATCTCTTCTATTTCGTCCTATCATTTCTCTAAGAATCTCAAAACGGTGTAAACCCCTCCTTGATCCGCCCAACAACCCTGGGAAGTAGGAAAGGCTGAAAACAGAATAGTTGGCCCATGGCTACCGACTCATACACTGGGATTTGAACTCGGGTCCTCTCAAATCCTGGCCTGTCTACTCTTTGAACCAAGGGTGACCAAATTGTGGCTTGGAAGCCACGTGTGGCTCTTTTCACACATATTGTGCGGCTCTCAAAGCCCCCACCGCCCTGTTGGTCGCTTGGAGAAGCATATCTCTCTTTAAATCCCTTCTCAAGCCAGCTGGTGGCTTGGAGAATGCATTTAAAGTTCAAGTTGCTTTCTTTCTACCTCCCCCTCCATCTATTTTCCTCCCTCCTCCCTCCCTTCCCTCCCTCCCTTCCTTCCTTCCTCCTCCCTTCCTCCTTTCCTCCCTTCCCTCCCCCTCCCCCCTCCTTCCTTCCTTCCTTCCTTCCTTCCTTCCTTCCTTCCTCCTCCCTTCCTTCCTCCCTCCCTGCCTTCCTCCCCTTCCTCTCCTTCCTTCCTTCTTCCAACCAACCTCCTTCCTTCCATCCTTCCTTCCTTCTTTCCTCCCTCCCTCCTCCCTCCCTCCTCCTTCCTTCCTCCCTCCCTCCCTTCCTCCCTCCTTCCTTCCTCCTTCCTTCCCTCCCTCTTTCCTTCCTTCCTTCCTTCCTACCTTCCTTCCTCCTTCCTCCCTCCCTCCTTCCTCCCTCCCTTCCTCCCTCCCTCCCTTCCTTCCTCCTTCCTTCCTTCCTTCCTTCCTTCCTTCCTCCCTCCCTGCCTTCCTCCCCTTCCTCCCTTCCTTCCTTCCTTCCTCCCTCCCTGCCTTCCTCCCTCCCTTCCTCCCTCCCTTCCTTCCTTCCTTCCTTCCTCCCTCCCTGCCTTCTCCCTCCCTTCCTCCCTCCCTCCCTTCCTTCCTTCCTTCCTTCCTCCCTCCCTGCCTTCCTCCCTCCCTTCCTCCCTTCCTTCCTTCCTTCCTCCCTCCCTGCCTTCCTCCTCCCTTCCTCCCTCCCTCCCTTCCTTCCTTCCTTCCTTCCTTCCTTCCTTCCTTCCTTCCTTCCATCCTCCCTCCCTCCCTTCCTCCCTCCCTCCCTCCCTTCCTTCCTTCCTCCTTTCCTCCCTTCCCTCCCCCTCCCCCCTCCTTCCATCCTTCCTTCCTTCCTTCCTTCCTTCCTTCCTTCCTCCCTCCCTCCCTTCCTTCCTTCCTCCCTCCCTGCCTTCCTTCCTTCCTTCCTTCCTTCCTTCATTCCTTCCTTCTTTCCTCCCTCCCTCCCTCCCTCCTTCCTTCCTTCCTTCCTCCCTCCCTCCCTCCCTTCCTCCCTCCCTTCCTTCCTCCTTCCTTCCCTCCCTCTTTCCTTCCTTCCTTCCTTCCTTCCTTCCTTCCTTCCTTCCTTCCTTCCTTCCTTCCTTCCTTCCTTCCTTCCTCCCTCCCTGCCTTCCTCCCTCCCTCCCTTCCTCCCTCCCTTCCTTCCTTCCTCCCCTCCCTGCCTTCCTCCCTTCCTCCCTCCCTTCCTCCCTTCCTTCCTTCTCCCTCCTGCCTTCCCTCCCTCCCTTCCTCCCTCCCTTCCTTCCTTCCTTCCTTCCTTCCTCCCTCCCTGCCTTCCTCCCTCCCTTCCTCCCTCCCTCCCTTCCTTCCTTCCTTCCTTCCTTCCTTCCTCCCTCCCTGCCTTCCTCCCTCCCTTCCTCCCTTCCTTCCTTCCTCCCTCCCTCCTTCCTTCCTTCCTTCCTCCCTCCCCCCTCCCTCCCTCCCTTCCTTCCTTCCTTCCTTCCTTCCTTGTGTCTCTCAACTGTTTGACATTTATTCTATGTGGCTCTTACGTTAAGCAAGTTTGGCCACCCCTGCTGTGGCCCCTGCAACACAACAGCCACATTTGTTCAAGAGCCAACAGAATCACAGAAGCCCAGTGCTTTTCTTTTTGTAGAAAAAGCCCAGCAGGAACTCATTTTGCATTTTAGGCCACACCTTCTGACCGCCATTGTTTCACACAGGGCTTTTTTGTGGGGGAAGCCAGGCAGAAACTCATTTGCATAATAGGCCACACCCCTGAGGCCAAGCCAGCCGGAACTCTGTGTGTCCCTGCTCCAATGAAGCCCCGGCTGGAACGCTGTTGTCTGGAACGGCCCAGGCTGGCCGGATCTTCTCAGCTCTCAGAAGCTAAGTTGCATTGGCTCCAGCTAGCTTTTGGATGGAAGACTACTAAGGAAATCCAGGGTTGGGACACGGAGGCAGGCGAGCGGCAAACCACCTCTGACATCTGTCGCTTTGAAAACCCTACAGAGTTGTCATGAGTAGGCTGCGGTTTGAGGGCAAAAAAACAACCAAATAGGGGAATCCTTTCAAGGGGTATAAGAGCCCCGTGGCACGGAGTGTTAACGCTGCAGTACTGCAGTCCTAAGCTCTGCACACGACCTGAGTTTGATTCCCGGTGGAAGCTGGGTTTTCAGGTAGCCGGCTCGAGGTTGACTCAGCCTTCCATCCTTCCGAGGTCGGCAATATGAGTCCCCAGCTTTCTGGAGGGAAAGTGTAGAGGACTGGGGAAGGCAATGGCAAACCACCCTGTAAAAAAGTCTGCCGTGAAAACGTTGTGAAAGCAACGTCACCCCAGAGTCGGAAATGATTGGTGCTTGCACAGGGGACCTTTCCTTTTTCCTTCAAGGGATATACCGTCCCTCTGCAGGCCAACAGATGTGAAGGCAGTCGGTCCCCCCCCCCCCCTTCACTTTCCTGGGTCTTAAGCCTATTTTCTCCTCTGTGCCGCAGAAGCCTGTGGTGCAGAAATGCCCATTGCTTGCGTAGAACGGAGAAAAAGGGTTGACAAACTGGAGAGCCTCTGGTGAGGAGATGACATTTGGGTCTAAGGTGGGACTGAGGGAGACCTCCCAGAACTATAGCTCATCTCCAGCTAAAGAGATTGGATGCTTTCTCACAATACGAGAACTCGTGGACATTCAACGAAATTGCTGAGCAGTCGGGTTAGAACGGATAAAAGGAAGTCCTTCTTCACCCAAAGGGTGATTAACATGTGGAATTCACTGCCAGAGGAGGTGGCGGCGACTACAAGCATAGCCAGCTTCAAAAGGGGATTGGATATTCATCTGGAGCAGAGGTCCATCAGTGGCTATTAGCCACAAGGCATAGATGGAGTTCTCTGTCTGGGGCAGTGATGCTCTGTATTCTTGGTGCTTGGGGGGGGGCACAGTGGGAGGGCTTCTAGTGTCCTGGCCCCACTGATGGACCTCCTGATGGCATGTGGTTTTTTGGCCACTGTGTGACACAGAGTGTTGGACTGGATGGGCCATTGGCCTGATCCAACATGGCTTCTCTTATTTCCTTATGTCTGGGGCAGTGATGCTATGCATTCTTGGTGCTGGGGGGGCACAGTGGGAGGGCTTCTTGTGTCCTGGCCTCACTGATGGACCTCCTGATGGCACCTGGTTTTTTTGACCACTGTGTGACACAGAGTGTTGGACTGGATGGGTCATTGGCCTGATCCAACATGGCTTCTCTTATGTTCTTATGTGACACAGAGTGTTGGACTGGATGGGCCATTGGCTTGATCCAACATGGCTTCTCTTATGTCCTTATGTCTGGGGCAGTGATGCTCTGTATTCTTGGTGCTTGGGGGGGCACAGTTGGAGGGCTTCTAGTGTCCTAGCCCCAATGGTGGACCTCCTGATGGGCACCTGGGTTTTTTGGCCACTGTGTGACACAGAGCGTTGGACTGGATGGGTCATGGGCCTGATCCAAAATGGCTGCTCTTATGTTCTTAAGTGAAGATTTTCATTCCAAAATCTGCCCACCCCACAAGCAAGGTAGAAAAGCCAAGGACCTGTCCTTTTCGGCGGCATGTGTAAGAAAAGACCGTGAGAAGTACGCCCTGCTGCAACCTACCCTGCCCTCCCTCTCGTGATCTGCCTAAGTCCACAGGATCTTCATTGCTGTTAGATGGCCATCTAGCCTCTGCTTAAAAATTGCCAAGGAAGGTGAGCCCACCACCTCCCAAGGAGGAAGCCTGTTCCACTGAGGAGCCGCTCTAACTGTGGGAGCAGAGCCCCTGGAGCGCCTTTTGAGTCCTGCTCCTTCCCGAACGCTGCACTGTTAAATCAAATCATTGCATCTCATCTTTTGCGCATGGCTCCACTCTCTCAGGAGTCCTAGAACAATGGAAATTATTTTGGGGAGGTGGAGGGGGGTCCCCAGCAAGCAGCGATTCTCTTAAGATTTTTGTTTTTCCATCGCCAGCCAAGGTCCGTGATTCACTGCTGATTCTCCCGAGCATGGGCGGCCCCTCAGCGCAAACAGAACTAGCTGTCTTTTATTCTTTTTTTTGTTTTTCTTCCTTCATCCCCAGCTCATCTGGATGGTGGGGGAGGAAATCGAGAGACTCCTTCCCCTTTACGCCCAAGCCTCGCTCGAAAATATGGCCGTTTTTAAGCACAGATGGCTCAGAATTGTGGCCAAAGACAAACTGAGACAGCATCTATTCAAGAGTTATCAAAGATTTCAGGTTTTCACGGCTGGTAACATCATTAGGGTTTGTAGAATCTTTCGGGATCAAGTGCCGTGTTCTACTGGAGAAAGTTTTCCTTCCAGACGTTTTCCTTCCAGCTGAGAACGAAACGTCTGGAAGGAAAACTTTCTCCAGTAGAACACGGCACTTGATCCCGAAAGATTCTACAAACCCTAATGATATTCAAGAGTTGCTCAGAATACAAGAAGAAGCCCGGCCAGTGGTTTGTCTAGTCCAGGGTCTAATCTGGAGTCCCCAGCACGGTGCCCACAAAGTGCTTTTAGGCAGGGCAGAGTGTTAAAGCTGCAGTACTGCAGTCCTAAGCTCTGCTCATGACCTGAGTTCGATCCCCAGCGGAAGCTGGGTTCAGGTAGCCGGCTCGAGGTTGACTCAGCCTTCCACCCTTCCGAGGTTGGTAAAATGAGTACCCAGCTTGCTGGGAGGAAAGCGTAGATGACCGGGGAAGGCGATGGCAAACCACCCTGTAAAAAAGTCTATGCACTGCTCTTTGCTGAACAGCCAAAGTAGCCCAATCAGAGTGGGAAAGGCAAACGGCCAAGAAAGAAGCTTCCCCTGGAAAATCTGTAGCTTCCTAAAGAGCTGCTGGGCTTCGAAGAACAAGAAGACTGCAGATTTATACCCCGCCTTTCTCTCTGAAAGAGCCCCGTGGTGCAGAGCGGTAAAGCTGCAGTACTGCAGTCGGAGCCCTCTGCTCACAATCTGACAGCCCTTTAAGGTAGGCCAGTTCTGTCACTCCCGTATTATAAGGCCAAAGAGCTTGCTTAAGGTCATTAACTGGAGTTCCTTTCCCCGTTAATGCTCTCGGCCATGGCAGCCTGCCGCCCCCACACGGGGCTCCGAGCCCCCAAACCTCTTCATCTGAGAGAGAACTCACCAGAACTCAGCCCCAGAAGCCCAGGCCACACAATTCAACAATCGATGCCGGGGCTTACTGGGGTAACACTTTATGCAGCAACAGGGCTGACTCTGAGCATTTCCAGAGTGCTGTTCTTTTGCTGCTGGAAAAAAAAACCCATTTGGTGGTGCTGCTATCTAACATTTAGGTGAAAGCTTCAGATTCGGGGGCAAGGGGGACCCCTGAAGATCCCCTGTCCCCCCCCCCTTCACTGCCACGGGGCTGGTCTAGATGGCCTTTTAGTACTCCTTTGAACTTCTGGTTCCCTGAATTTTTCCTAAGCTTGGAGTGTGTCCTGGCGGAGCCTGATAGGTGGAAAGTTCAAATCTCCACTTGGCCCCCCAATTCACACGGTGCATTTAAGCCAGGCTGTTTCTCCCATATGGGTCTACTCATGTGCAAGGAAATATGCATACCGCAGTTGCACAGAAGCGATATGAGGGCTGGCTTTCCTTCCTTCCCCACTGGTCTTAGCATATGGCTTTCCTTCGCTAAGGAATCGGCAGGCATCTGCTCAGTTTGCACTGACGTCTTTCCGCAGTACTGACTATACTTGGGTGAATCCAGAAGAAAACAACCACGCATGTCACCCTCTCATGGTGCCAATCCCCAGGTGGGGACAGGGGAACCCCAGTTTGGAGGCCCTCTCCCCGATTCAGGGTCATCAGAAAGTAGGTGGGGAGGGAAATGTCTGCTGGGCACTCCATTATTCCCTATGGAGACTGATTCCCATAGGGGATAATGGAGACTTGATCCATGAGTATCTGGGGCTCTGGGGGGGGGGACTGTTTTTTGAGGTAGAGACACCAAATTTTCAGCACAGTATCCAGTGCCTCTCCTCAAAATACCCTCCAAGTTTCAAAAGGATTGGGCAAGGGGGTCCAATTCTGTGAGCCCCAAAAGAAGGTGCCCCTATCCTTCATTATTTCCAATGGAGGGAAGGCATTAAAAAGGTGTGCTTTCCCTTTAATGGCCAGAACATATGAACATATGAAGAACATATGAAGCTGCCTTATACTGAATCACACCCTTGGTCCATCAAAGTCAGTGTTGTCTACACAGTGGCTCTCCAGAGTCTCAAGCTGAAGTTTTTCACGCCTATTTGCCCTGGACCCTTTTTTGGAGATGCTGGGGATTGAACCTGGGACCTCCTGCTTACCAAGCAGATGCTCTACCACTAACGCACCATCCCTCCCCTGCTCTCCAGGGTCTCCAGCTGAGGTTTTTCACACCTACTTGCCTGGACCCTTTTGAGTTGGAGATGCCTGGGATTGAACCTGGGACCTTCTGCTTACCAAGCAGATGCTCTACCACTGAGCCACCGTCCCTCCTCTTTGGAGTCCAATGATGCTTGTCGCAACCTTGCTCCTGGCTCCACCCCTAAAGTCCCCAGATATTTCTTGAATTGGACCTGGCAACCTAATATGTCACCCTCTCGTATCAATCACGATCTATAGCAGGGGTGGCCAAACTGCGGGCCACATGTGGGTCTCTCAGACTTATTGTGTGGTTCTCAAAGCCTCCACTGCTCCGTCAGCCAGCTTGGAGAAGGCCTTGGTCTCTTTAAATCACTTCTCCAAGCCAGGCCAGCTGGCAGCTTGGAGAATGCAATTAAAGTTAAAGCTGCTTTCTTTCCACCTCTCCTTCCCTCCACCCTCCCTTCCATCTTTTTTCCTTCCTTCCTTCTCTCAAACATCTGACATTTATTCTACGTGGCTCTTTTATTAAGCAAGTGCAGCCACCCCAATCTATAGCCAACGTATGTGTGAATTTTTCACCGATGGAACATGCCTTCCAGTGGGACAAACGTCGCTCTGGAAGGCAGCCCTTGCAGGGCTGTTGTTAGGGTAAAACGTGTTTTTGCAGCTTATGACTCACTGCTGGGATGAATGTAGGCTTCTCAGCCATGCTGGCGGGTGGGGGGTTAATCTTTTTTTTAGGCAGCCTGATGGAGATGGGAACAATTTGTGTGTAGGGGGGAAGCACCGAAGGCCACAATCCGTGGTTACAGTCGGCTGCGTAGGTGGCTTGCAGCTTGCGTAGGCCGGTGATATAATGAAACTTAACCCCTCTCAGTTGAGTTGGCATACGGCATCGATGAATCATAACAAATCTCTTCCCCCCCACCCCCCCAAGAGAAAAGCTGGGTTGCGTTTCTGGATTCGCTTTGCTAGAACAGACGATTCTACCTGCTGCCTACTTGGCGGCATCGTGGATTGCTTGCCAGCCCCAGAATCTCCCCGTCTTTCTTTTTCTCTCTCAACGCCTGTTGCTGGAGAGAGCAGAGAGAAATAACTCCAGCGTTTTATTTAACCACCGTAGCATGCAACGGCTATGCAAACCCCCCGCTCAACTCAAGCTTCTAGTGAGGGATAGATTTTAAAAAAAAACAAAACCAATAATAATTCCACGCTGCATCCAAAATGAGCACCGTTTTCACACTTTGCTCTGCATCAAACCGGGATTTGCTGCTGAAGGTGTTGAAGTCGAGAGAGATCGGGCCGGCCTCTCCGCTCTCTCTGATGAGGGTACCTGGGTGGAGTTTTTAACACCCTGTCGGTCACATCCACACATCGTGGAAAGGGACAGAGAGTCTTTTAAGCCTGGTCAGTCGGAGATTGGGGTGGATCAGGGCCGCCCCTGCCCCTAGGCAAAAGAGGTGGTTGCCTAGGGCGCTGGCCTTCTGAGGGTACCAAATTGGGCGCCCCCCATGTGGCTCAATGATGTTATCAGTGTGGGGGGAGGCACCAGAAGTTTTCCTTGCCTATGGTGCCGGACAGTCTAGGGTTGGGGTGGATGGTTGTGTAAGGCTTAAGAACATAAGAGAAGCCATGTTGGATCAGGCCAGTGGCCCATCCAGTCCAACACTCTGAGTCACATAAGAACATAAGAGAAGCCCTGTTGGATCAGGCCAATGGCCCATCCAGTCCAACACTCTGTGTCACACATAAGAGCATAAGAGAAGCCATGTTGGATCAGGCCAATGGCCCATCTAGTCCAACACTGTGTCACAGAAGAACATAAGAGAAGCCATGTTGGATCAGGCCAATGGCCCATCCAGTCCAACACTCTGTGTCACACAGTGGCCAAAAAACCAGGCACCATCAAGAGGTCCACCAGTGGGGCCAGGACACTAGAAGCCCTCCCACTGTTGCCCCCCCAAGCACCAAGAACACAGAGCATCACTGCCCCAGACAGAGAGTTCCATCAATATACTGCGGCTACTAGCGACTGATGGACCTCTGCTCCAGGTGTTTATCCAATCCCCTCTTGAAGCTGGCTATGCTTGTAGCTGCCATCACCTCCTGTGGCAGTGAATTCCACATGTTAATCACCCTTTGGGTGAAGAAGGACTTCCTTTTATCCGTTCTAACCCAACTGCTCAGCCATTTCACTGACTATCCACGAGTTCTTGTCTTGTGAGAAAGAGAGAAAAATACTTCTTTCTCTACTTTCTCTATCCCATGCATAATCTTGCAAAGCTCTATCATGTCACCCCGCAGTCGACGTTCCTCCAAGCGAAAGAGCCCTGAGCGTTTTAAAGGAAAGTGTTCCAACCCTTGAATCATTCTAGTTGCCCTTTTCTGCACTTTCCCCAATGCTATAATATCTCCTTTGAAGTGTGGTGACCAGAGCTTCTGAGCAATATCTTGCCCAGAATTGCAGTTGGTAACGCAGGATGTGAATCACCATGTAAATTGCAGTGGGCCAAAGCAGCCAGTCGACGCCATCCAAAGACATCACTTTGAGACCCTGGGGAATCAAACCCGGTTCTCCCAGATAAGAGTCGACGCACTTAACCACTACACCAAACTGGCTCTCTCCAGTGTTCGGGGGTCTGGAAAGGTTTAATCTCAGGATGTTCCTACACACTCAGGGGGGGAAATATGGAGAACAGATCTTGATGCAGCTCGATTCGAGTTTAGTAGCACCTCTCAGGTGCTTCTGGACTCGAATCCAGCTCCTCTACTGCAAACGAACATGGCTACCCACCCAAACTTCTTAACGCAGTGGGTAACTGAGCCATGAAATCAATTTGCTGCCATATGTAGTTGCTATTTGATGGAAGCAAATGCCCTCAAGTTGCAACCAATTTAGAGCAATCCCAGAAAGGGGCTTTTAAGGCAATGGAAAAGCGGAGGTGGCTGGCCCTTGCCTTCCTCTGCAGAGTCTTCCTTGGTGGTCTCCCACCCAAATACTCCCCCCTGCATAGCTTCTGGGATCTGATGAGATTGGGCTATACCACGTCCCCTTTCCTTCCTGCAATCAGTTACCCCAGCAAGGAGCTTCCAAGGAGAAGCCGAGGTGGTTTGCCCTTGCCTTCCTCTGCAGAGCCTTCCTTGGTGGTCTCCCATCCAAGCATGGAGGCCATTTAGCTTTGAAAATTTAATGAGATCGGGCTAGACCATGCTGCCTTCCCTCTGCTTGCTCTCTTTAAAAGGGGAGAGTGGACGTATCAATAGAGAAGGTTGTCTGACAAAGGCCGTGGCTAATAAATATTAGTCTTTAAGCTGTCACTGGAGTTCCATTGTTACCTGTGAATACTCAAGGGAACCCCCATGTGCAAAGGAAGCATACCTCCGAATTCCACGTGCTGCCAAAAAGAAGACAAAGACTGCAGATTTATACCCTGTCCTTCTCTGAATCAGGCTTGGAAGCTGAGCAGGGTCGCCCCTGGTTAGTACTTGGGTGGGAGACCATCCAAGGAAGTCAAACCGTCTCTTGCCTTGCCCTGGATGGCCCAGGTGAGCCCGATCTGGTCAGATCTCAGAAGCTAAGCAGGGTCAAGCCAGGTGAGCTCTTGGAGAGACCACCAAGGAAGGCTCTGCAGAGGAAGGGGACAGCAAACGACCTCTGTTCCTCTCTGGCCCTGAAAACCCCAGGAGGCGGGACTTCATGGGGTCGCCGCGGGTCAGTCGCCATTCGACAGCAACGCTGCGTCTTTCATCCCTCTTTATCCACCAGTCCTTCTTGGGGTGTCTCCCTCCTTTTCTCCCAAGAGTATAAAGGGTGGAGGGGGAAGGAGACAGGGCTGGATTAACAATGAGGCCAAGTAGGCATTGACCTAGGGGCTCCCTTGCCTTTAGGGGCCCCACGCCAGCTTTCCCCCACTGTTTCCCACCTGCATGCAGCCCTTGGAGCCTGTGCGCAAAGCCAGCCACGGAGCCGCTCTTTGCCCGACTTGCCTTGTGTGGCTGCTGGTGGCGTTGTTACCAAGTTTGCCTCTCTCTGCCTCTCCCCCACAGCTTTGGAGAAGGGGCTTTGGAGAAGGGGCCTGCAGGCTGCAGGGGGGGCACGGGGGTGGGGCAGGTGCTCCAACTCGGGGATAATTTGCAAGGGGCCCCCCAAGATTTCGACTCCCTAGGGGCCTCCGCGGGGTTTCATCCGGCACTGGAAGGAAGGAGACCCCCTCCCAAGTCCACACAACTGCTCCTTCCTATGAGCTGCAGAAATGGGTTTTTTTCCTCCCCCTCCCACCTAAGGTGTTAATTCCCAGCAGTCTCCAGGGGTACATTGATTTTTTTTCTTTCCCTCTCGCTTGTTGTTTTCTACTCTGCGTTGCTCTCTCCCCCCCCCCCCCCGGAAAATAGAAGAAAATAGCCTTCCACTGCAACCCACACACCTGCTGGGGGAAGCTGGGACCACCGCCTACCATATCGCCGGGAAGGGGGAGCTATTTGGAGACAGTGAGGACGGGAGATAACAGACCACAGGCAAGGGAGCCACAGAAAGATGGGGTACCCCATGACCAAGTGGAGTTGGGCACTCTAAAACGCATGCCCCGGGCTACCTCCTGTTTCCTCCTGTAGCAATAAGAGATTGACCCTTTATTCCTTCCCTTTGAGACCCCCCCCCCCCCCAATGTTGGTGCTTCACCTTCCTTCCCTTCTGAAGATATTGTGAACATATGAATATACGAAGCTGCCTTCTACTGAATCAGACCCTGGGTCCATCAAAGTCAGTCTTGTCTACTCAGACTGGCAGCAGCTCTCCAGGGTCTCAAGCTGAGGTTTTTCACGCCTATTTGCCTGGACTCTTTTTAGTTGGAGATGCCAGGAATTGAACCTGGGAACTTCTGCACGCCAAGCAGAGGCTCTACCACTGAGCTACAGCCTCACTCCGTGGCTCTCCAGGGTCTCAGGTGGAGTCTTTCCCATCACCTCCTGCCTGGTCCTTTTAACTGGAGATGCTGGGGATTGAACCTGGGACCTTCCGCACACCAAACAGAAGCTCTTTCACTGAGCCACAGCCCAACTTCAAGGCTTTCCAGGGTCTCAGGCTGATGTCTTTCCCATCACCTCCTGTCTGGTCTTTTTAACTGGAGATGCCAGGGATTGAACCTGGGACCTTCTATATGCCAAGCAGAAGCTCTTTCACTGAACCACAGCCCCACCATGGCTCTCCAGGGTCCCAAGCTGAGGTCTTTCCCATCACCTCCTGCCTGGTTCTTTTAACTGGAGATGCCTGGGATTGAACCTGGGATGTTCTGCATGCTGAGCAGATGCTGTACCACTGAGCTACAGCCCCACCTCATGGCTCTCCAGGGTCTCAGGCTGAGGTCTTTCCCATCGCCTCCTGCCTAGTCCTTTTAACTTGAGATGCCGGGGATTGAACCTGGGACCTTCTGCATGCTGAGCAGATGCTCTACCACTGAGCTACAGCCCCACTTCCTGGCTCTCCAGGGTCTCAGGCTGAGGTCTTTTCCATCGCCTCCTGCCTAGTCCTTTTAACTGGAGATGCTGGGGTTTGAACCTGGGACCTTTCGCCTGCCAAGCAGATGCTCTACTACTGTCCCTGCCTATCCTGTGGGCAGGCTAGGGGTACCGATGACCCCATCCTGGGTTCAAACTGGGCATTCCGAAGGGGTCTAAACTGGGCATTCCGGAAGGTGCCAAAATAAGAGAGAAGCTTTAGAAGCCTCCTCTCTGCTGTCCCTGGTACTCTGTGGTATTTGGGTCTCTGGCATCTCCAAACCCTGGCTTTGGTCCCTAAGTGCCGGATTAAACCCCACGGAGGCCCCTAGGGAGTCAAAATCTTGGGGGCCCTCTGGCAAATTATCTCAGAGTCTGATTGCCCACCCCACCTCCCATGGCCCCCGCTGCAGCCTGCAGGCCCCTTCTCCAAAGCCCCTCTGACAAAGCTGCGGGGGAGAGGCAGAGAGAGGCAAACTGGGCGGAAAACGCCAGCATCAGCTGCACCAGGCAAGTCGGGCAAAGAGCAGTTCAGTTGCTGGCTGCATGTGCAGGCTGCGAGGGCTGCAAGCAGGAGGGGGGTGGGGGGGGATGCCGGCCCAGGACCCCTAAAGGCATGGGGGCCCATAGGCCAGTGCCTACTTTGCCTAATTGTTAATCCGGCCCTGCCTAATTGGGACTGTCTGCGGGCTTTGTTGGCGTAGCCCTAACGGCAGATTTAAGGAAATCCGTTGTCTCGTTAACTGCACCCCCCTAGTTTAGATGGCCACCCGGAGATCTTTCCAACATTAAAAACTTTGTTTTGTCTGAACAGGACCAAGAGCTGGGAGTTGGGCAGAACCAAAATGTCAAAGAATCTCTGGGACACAACCTGATGTGTGTGTGTGTGTGGGGGGGGAGAATCAGCATTCCGGAATAATAATTTCAGAGGGGGGTGGTTGATGAACTGGCCTTGAAGTTCAAGGGCTATGCATTGTGGTTGGTGACCACTTTGTGGGGGGGGCCCTATCTGGGGACTTGCAGGTAGCAGCGGGGGCCACGGGCGGGGTGCTCCAACGCGGCGATAATTTGCGAGTGGGCCCCCCAAGATTTCAACCGCCCAGGGGCCTCCGCAGGGTTTAATCCGACACCGGGGGCCACTTTTTGAGGCGAGCCCATTCCGAGGAGCAGGAAAGGTGTTTGGTCTGGCAACGTCTAGAAGAGTGTCTCTTACCGTTCACAGCTGGCGTCTCCTTGGCATGCACCTGTTCACCGCCCTCTGGACCACCCCGGATCGCATCTTTGGAGAGAGCGTGGTCATCTCCGTCCCGGCGACGTCTCTGCCCGGGCTTCTTCAGCAATTGCCCCTGGAGTCCCCTTGGGGTGGGCACGGTGCCCCCCGCAGGGGTAACAAAGAGCGGGGGAGGTCTCCTCTAGGCTCGAGCTGTGAACGATGATCCGTTGCAGACGGGGAGAAGCGGGGAGCCCAGCCGTGTGGGTCAAGACTCTGCCTTTGCTATACCAAGGTGCCTCCGCGGCTCCCAGACTCTATAGCTGCTTGGAGAATCTGCCAAGATGCGGTGGCGGCATGAGTGGAGCCCCCTCCTTCTCTCCTTCGCCCCCACCCACCCCCGTGCTGGGGGGGCGGAGGAGGACAATGAAGGGGAGGGCAGAATCGCTGGCAGTTTTCCCTCTCTGGTGGATTCCTTCGCTGTTTGCGGAGCAAGGCAAGAGGCAGGCTTCCCCTTCGCCCGATTCTCTGGTCTGCTTGCAAATGTGCTATCCAAGGGCTGGCAGAGAAGGAAAAGGGGGCGGGAGGGGGTGTGTGGACAGAAATAGGGACTTCAAGTGTATGTGTAGGGTGTGTGTGTGTGTGTGTGTGAATTAATATAGGGCAATGAAAAGCATTCTTCTCCTTAACAGATTACACTCGTGAATAAATATGTTTGGAATTAAGGGCGGGGGGGGGGATTTTGAGACATTTATCACGGGAAAGGTGGAGAGGGGGAATCGGTGGAAACAGGAGCGGATGGGGGTTGCTGCTTTCGATGGCTGGTGTAATTTTGATGCCGAAAGGGGTGGGCTGGCTGTCAAGTTGCCAACCTCCAGGCGGGTACTAGAATGAACCGAAGGGGTTGTTTTTAACGACAAATTATGAAGACCTTCTTATCGTGCAATACTTTATAGAAGTGATACTGAGTCACAATACGAAACCGAAGTGGAGATGCTCCGCTGTGGTATTGTCTCGCAGTTGTCAATAATGTGTCCACTAATTCAAGAATTACAAAAATATATAATGTTCCATAGTCCCTGGTAGAGAAGAAATATTTTTCCATTGTGGAACTAACTCTCCTCACTTCAATTCTTCCACGCCAAAAGGGTGTAAATCCCTCACGACAGACAGTCGGCTTGATACGTCTGTTTCATTTATATTTCTTCAGGAAAAGGATTATCCACAATCCAGACTTGGGATCAAAGTCTCCAGGTCTTAAGCAATTTAAGCTGAGCCTCAAAAGTCTCCGCAATTTGCTCGCCAGGCTCCAAGTAGTTATTCGTAATTTGTCACAGTAACTGCTTTGGTTCGTATTAGTGGCTTCAGTTTGGTGTAGTGGTTAAGTGTGCGGACTCTTGTCAGAAGAACCGGGTTTGATTCCCCACTCCTCCACTTGCAGCTGCTGGAGTGGCCTTGGGTCAGCCATAGCTCTTGCAGAGGTTGTCCTTGAAAGGGCAGACTCTTGTCTGGAAGAACCGGGTTTGATTCCCCACTCCTCCACTTGCAGCTGCTGGGATGGCCTTGGGTCAGCCATAGCTCTGGCAGAGGTGGTCCTTGAAAGGGCAGACTCTTGTCTGGAAGAACCGGGTTTGATTCCCCACTCCTCCACTTGCAGCTGCTGGAATGGCCTTGGGTCAGCCATAGCTCTGGCAGAGGTGGTCCTTGAAAGGGCAGACTCTTGTCTGGAAGAACTGGGTTTGATTCCCCACTCCTCCACTTGCAGCTGCTGGAGTGGCCTTGGGTCAGCCATAGCTCTTGCAGAGGTTGTCCTTGAAAGGGCAGACTCTTGTCTGGAAGAACCGGGTTTGATTCCCCACTCCTCCAGTTGCAGCTGCTGGAATGGCCTTGGGTCAGCCATAGCTCTCACAGGAGTTGTCTTTGAAAGGGCAGCTTTCGGGAGGGCTCTCTCAGCCCCACCCACCTCATTGTCGTGTTGTCTGTTGTGGAGGAGGAAGGTCAAGGAGATTGTGACCGCTCTGAGATTCAGAGTAAAGGGTGGGATATAAATGCAATATCTTCTTCTTCTTCTGACTTCTCTCATTGGCTGTAACCTCCAGGCAGGGCCTGGCCATATCCTGGTAGTGCAACTGGTCTCCAGGCAACAGAGAGCAGTTTCCCTGGAGAAAAATGGCCACTTTGGAGGGTGGCCATTAGACCCCACTGAAGCCCCTCCTGCCCCCAACCTCCTCTCTAGGCTCTTACACCCCCTCCAAATCTCCAGCAATTTTCCGAGCCAGCACCAACATTGTCGAGATTAAAGATTTCAAGAAGTGTTTTAAGGTAGATGCTGAGCGGATATAATTCAGCACACCTTCCGGTAATGTCAGGAGTGGGTGGCAGATGCAAATGAGTTGTGCTAATGAGCTCCGGCACCTCTTTTTCTACGCAGTGACCCCTGGTGGGTGGATAATTGCCCTCCTATGTGTCTCTGCTAAGGTGCTTTCTCCCAACCCGACTCAACATTTCCACTTCGGATCCTCATCAATAAGACCCCTTTCCTTAACATTCACGGTGCAGAAGTGATATCCCTCTCCCCATCCCAGTTTCCGTCACCACAAATGCCCAGCAAGGTCTTAGACCAGGGGTGTCGAACATGCAGTTCAGGGGCCGAATCAGGCCCCAGGAGGGCTCCTATCAGGCCCCCGAGCAACCGGCTGTCATCTGCTTCCTTCTCCCTCTCTCTTGCTTCCTGCTGCATCACAGCTTGTTTTGCAAGGCTTGCTCCATTGCACAGGAGCTACAGAGCAAAGCCTCCATTTTCTCCATTGGCTGAGGCTGAATCAGGCCCCCTTAGGGCTCCTATCAGGCCCCTGGGTGACTGCCTATCATCTGCTTCCTTCTCCCTATATCTTGCTTCCTTCTGCATCACAGCTTGCTTTGCAAGGCTTGCTCCATTGCACAGGAGCTACAGAGCAAAGCCTCCATTTTCTCCATTGGCTGAGGCTGAATCAGGCCCCCTTAGGGCTCCTATCAGGCCCCTGGGTGACTGCCTATCATCTGCTTCCTTCTCCCTATATCTTGCTTCCTTCTGCATCACAGCTTGCTTTGCAAGGCTTGCTCAATTGCACAGGAGCTACAGAGCAAAACCTCCATTTTCTCCATTGGCTGAGGCTCCTCCCTTGGGGAGGAAGGGGGGAGGAATAGCTTGCTTTGACAGGCTCTCTCAGTTGCAGTGGAGCTACTGAGCCAAGCCTCTCTTCCTTCTATTAGCTGAGGCTCCCCCCCCCCCCAGTCCCCGGAGGAGGGAAGGAAAGAGCCAGAGCTTCCTTTGCCCCGTTCCCTGGACCCCATGGGAGAAATACAAACAAAGCATCTTCAAGACCCATGAATGCTAACATTTTAAGCATGTTTTAAGTTTTTCAAAAATATATGTATTTGGGTTTGTCTGTGTTCTTTATAAAAATTTATATCTCTGCTACCTAATCTTGAATAGGGACACACACGGCCCTGCCCAGCATGGCTCGGCCCAACCCAACATGACCCGGCCCCTCAAGCTCTCATTTATGTCAGATCCGGCCCTCAGAACAAATGAGTTCGACACCCCTGTTTTAGACGACCGATGAATGCCAACAGAGATAAAGAATTGCACTTCAGAAGGTTGAAGCTATTCCCCATGGGAGTAATCGTCACAACAACCCTTCAAGGTAGGCTGGTCTGGTTTTCTCTGAATGGCTGAGAAACAGCCACTGGTCTAAAAAAAAAAATCACTGGTGCTCGGAGCTTCAGATTTCACCCCTCGTAACTGTGATGCTGGGAACTGGGCTGATTGACCAGTCTGCATGAAGGATCCCCAGGGCTTTTTTAATAGCAGGAACTCCTTTGGATATTAGGCCACACCCCTTTGATGTCACCAATCCTCCAAGAGCTTCCAGGGCTCTTCTTATAGGGCCTACTGTCAGCTGCGGGAGGATTGGCTACATCAGGGGTGCGTGGCCTAATATGCAAAGGAGTTCCTGCTACCCAAAAAAGCCATGAGTATTCCACAGTTGCTATCACCACTAGGCATGCCAGCTCCAGTTCGGGAAATTCCTGAAGATCTTGGGGGGTGGAGCCTGAGGTGGGTGGAGCTTGAGGTGGGTGGAGCTTGAGGAGGGGAGGAACTTCAGCAGCTGCCATAGACTCCAAAGCAGCTGTTTCCTCCAGGGGAATTGATCTTAGTCACCTGCAGGCCTCAGATTCAGCAGGAGCTCACAGGAGTGCAGCTCCTGAACCTCTCTTATGCTCCCCTCCTCCCCCATCTACCTTGTCCACTGAATAGTAGGTGCAGCTGCATAACAATCCCTGGATGAGGAGAGCGGGCAGCCAGCCAGCCACCAGGGGCTTTGCCACACCCCCAGCAGCCCTCATTCACCCCCGGAGAAGCCCGTGCCACCCTTTCTCCACTTCTTATGTGATTTTGGGTGGCGGGTAGCTTGCTGGATTTTGGAGAGCGAGGGCGCAGCCAAGGAGAGTCCCAGGTGAGCGAGGCTTGCTCGGGCTGGCTGGATCTCTAGCCCAGCCCAAGCAGGCCTCGCTCGCCTGGGGCTCTCCTTTCTTGCATCGGGTTGCTTTTGGCTGGTGGGAGGGGCAGCATATGCTAATGAGCTCCGCCACCTATTTTTCTACAAAACGACCCTTGGTCATCTGTACATCACTTGTCAATCTGGAGGCTGACCAACTTAAATCAGGAATTGATAAAAGTGGGGTGGAACAACTGAGGAAGAAGAAGAAGAAGACTGCAGATTTATACCCCGCCCTTCTCTCTGAATCACAGCGGCTTATAATCTCCTACATCTTCTCCCCCCCTTGTGAGATGAGTGGGGCTAAGAGGGCTCTTGCAGCAACTGCCCTTTCAAGGACAACCTCTGCCAGAGCTATGGCTGACCCAAGGCCATTCCAGCAGGTGCAAGTGGAGGAGTGGGGAATCAAACCTGGTTCTCCCAGATAAGAGTCTGCCCTTTCAAGGACAACCTCTGCCAGAGCTATGGCTGACCCAAGGCCATTCCAGCAGCTGCAAGTGGAGGAATGGGGAATCAAACCCGGTTCCCCCAGATAAGAGTCTGCCCTTTCAAGGACAACCTTTGCCAGAGCTATGGCTGACCCAAGGCCATTCCAGCAGCTGCAAGTGGAGGAATGGGGAAGCAAACCCAGTTCCCCCAGATAAGAGTCTGCCCTTTCAAGGACAACCTCTGCCGGAGCTATGGCTGACCCAAGGCCATTCCAGCAGCTGCAAGTGGAGGAATGGGGAATCAAACCCGGTTCCCCCAGATAAGAGTCTGCCCTTTCAAGGACAACCTCTGCCAGAGCTATGGCTGACCCAAGGCCATTCCAGCAGCTGCAAGTGGAGGAGTGGGGAATCAAACCCGGTTCTCCCAGATAAGAGTCTGCCCTTTCAAGGACAACCTCTGCCAGAGCTACGGCTGACCCAAGGCCATTCCAGCAGCTGCAAGTGGAGGAGTGGGGAATCAAACCTGGTTCTCCCAGATAAGAGTCCGCACACTTAACCACGACACCAAACTGGAGGCTGTTTCAGCCCCCACCTCCATTCTCCCTCTCCAAGCTCTTTCTCTTCCACTCCCTTTCTTTTGTTTCTTTCCTCTGGGCAGGGCCGGACTTCCTAATCCTCCGCCTTGACCTACTTTCCCACCACAAATTCAGATTCCTCCTGCCGTCTGCGCCACACAGGTCACTTCAGCCGCTCCCTGCCGAAGGGGCGCCTGCTTTATGTATTACGTAAGCTGTCGCCGCAGCTGTGACTAACGTTTCGGAGCTGTATTGATTTTTGATGGAGACGTGGATTCCTTGTGTTCCTCCTTCCCTCTCCCGGTTACCTCTGCCAGCGCACGTAGGAGAGAGGGAATGAGAGGAAATTGGGCTTCCGGCCCTGTGAAGCCACGGAATGTCTACCAACACTGAAACTTCTGGGAAGAAAGGTCAACTAACTTAACTATAATATGGTGGGTTCGATACAAGGAGGAGACGCGGTTGTTGTGAACGTAGCTCTCTTCAGTACAGCATAGTAACAGCTGAACTCTAGACTGAAGAACTGGGCCAATGGGGCCAACTATATACACTTGAAGGTTCCCGTGCTGGGACGCCATTGGATCATTCAAACCAGCACGGGGTCTGTGATTGGAGCAGGACAGCAGGGATTTGAATCCTACTGCCCGTTGTTCCCGAGTCCCCAAGCTCAGTCAAGAAGAAGAAGAAGAAGAAGACGATGACTGCAGATTTATACCCCGCCCTTCTCTCTGAATCAGAGACTCAGAGCGGCTCACAATCTCCTACATCTTCTCCCCCCACAACAGACACCCTGTGAGGTAGGTGGGGCCGAGAGGACTCTCACAGCAGCTGCCCTTTCAAGGACAACTTCTACAAGAGCTGTGGCTGACCCAAGGCCATTCCAGCAGCTGCAAGTGGAGGAGTGGAGGAATCAAACCCGGTTCTCCCAGATAAGAGCCTGCGCACTTAACCACTACACCAAACTGGCTCTCCGATGAGCCAGTCAGGAACACTGATAATAATACACAACAATAGTCCACATACACAACAATTACGGAAAAGGAGAGCCGGGGCAACAGGAGAAATGGAAATTTGTTTCCTGCACAACCCAGGAAACTCTCAAACACTTCCCCCTAAATTCACAGGTTCTTCATCGCTGTCACATGGCCCTCTGGCCTCTGCTGAAAAACCTCCAAGGAAGGAGAGCCCACCACCTCCCGAGGAAGCCTGTTCCATGGAGAAGCCACTATCAGGAAGTTCTTCCTAATATTGAGCCGGAAGTTCTTTTGATTTAATTTTGACCCAAGCATAGGCTCTCTTTGTCCGTTCTCTATTCTGATTCTTTCCCCCAGCGAATCGTGAACCCCTGGCTGTGTTAATGCAAAGTGTAACTGCCCCCCTCCAATTCTTTCCTGAGCAAACATTCTTTGAGACCTGAAGGGAGCAGAAGGGAAATCTTACCGGGTCAGTTGTCATCTTTATAGGACGTTTTCACTTGCCGCATAATTCCCCTTTCCTTTCTTTCGCCTCCCGAGAGTTTCTGGAACCTGCATTCTCTGCAGAGGCAACGAGCGATTTGTACTCTTAATTAACGTGGCGGTTCCCGTGGGACTGTTGTAACGAAGCCCAGGAAAACGGGTCCTGCTGTCTCTCTAAATTGATACGTTTTTTACTTAAGACAGGATGTGCTTCTTCTGTAGATTCCGTAGAGGAGTCAAAGATTCACAAAATTGTATATCGTTTTTTTTTAAGTTTCATTAAAAAAAGAGAATGGGAAAAAAGAAAGTAGAGAAGAAGAAGAAGAAGAAGAAGAAGACTGCAGATCTATATCCCATCCATCACTCTGAATCAGAGACTCAGAGCGGCTTACAATCTCCTGTATCTTCTCCCCCCACAACAGACCCCCTGTGAGGTGGTTGGGGCTGAGGGAGCTCTCCCAGAAGCTGCCCTTTCAAGGACAAGTCCTGCCAGAGCTATGGCTGACCCAAGGCCATTCCAGCAGCTGCAAGTGGAGGAGTGGGGAATCAAACCCGGTTCTCCCAGATAAGAGTCCACACACTTAACCACTACACCAAACTGGAGAGGATGAAAGTGCATGTAGTTGTACAAGCAAACTGTTCCGCTTCTGGTGGGGAGGGTCAGTTTTGAATACTCTGCCTTTAAAACAAAACCCTCCCCAATTTTTTTAAAAATGCAGCACCTCTGGAAGATAAATCCCCAGACTGGGCTAGATTTTTACTTGTGGGGAGTTTGGTTTTTTTTAAGTAGGAGAGCATGCGCCAAAATGCGCTTGTCCACATACAGTCTGTTCTTCCATAGCAAGACTCGACTGCCCCGTTCGCTTTACATCGACTGGGTTTTAATCAAGAGTGTGACGTGAGTCTGTGGCAGGACTTGAATTCAGGTCTTGCAAGGGTGAAACTTGTCTCAAGCAGCTGGCGTGGGGCAGCAACTCATGGAAATGAAGCCCTAATTGCACACGAAGCTGCCTCTTGAATCAGACTCTTGGTCCATCAAGATTGCTATTGTCTGCTCAGACGGGCAGCGGCTCTGCAGGGTCCTTTTAACTGTCGATGCCGGGGATTGAACTTGGGACCTTCTGCATGCCAAGCAGATGCTCTACCACTGAGCCACAGCCCCACTTCCTGGCTCTCCAGGGTCTCAAGCTGAGATCTTTCCCATCCCCTCCTGCCTGCGTCCTTTTAACTGGAGATGCTGAGGACTGAACCTGGGACCTTCTGCTTACCAAGCAGATGCTCTTCCACTGATCTACAGCCTCACTTCATGGCTTTCCAGAGTCTCAAGGCTGGGTCCTTCCCATCACCCCCTGCGTGGTCCTTTTAACTGGAGATACCGGGGATTGAACCTGGGACTTTCTGCACGCCAAGCAGAGGCTCTTCCACTGAGCTACAGCCCCACTTCATGGCTCTCCAGGGTCTCAGGCTGAGGTCTTTCCCATCCCCTCCTGCCTGGTCCTTTTAGCTGGAGATGCCAGGGATTGAACCTGGGACCTTCTGCATGCCAAGCAGACACTCTTCCACTGAGCTACAGCCCCACTTCAAGGCTCTCCAGGGTCTCAGGCTGAGGTCTTTCCCATCCCCTCCTGCCTGGGCCTTTCGATTGGAGAAGCTGGGTTTGAATGAACCTGAGACCTTCTGCATGCCAAGCAGATGTTTTTCCTATCAGCCATGACTCCTTCCCACCTTGATGGCCCCAGAGGACTCTTTATTCTGATCTCCCGTTCGATACCCTCCTGTCTGCGGGAATATAACATCTCCTCTCGCTGCTACTTTCTGCCAATCAGTTTTGACCCAAAGGTTAGTTTCCCCCTTCCTCTCTTGCAGATTTTGCTAGAAACACAGTCCAATTACTGCTAATTGTGACAACAGTTTTGGCTCTGGTCCCCGCCGGGGAATTTCAGCCCTCAGAAAGCCACCAAATAAGCTTTGTTTTAGCATTTAATTTAATTGGGGGAGGAGGGAGAGAAACATAGAGAGAGAGAGAGATGCATCCAAATGCAGCAGTACAAAAAAGCCCCTGAGCCAAGTATGGAAGCTCGCTTTGGCAATTAGAGCTGGGAAACCCGAGGCTTTCTGAACATGCCCAGAGGCATTGCTGCCCTGAAAAACTGGATGGAAAGATTCCTTTGCAAAGGAATGAAGAAGAAGAAGAAGAAGAAGAAGAAGAAGAAGAAGAAGAAGAAGAAGAAGAAGAAGAAGAAGAAGAAGAAGAAAGTGGATTTATATCCCGCCCTCCACTCCGAAGAGTCTCAGAGCGGCTCACAATCTCCTTTACCTTCCTCCCCCACAACAGACACCCTGTATGGTGGGTTGGGCTGAGAGAGCTCTCCCAGAAGCTGCCCTTTCAAGGACAACTCCTACGAGAGCTATGGCTGACCCAAGGCCATTCCAGCAGCTGCAAGTGGAGGAGTGGGGAATCAAACCTGGTTCTCCCAGATAACAGTCCACGCACTTAACCACTGGAAGGAAGGAAGGAAGGAAGGAAGGAAGGAAGGAAGGAAGGAAGGAAGGAAGGAAGGGAGGGAGGGAGGAAGGAAGGAAGGAAGGAAGGAAGGAAGGAAGGAAGGAAGGAAGGAAGGAAGGAAGGAAGGAAGGAAGGAAGGAAGGAGACTGCAGATTTATACGCCGCCCTTCTCTCTGACTCAGAGACTCAAAGCAGCTTACAATCTCCGATATCTTCTCCCCTCACAACAGACACCCTGTGAGGTGGGTGCAGCTGAGAGGGCTCTTACAGCAGCTGCCCTTTCAAGGACAACCTCTGCCAAAGCTACAGCTGACCTAAGGCCATTCCAGCAGGTGCAAGTGGAGGAGTGGGGAATCAAACCCGGTTCTCCCAGATAAGAGTCCGTGCACTTAACCACTACATTGAACTGGCTCTCCATGAATGAGAGGGGGGGGTGGTCCTGTGTGTCCATCGTGTGGGCCCTGAGGCTGGCTTTTCTAGTTCTGTGCTCGAGAACAGGATTAATTTTCCTCTCAAGTATGCATGCAACATAAGGGTTGCCAACTGTGTATGGAAACTCCTGTAGATTTGGGGATGGAGCCAGGAGAGGACAGGGCCTCAGTGGGATACAATGCTATCGAGTCTACCCTCCGAAACAGCCGTTTTCTCCAGGGGAACTGGTCTCTGTCACCTGGAGATCAGTTGTCATCTAGATCTCCAGCCACTCTCTGGAGGTTGGCAACCCTAACTCAAAAACACTGGCCTTTTTTTCCCCTAGTCCTGTGGTCAAGAACAGGGTTATTTTTTCCCCCCAAGTATATAGGAGCCAATTTGGTGTAGTGGTTAAGTGCGTGGATTCTTATCTAGGAGAACCGGGTTTGATTCCCCACTCCTCCACTTGCAGCTGCTGGAATGGCCTTGGGTTAGCCATAGCTCTTGCAAGAGTTGTCCTTGAAAGGGCAGCTTCTGTCAGAGCTCTCTCAGCCCCACCCACCTCACAGGCTGTCTGTTGTCGGCGGGGGGGGGGGGAAGGTAAAGGAGATTGTGATCGCTCTGAGATTCAGAGTATAGGGCAGGATATAAATCCAATATCATCATCTTCTTCTTGCCAACTATGGTGGGGAAATTCCTGGAGACCAATTGTCATTCCAGCAGATCTCCAGGCCCCAGATGGAAGTTGGTAGCCCGATTCAGGGAAATCTGAGCACACACCCCTCCACCTCTGCTTTCAATAAATTTATTTATGTCTTTATATCCCGACCTCCCCTGATGGGCTTAGGGCGGCTAACAGCAGCTAAAATAACATAGAATTAAATCGTTACAATAAAATCCTTAACACATCTCAAACATACACAGTTCTAATCCCTAGATGGCGTTAGTATTAGTTCTTGATTAGCGCTATTTACTGTGATGTTATTGGATGTGGTTTAGTGCATTGCCTTTCTATTTGGGTTGGGTTAGGATATCAATGCTATGGGGTGGTGGGGTACTGGTCGCCCCCCCCCATCTGATGTTAAAAGCCTGTTTAAACGGTTCCGTCTTGCAGGCCCTGTGGAATTGTGGCAAGTCCCGCAGGGCCCTGATGTTTTCAGGGGCAGCATTCCAGAGGCTGGGGGCTGCCGCCAGAAAGGTAGGCTGATCAATGCCACCAAGCAGCACACCGTCTTTCAGTTTGCAAGAATATATTACAACAAGGATTGTGTACAACACATAACAAACAACACGATAATGACAGAGGCCGGTGGTGCTAGGGCCTTTTAAAGTAGAGCCCAGTGGTCACACTGAAATGAGCTTAATGCTGTGATTAGAGAATGCAGAAGGAAAGGAAAGGAAAGGTCCCCTGTGCAAGCACCAGTCGTTTCCGACTCTGGGGTGACGTTGCTTTCACAACGTTTTCACGGCAGACTTTTTACGGGGTGGTTTGCCCTTGCCTTCCCCAGTCATCTCCACTTTCCCCCCAGCAAGCTGGGGACTCATTTGACCGACCTCGGAAGGATGGAAGGCTGAGTCAACCTTGAGCCAGCTACCTGAAAACCCAGCTTCCGCCGGGGATCGAACTCAGGTTGTGAGGAGAGCTTAGGACTGCAGTACTGCAGCTTTAACACTCTGCGCCACGGGGCTCTTCAGAGAATGTAGAACAGGGTTCCTAAATAACTGAGCTGTTAAACTGAAGAAGGAATTGAAATGTCATCAAAATCTAGAGAGACGTCTTTTTAAGAAAGCGCCTGCGTTGAAGCCACGTTCCTCACCCGCCTTGTGGATTTCAGCTGGACTATTTCCAAGTTTGGACTTGTATCTATTCATTTGGGGATGGGGTTTTTTTTTGGCCCCTTGGGGTTTCTGTTACTTTAAAAGGCCCTAGCACCGCCGGCCTCTATCGTTATTGTATCGTTTATTATGCGTTGTACACAAGCCTTGTAATATAGTTTTGCAAACTGAAAGACGGTGTATTACTTGGTGGCTTTGATCAGTCTATTAATTACACCAAGTGCCCTTCAAGCAGCAAACCGAAAAGGTAGGGGCTGCCACTGAAATTGGTTGATTATGGCGTGCTGGAGTCTCTCCGAGGGCACACCGTCTGTTATTCTCAAAGGCAGGGTGGGGTATGGAAAGTTCCTTTGCCTGGCCTCCGTGTCAAATCCTGCAACTGAGAAAGTAAATTGGACTCTCTGATCTTACCATCTTCCTAATCTCCCTGCCTTCTGATAAAATTTCACTCCCCTCCATTCCTCTTTCCCTGATAAACCCCTGTGAAGTCCTTGAAGACGCTCGGAAGAGAAGGGAAGGATCTGAAAGGTATGATCTGTCCTTGAAGTCCCCAAAGTTCCATTCATATTTGAGCCATGCCAACATGCTACCCCCTAGTGGCAACCAAGGGCTAGTACAGGGCTAGTACAGGCAGTTCATAAAATGGAATCTGGACGTGTGATTTTTAAATTGTCTTTATTTTTTAAATGGTGCTGGTCTGAATCTGCTGACGGGGCCGTCTGTGTTCTGCTGCTGTAGCAGCCGGGCCGGCGGAGGCCACGTTTGGGGATTTTGTCATCTAGAAAACTGTGGAGTCGGCACAACGGCCTGCCCAGTTAATGGTTTTTAGTAACTGTAAAGAGACATGGGAATGGTTGTGTTATTAGCCTTGAAGAATTAAGACGCATTAAGAACAAGCGAGAGGAGTCCTTGGCTTATCCAGGCGGTTTTTTCTTGTTTTAAACAATTTATTGGTAGCATATGGTTACAAAGCTTATCTATTTCTTAATTTTTTCTTTTTTCACATTAACCCATATGACATTTCCATCCCCCCTCCCTCCAATGTTGACTTCCCCGAGGTTATAAGTTCAAATCCATACTAAAGGCACTTCTGACTGCTCAAAGTTCCGTATATATATTCTTACAACTAAAAAAATGTCCAATATTTCTTTACTTTCCAAGTTTTCTCCATATATCCTTTAAATTTTCTCCACTCCCTTTTGAATATCTCTAAATCATAGTCTCTTAGTGTTCTGGTTAATTTGTCCATTTCACACCACGATAAAACTTTCATGGTCCATTCCCATTTCTCTGGTATTTTTTCTTGCTTCCAAAGCTGCGCGTACAAAGTCCTAGCAGCTGATAACAGGTACCAAATTAAAGTCCTGTCTTCTTTTGGGTATTTTTCTAATTGTAATCCAAGTAAAAACGTCTCTGCAATTTTCTTAAAATCATAGCCCAAAATTTTGGTGATTTCTTGTTGTATCATCTTCCAGAATTCTTTCGCTCTTTCACATGTCCACCACATATGGAAGAAAGAACCTTCATGTTTTTTACATTTCCAACATCTATCCGACATTTTCTTACTTATCTTAGCCAATTTTTTCGGAGTCATATACCACCTATACATCATTTTAAAACAGTTCTCCTTAATGCTTTGACAAGTTGATATCTTCATTGAGTTCTTCCAGAGATGCTCCCATGTTTCCATTTGTATTTCTCTATTCACATTAATTGCCCATTTGACCATTTGAGACTTTACTACTTCTTCTTCTGTAGACCATTTCAATAATAACTTATATACTTTTGATATCAATTTTTCATTGTCACCTAACAGGACTCTTTCCAGTTCTGTTTGTTCTCGTCTAATCCCCTCTGATTTTATGTCATTTTCCATCAAACTTTTAATTTGTTGCATTTGAAACCAGTCATAATTGTTATTTAGCTCTTCTGAGGTTTTTAATTCAATTTTGTCTCCTTGAATCTTAAGCAGTTGGTTATATGACATTTCTCTTTTTTCTTCAGAATCAGCTGTTATTTTTATTACTTCTGCTGGCACTATCCATAATGGTTTTCTCTCGTCCCCGTATTTCTTGTATTTTATCCAAGTATTTAGTAATGTATTTCTGACATAGTGGTGAGAGAAAAAACCATCCATTTTATTCTTCCCATAGTACATGTATGCATGCCAGCCGAATCTATTTCCGTGAGCTTCTAACCACAAAGGTTTTTTGTCTAACAGCATTATCCAATCTTTTATCCATGTCAAACAAACTGCATCGTGGTATAGTCTTAGATCGGGAAGTTGAAAACCTCCTCTCTCTTTGGCATCCGTTAAGATCTTCATCTTTATCCTTGGTTTCTTTCCGGCCCAAATGAAATCAGAGATTTTCCTTTGCCATTTGTTGAATTGTTTTGCTTCTTTTACAATCGGGATGGTTTGAAACAAATACATTATCCTTGGCAAAATATTCATTTTAATTGCAGCTATCCTGCCCAGTAAGGACAAGTTGAGTTTATTCCATTTCATCAAATCTTTGTCCATCTTACACCACAGTTTTTCATAATTGTTTTTGTATAAATCAATGTTCTTCATTGTTATCTCTATTCCAAGGTACCTAACTTTGGTTGTGACTTCACAACCTGTCACCTTTTGTAGTTCGTTTGTTTTATTTGGTTGCATGTTTTTACAGAGGAATTTCGATTTCTCCTTATTTATGTATAATCCTGCTAGTTCTCCGTACTCTTTTATCTTAGCTAACAGCAGTGGTGACACTTGAACCGGATTCTCCATTATGAACACTATATCATCTGCAAAAGCTTTATATTTATAAGAGAATCTTCTAATTTTTAGACCTTCTATTTTTTCATCTTTTTGAATTTGTTGTAACAAAATTTCAAGAGTCATTATAAACAACAATGGTGATAGCGGGCATCCTTGCCTTGTTCCTTTACTCACTTTCAATTCTTTGGTAAGGTCTGCATTTATACACAATTTTGCATGCTGATCTGTATATATTGCTCTTGTCATTTTTATAAATTGTTCCCCTAAATTAATTTTTTCCATTACCGCAAACATAAAGTCCCAATTTAAGTTGTCGAAGGCTTTCTCTGCGTCAACAAAAAATAAGGCCACTTCTTTTTCCGGATGCTTTTCATAGTATTCCACAACATTAATAACAGCTCTTACATTGTCCCTTATTTGTCTTTTAGGAAGAAATCCCGCTTGGTCTTTGTTTATAAAGTTGGTCAGGTATTGTTTCAGTCGCTCTGCTAAAATTCTTGTATAGATCTTATAGTCATTATTCAACAATGAGATTGGTCTATAATTTTTTACGTTTGTGCTATCTTTATCTTCCTTAGGAATCAGAGAGACTACAGCTTCCCTCCAGGTCTTTGGGATTTTCCCTTCTTCTCTTATCGTGTTTAACAACTTCAACAGTTTGGGTGTTAATTCATCCTTAAGAGATTTGTAAAATTTTGACATGAATCCATCTGGCCCTGGAGCTTTACCCTCTTGCATTGCTTTTATTGCTGCTTCTATTTCAATTTTCTCTATTGGGTCATTTAATATCTTTTTCATATGTTCCGTCAAAGGTGCCACCTGAATGTTTCGTAGATACTCTTCCACTTTTTCTTTACTTACATTCACACCCTTGAATAAATTTGCATAGTATTTAAAGAATTCTCTTTTAATTCCTTCTTGATCCACTACTGTTTTCCCATTTGCCATGATTTTATTTATAGTCTTATTTTCTTTCCTTTTTTTTAATTGCCAGGCCAGGTATTTACCAGGTTTGTTTGCACTTTCAAACGATTTCTGTTTCAAATTTTTTAAATTCCATTCTAGTTCTTTATTCAGCAAATGTTTAACTTGGGATTGTAATATCGTAATTTCTTTTATTAATTTTTTCTTCCCTGGTCTTTTTTTTAAGTCCTTTTCTTTTTTATCTATTTCATTTTGCAGTGCTGACAGCCTTTCTTCTCTTGCTCTTTTGTCTTTATTATTCAATGTAATTAATATACCCCTCATTACTGCTTTATAAGTGTCCCATACTGTTGGATATTCCATATCATCCGTTTCATTTATTTGGAAGAATGCTGCAGTCTCCTTTTCTAAGAATGATACAGTGTCTTTATTTTGTAGTAAATCCTCATTAATTCTCCATCTTCTTGATTTTCTTTGCAATTTTGTTGACCAGCATATTGGATTATGGTCCGCCCAAACCTTTGGAAGAATCTCAATTTTTTTTGTTATGAGGCCCAAGCCTTGGGAACCCCACAACATGTCAATTCTGGAAAAAGAATTATGCCTTGCTGAGAAAAATGTATAGTCTCTTACCTCAGGGTTGAACTTTCTCCAAATGTCTTCTAGATTTTCCTGTTTAATCAACTCAAAGAAAGAATTGGGCAGCTTCCCTTCTTTATCATTCTTCTTTGGACTTGATCTGTCAAGGTTGTTTTGTATTGTCCCATTAAAATCGCCCATCATCAATACCTGGTCATAAGTCTCTTCGTCCATTTGTCTATTTATGTCTTTAAAGAATTTGTCTTTCGCTCCATTGGGTGCATAGAGTCCTAGTAGTAACGTTTTTTTCGCCTCTATCGTCACCTCAACAGCAATATATCTTCCTTCTTTGTCTTTAAAGATTAATTTTGGGTCAAGTTGTTCTTTAATGTAAAAAACCACCCCTCTTTTCTTTTGCTCTGCTAGTGAAAAAAATTCCAACCCCAAATTTCTATTCCACAAAAATTTACTGTCCTTGCGTTGTATATGAACTTCCTGTAAACAAATTATATTACATTTTTGCTTTTTAATCCAATGAAATGTTCTCCTTCTTTTCTGTGGTGAATTTAGTCCATTTATATTCCAAGATAGTAATTTGTACTCCATTATGATGTTGGTTCTTTATTTTCTTCAAAAAAGCTATGCATCTCTTGTTCGCTTCTTATTGTAATCCTTTTGCCATTTTGTTCAAATCCAAGACCCTCTGGTATTATCCATCTATATCTTGTGCCCTCTGCACGCAACTGATCGGTTAGCTTCTTGTACTTTTTCCTATCGCTGATCACTTCTCTTGGTAGCTCTTTCATTATTTTAACTCTGCTCCCTTCTATTGCCCAGGCTTTTTGGTATCGAACTGGAGCAGTCAGGGAGCTGACTCCTTCATTTCTTGATGTCCGGCAATGGAATGTCAACCATCGTCTGCAGTGACTCTAAAGTGACTTCGGTCACTTAAGGCTGTCGGAATCCAAGCACTCTAGAAGGACTGATTTTAATTGCAAGAAAATAGCAGCCGGGGGAGTTGAGAACATCTAAAAGGTAGACTCATCATTCTTATCTTCACTCTGAGAGACTTTGAATATAGTTTAAACACTGAGTGGATTAATAACAGACGAAGGCAAAGCATAATTGAATGGGAAAAAAAAAACTTTTACCTTGTTAAGCTGAGCTCCGTGGCTTTGGATGTGAACAACAGCAAAAAAAAAAACCCTTCAAGATAAGAGTGAAAGTTGGCAATGGGAGGCTGGTGACGCAGAAGAAAGAAAAGAGAGTTGCCGTGTATATATGCCCATAAACTGCAGAACCTAGAATGAACTGAGCTGAGTGGGGGCATAGCAGGAAAAGAATTCAGCTTGTGAAAACTGAACGCCGTAAAAACAATTGCCTTCAAAGATATTTTGGAGAAAAGACATATTGTTGTGAATTTTTGTGGTTGTGGTTTCTTCATGCAGCTCAAAAAACTGCGAGACTAGACACGAGATCAGTCTAAGCTGTGACAGGAAGTGAAACTAAAAGGGGCTGGACAATAAATCAGAGCCTATAAGGACAACAAGAGCTGTGACATCCGACCTTTGAACTAGGAAGGAATTGAGTCCAAGACTCAGATCAAGAAAGACGAAGAGAGACCTCTCTAGGCTGGAACTGTACCATAGAGAAATAACGATTGCCATTTTAAAAGGGAGAAAAACTGTCAAAATTGTTAAAATTCAATATCTTTGCTCAGGAAGAAGGGAGAAAAACGAAACTAGTCTCATCTGAAAGAACTGGCTCTAAGCTATTGGATTGGATGCTAAATTTTATGTGGGGATTTTTTTAAGGTTTGGTGATTTTTTATATGTCAGTAGAAAGAACAACACGTGCAAGAGCCCAATCATTTGACAAGATGCAGTCTCAATTTGACGCTCTGGAGGCAAAAATGTTAAAAGCTATGGACAAATTGCATTTGGCAATAAAAAAAGATATTAAAAAAGAAGTTGGAGACCTTAAGAAGGAGATAGAGAATTTTAAGGAAGAGACTCAAAATAAAGTGAAAGAGGTAGAGATGAAAGTGGATACACAGGCCTCTGCCTTGCTAAAAATTCAAGAAAAGGTCATAATACACGACTGTAAGTTGCTGGAGTCACAAGTGCGTCTAAGAGGGGTACCTGAAAAAGAAGATACAGACTTAAAAGGCTATATGGTGGATATCATCACTGAGTACATAGAAGAAGACCCTGACAGATTTAAGAGTATGTTGGAGGGTGCCTACAGAGTCAACTCAGTTTATGCGAAAAATAAAGGTCTGCCAAGAGACATCGTCATAAGATTAAGATCAAAAGAGGTGGCAGAGAAAATTTTGAGGAAAGGGTATCCAGGCGGTTTTTTCGATGCTCCAAGAAAGCGTTTGGGTTGCGCGGGACTCAGCGGTTGCCAGCTCCGGATTGGGAAATTCCTGGAGATTTGGGGGTGAGCCCTGGGGAGGGCAGGAAACTCAGTGGGACACAGTGCCATGACCTCCACCCTCCAAAGCACTTATTGCATCCTATGAGGGTTGCCAATCCCCAGGTAGGGGCAGGGGATCCCACACTTTGGAGGCCCTCCCCCCACTTCAGGGTCATCAGAAAGCGGGGGGAGGGAAATGTCTGCTGGGCACTCCCATTATTCCCTATGGAGACCGATTCCCATAGGGAATAATGGAAAATTGATCCACAGGTATCTGGGGCTCGGGGAGGGGGGCTGTTTTTTGAGGTAGATGCACCAAATTCGCAACATAGCATCCGATGGCTCCCCTCAAAAGACCTTCCAGGTTTCAAAAGGATTGGACCAAGGGATTTGATACTATGAGCCCCCAAAGAAGGTGCCCCTGTCCTTCATTATTTCCAATGGAGGAAAGGCATGTAAAAGGTGTGCGTTCCTTTTAAATGCGATGGCCAGAACTCCCTTTGGAATTCAACGATGCTTGTCACAACCTTGCTCCTGGCTCCACCCCAGAATTCCCCGGACATTTCTTGAATTGGACTTGGCAACCCTACATCCTATGCAGGGATGTCATGCACTGGAACCCACCCACCAAAATATCCGCTTTTCTCCAGGGGAACTGATCTCTGTAGTCTGGAGATGAGCTGGAATTCTGGGGGATACTCAGGTCCCACCGGGAGGCTGGCATCCCTAACAATAGGCAAGACTCCTCCCCCACCCCAGTCCCTGGAAGGAGGCAAGTTTAAGCCAGAAAATAGGGTTGCCAATTCCCAGGGGGGGGGCAGGGGTTTCCCCGGTTTGGAAGCCCTCCCCCCCCGCTTTAGGGTCTTCAGAAGCAGGGTGAGGAGGGAAATGTCTGCTGGGCACTCCACGATTCCCTATGGAGACTGATTCCCATAGGGCAGGGGTGGCCAACGGTAGCTCTCCAGATGTTCTTTTGCCTACAACTCCCATCAGCCCCAGCCAGCGTGGCCAATGACTGGGGCTGATGGAAGTTGTAGGCAAAAAAAAAAATCTGGAGAGCTACCGTTGGCCACCCCTGCCATAGGGTGTAATAGAGAATTGACCCGTGGGTATCCACGGCTCAGGGGCGGATGTTTTTTGAGGTAGAGGCACCAAATTCGCAGCATAGCATCTGGTGCTTCTCCTCAAAACACCTTCCGAATTTCAAAACGATTGGACCAGGGGATCCAATTCCATGTGCCCCTATCCTTCATTATCCTTCATTATATCATGGTATGTACCATGTCCTGTAAGCCGCCCTGAGCCTGCCTCGGCGGGGAGAGTGGGGTATAAACATTTATTATTATTATTTCTAAAGGAGGGAAGGCATTTAAAAGGTGTGTGGTCCCTTTAAATGTGATGGCCAGAACTCCCTTTGGAGTTCAATGATGCTTGTCACACCCTTGCTCCTGGCTCCGCCCTCAATGTCTCCTGGTTCCACCCCCAAAGTCTACTGGCTGCACCCCCAATGTCCCCTGGTTCCACCCCCAAAGTCTCCTGGCTCCACCCCAAAGTCTCCTGGCTCCACCCCAATGTCCCCTGATCCCACCCCAAAGTATCCTGGCTCCACCCCCAATGTCTCCTGGCTCCACCCCCAAAGTCTCCTGGCTCCACCCCCAAAGTCTCCTGGCTCCACCCCAAAGTCTCCTGGCTCCACCCCAATGTCCCCTGATCCCACCCCAAAGTATCCTGGCTCCACCCCCAATGTCTCCTGGCTCCACCCCAAAGTCTCCTGGCTCCACCCCCAAAGTCTCCTGGCTCCACCCCAAAGTCTCCTGGCTCCACCCCAATGTCCCCTGATCCCACCCCAAAGTATCCTGGCTCCACCCCCAATGTCTCCTGGCTCCACCCCAAAGTCTCCTGGCTCCACCCCCAAAGTCTCCTGGCTCTACCCCAAAGTCTCCTGGCTCCACCCCCAAAGTCTCCTGGTTCCACCCCCAATGTCTCCTGGCTCCACCCCCAATGTCTCCTGGCTCCACCCCAAAGTCTCCTGGCTCCACCCCCAATGTCTCCTGGCTCCACCCCCAAAATCTCCTGGCTCTACCCCAATGTCTCCTGGCTCTACCCCAAAGTCTCCTGGCTCCACCCCCAAAGTCTCCTGGTTCCACCCCCAATGTCTCCTGGCTCCACCCCCAATGTCTCCTGGCTCCACCCCCAATGTCTCCTGGCTCCACCCCAAAGTCTCCTGGCTCCACCCCCAATGTCTCCTGGCTCCACCCCCAAAGTCTCCTGGCTCTACCCCAAAGTCTCCTGGCTCCACCCCCAAAGTCTCTTGGTTCCACCCCCAATGTCTCCTGGCTCCACCCCCAATGTCTCCTGGCTCCACCCCCAATGTCTCCTGGCTCCACCCCAAAGTCTCCTGGCTCCACCCCCAATGTCTCCTGGCTCCACCCCCAAAGTCTCCTGGCTCTACCCCAATGTCTCCTGGCTCTACCCCAAAGTCTCCTGGCTCCACCCCCAAAGTCTCCTGGTTCCACCCCCAATGTCTCCTGGCTCCACCCCCAATGTCTCCTGGCTCCACCCCCAATGTCTCCTGGCTCCACCCCAAAGTCTCCTGGCTCCACCCCCAATGTCTCCTGGCTCCACCCCCAATGTCTCCTGGCTCCACCCCCAAAGTCTCCTGGCTCCACCCCCAATGTCTCCTGGCTCCACCCCCAAAGTCTCCTGGCTCCACCCCCAATGTCTCCTGGCTCCACCCCCAAAGTCTCCTGGTTCCACCCCCAATGTCTCCTGGCTCCACCCCAAAGTCTCCTGGCTCCACCCCCAATGTCTCCTGGCTCCACCCCCAAAGTCTCCTGGCTCTACCCCAATGTCTCCTGGCTCTACCCCAAAGTCTCCTGGCTCCACCCCCAAAGTCTCCTGGCTCCACCCCCAAAGTCTCCTGGCTCCACCCCCAAACTCCCCAGATATTTCTTGAATTGGACTTGGCAACCCTAGCAGAAAGTCATTTGTTGCAGAAATCACATCTCTTAACAAGGTCGCTCCAGGGAAGGTGGGGTTTTTCCTTTGGTAGGAAACGGTAGAGACTTTTTTCCTTAATAACCAGCTGGCCACATTTCACTCTCCTGGCACCAAAGATGTGCGCTTGATCAAAAGCCATTTCCGACCAGTAGCGCGGCAAGATTTCATGTCCCTGGGGCAGAGATGGAGGAAAGGGCCCAGGAAGAGAAAACCCAAGGCCCAGGAATTTGGCCCGCCACATCAGTGACAGAAAACATGTCCTACGCGGAGAGATTCTGTGTCAAGAGCTCAACCCATAAATGCAAACTGATGCCTTTTGGAGAAAAAGAAGCATTTCTTTCCCACACAGAATCCTGGAAGCTGCAAAATTCTCAAAATAACCTCGCCGGGAAGGGACGTGTCCTGCCACCCGATGCAGATGAGCGTGCAAGCTGCTCGGCATGTCAAAAAGAAGGTTAAAAAGGGGGCTTGATACTAATTTCGGGGAAACCTTTGTTGGAAGGAGGGCACTGCAAAGTTCATTAATAGAAACAAGCAAGGCAGAGGGTCCAATTAGAAATTAGGCGCCTATTGTTAGTGAGGAAGAACCAAGCTTCTCGCCCGCCTAGGAAACATGCATGTGTCTGCAGTTTCTGCCAAATTGTGTGCATGTCCCAGATATCTCTCTCTCTCTCTCTTTCTCTCTCTCTCTCTCTCTCTCATTTATCTATCTATCTATCTATATGTCCATCCATCCATCCGTCCGCCTGCCCATCTGTCTGTCTGTCTATCTATCTGTCCGCCTGCCCATCTGTCCGCCTGCCCATCTGTCTGTCTGTCTGTCTGTCTGTCTGTCTGTCTGTCTGTCTGTCTATCTATCTATCTATCTATCTATCTATCTATCTATCTATCTATCTATCTATCTATCTATCTATCTATCTATCTATCATCCATCTATCTATGTCTGTCTGTCTGTCTGTCCGCCTGCCCATCCATCTGTCCATCTAGCTATCTATCTATCCATCCACCCACCTACCCAATCATCATCCATCCATCTATCTATCTATCTATCTATCTATCTATCTATCTATCTATCTATCTATCTATCTATCTATCTATCATCTATCTATCTATCTATCTATCTATCATCTATCTATCTATCTATCTATCTATCTATCTATCTATCTATCTATCATCTATCTATCTATCTATCATCTATCTATCTATCTATCTATCTATCTATCTATCTATCTATCTATCTATCTATCTATCTATCTATCTTTCCTTCCTCCCTTCCACCAAACTGGCTCTCCCCCCCACCCCTGCTCCAAAGCATCCCTTTTCTCCAGGGGAACTGATCTCTGTAATTCTGGGGCGTCCCCAGGTCCCACCTGGAGGCTGGCATCCCTCACCCCAAATAGCAACAGGGCTTCCTTTGGGATCCAGCACAAAACTCCATGGTCCAGTAGGGATATTTTGATACCCTACAGCTCTGCTCCAGAAAGATGCCTCTAGGGCCTTCTACTTCCTTGGGGGCTCCAAGACAGCCCCTTCAAGACAACACTGTCCCTTAGCGGCATTCTCTCCTCCCTGCCAGATGTTTCTGCAGAGAACAGGGAGAAGAACCCCCCCCCCCAGCTGCCTCTGTTCCCCCCCTCCTTTTGTCCTGTCTCTTATGATGGTCTCTGCAGGCGAGCACGCCAGGCAGCGTTTTAGCAAGAGATGAGAGCGACTCTCCAAAAGCCATTTATCAAAGCGCCCGGCGGGGCCGACGAGGTTCCAGACAGGTGGGGAGAGCTGGAAAGCTACAGCGGGAGGGAAAGTTTAATCAACACCGGGAGGCTTTTAATGCAGGCGATGAGGAGGCCGCTTCCCTTCATTATGAAACATCTAAGTCGACGCTGTTCTTTCTGGCTTCAGATGCTACATGGTTGGAGCCAAAAAAAACCCCACACCAGCTTGCTGCAGGTGGGGCTGGCCGGCACCTTCAGCAGTGGGCAGCAGGGAAACCGAACAGCCGCCATGACTTTTCTCCTCCAAAATTATTTTTGGACTGCGTTACAATAGGGTTGCCAACTCCTGGAGATTTGGGAGGTGTGGACTTGAGGAGAGCGGGGTTTACGGAGGGGAGAAACCTCAGCAGGGCGTCTTCCTGTAGAGTCTATCCTCCAAAGCGGCCATTTTCTCCAGGGGAACTGATCCCTGTTGCCTGGAGACCAGTTGTGATTCCAGGAGATCTATGGGCTCCACCTGGAGGCTGGCAACCCTAATCAGGGAACAGTGTGAAAACCACCAGCTGCGTTAGGGCAGGGGTGTCAAACTCATTTGTTGAGGGCCAGATCTGTCATAAATGAGACCTTGTCGGCCTGAACCGTGGTGGACTGGGCCATTTTTGTACCTATTTAAGATTCGGTAGCAAATATAGATCTCTCTTCCTTCTGTTGGCTGAGACTCCTCCCTCTCCTGGTCCCATGAGGAAGGAAGGAAAGAGCCAGAACTTTCTTTGCCCAGTTCCCTGGATCCCACGGGAGAGATACAAAGAAAGCACCTTTAAGACCAACGAGTGCTAATGTTTTGAGTAGATGGCTGGATGGCTGGATGGATAGACAGACAGACAGACAGACAGATAGATGATCCGTCCATCTGTCCATGGATCCTCTGCTGCCACGCTGACAAAGTGGTATGGGGATACTACAGCTCATTCAGAGAGTGTGCTGTAGCAACCCCCTCTGTCCCTTTTGCAAAGCACAGGGGTGTCAAATATGCCTCCTGGGGGCTGAATCAGACCCCCAGAAGGCTCCTATCAGCCCCCAAGCAACTGGCTTCATCTGCTCCCTTCTCCCTCTCTCTCGCTTCCTTCTGCATAGCTAGCTCAATTGCACAGGAGCTACAGAGCAAAGCCTCTATTTTCTCCATTGGCTGAGGCTCCTTCCTTGGGAAGGAAGGGGGGGGAGCAGAGCTGGCTTTGCCAGGCCCTCTTAATCACACAACAGAGCTGCTGAGCCAAGCCTCTCTTCCTTCTGTTGGCTGAGACTCCTCCCTCTCCTGGTCCCATGAGGAAGGAAGGAAAGAGCCAGACCTTCCTTTGCCCCGTTCCCTGGACTCTATGAGAGAAATACAAAGAAAGCATCTTCAAGACCCATGAGTGCTAACATTTAAGCATGTTTTAATTTTTTAAATATATATATATATATATATATATATATATTTGGGTTTGTCTGTGTTCTTTATAAAATTTATATCTCTGCTACCTAATCTTAAATACGTACACACATGGCCTGGCCCAACCCAACATAGCCTAGCCCCTCAAGGTCTCATTTATGTCAGATCCGGTCCTCATAACAAATGGGTTTGACACCCCTGGTCTAGAAGAAACTCACAATTCCAATATGTCTTCTATCCATGCCTCATTTGGGGCAGAAGCTCACAGGAGTGGGGCTCCGGAACCTCTAAATTTTATTGTGCTCTTTCTTTCTCTCTTTCCTCCCCTCCCTACGTGCTTCTGGGCTCCATTGTTCAAACCACCTGTGAGCATTCCGCTGAACTCTTAAGATTTGACAAACTTTCTAAACGTATCGAAATAACCAAAACAGGTAAAGCAGACAGACTGAAGTCTTCATCGTGCCACTGTGGGCAGATATGATAAAAGTAATTTTAAAAGTATGACGGGATGAAGGTTTTATTACGACAATTATGATTCAAGAAGCATTTAAAGCAGTTGCTGAGCTGCCATGATCACCCCCAAAGTCCCCAGATATTTCTTAAGTCAGACTTGGCAACCCTATGATGGAAATACAGATTTATTGAAATACTTAAGTTATTGTAAAGGCATTAGTATAGCTAACACGGTGTTCTGATTCCTGTGGACATATGGACATATGAAGCTGCCTTATACTGAATCAGACCCTTGGTCCATCAAAGTCAGTATTGTCTTCTCAGACTGGCAGCGGCTCTCCAGGGTCTCAAGCTGAGGATTTTCACACCTATTTGCCTGGACCCTTTTTTGGAGATGCCGGGGATTGAACCTGGGACCTTCTGCTTACCAAGCAGATGCTCTGCCACTGAGCCACCGTCCCTGTGTTTCCATTAGCAGTTTATTTCCAGCTTAGGTAAATAAGCCACCTGCAATGTTCCCTCTAAGCTGCAGAGTCTTGTAAGCAAAAATTCTACTTTGTGAGTTACTGGTGTTAAAATTGTGAGCTCCTGGCATTCAAGTTGTAAGCTCCTGCATCAATTCGTGTGCTCTGGGGTCATCCTTCCTGAGCTAAGACAAAAATGTGTGAGCTGGAGGCTAAAAAGCTGTGAGCTAGCTCACACTAACTCAGCTTAGCGAGAATACTGGCCACCTATATCTTAAGTCACGACCTTGTAACTCCAGTAACCATTTGCTTGTCAAAAGTACCCATTCTTTCATCCATCTAGGGTAGATTCCCAGTGTGAGGTTGCCAGCTCCAGGTTGGGAAATACCTGGAGATTATGGGGGTGGATCCTGGGGAGGCCAGGGGAGGGATTTCAGTGGGGTAGAATGCCACCTTCACCACCTTCCAAAGCGGCCGTTTCCTCCAGCTGAGCTGATCTCTGTCACCCGGAGATCAGGAAATCTCCAGCCACCACCTGTGGGTTTAAACAACAATTACAAATAGTGGAACCACGGGAGTAACAAATCCGTAATATCAAATAAATTCGCCGGGCTAGCAAATTATTACGTCTATTATTATTAAATAGTATACCGTTCTTTACAGTTTTGTAAACACCTCGATATTCTGCACAACAGCTTTACCAGAACACCAGCGTAACTAGGGTTGCCAAGTCCAATTCAAGAAATATCTGGGGACTTTGGGGGTGGAGCCAGGAGACATTGGGGGCGGAGCCAGGAGCAAGGGTGTGACAAGCATAATTGAACTTCAAGGGAGTTCTGGCCATCACATTTAAAGGGACCGCACACCTTTTAAAATGAATTCCTTCCACAGGAAATAATGAAGGATAGGGGCACCTTCTTTTGGGGCTCATAGATTTGGATCCCCTGGTCCAATCGTTTTGAAACTTGGGGGGTATTTTGGGGAGAGGCACTAGATGCTATACTGAAAATTTGGTGTCTCTACCTCAAATAACAGCCCCCCCAGAGCCCCCGATACCTCCAGATCAATTCCCCATTATATCCTATGAGAATCGATCTCCACATAGGGAATAATGAAGTGCCCAGCAGACATTTCCTCCCCCCCCCTTTCTGGTGACTCTGAAGTGAGGGATTGGCATCTCTACTCATGAGTAGCAGCCAATTTCTTCAAAGTAACACAGACACACCATCCCAAGAGGAAGCCTTAACAATCGGAGACTGAAGCCTCCAGAGGTGGAAAGTCACATGGTGGCTTTAGGGGTGGGGCTTCCCCCCATTCCCCTCCACCAGCCAGCTGACTGGGGGCGGGAAGGAGCCTGGGAAAGCAGAACCCCTGCTGGGACCTGGGGATTGCCAAGCCTAAGTGTAACACACTTAGCAATGGTTACAAATAATTGTGACAATGCTATATGAGCGTGTGACTTCAATGTGGTTGCAGTGCTTGCAAAAATTCTCTCAGTATTTGCTAGCATGTCTGCACAGTCCGTTTCGGTCCTTTCTCAAAGGGATGTGGATTCTTTGAGTACGTGGTGTCCTTATTGGCATCCTCTGTCTTGCCCCACCATATCTCACTGGACTAACCAGGTCAATTAATCATGCTCCACTTATCCTTCTCAGAAAGCCATTGTGCATAGAGAAAAGTGAGAGAGCAGAGTGGATAAGCATATGGAGCAGAGGTCCATCAGTGGCTATTAGCCACAGCTTATTGTTGGAACTCTGTCTGGGGCAGTGATGCTTTGGATTCTTGTTCTTGGGAGGGACACAGCGGGAGGGCTTCTGGCCCCACTGGTGGACCTCTTGATGGCACTTGGGTTTTTTGGCCACTATGTGACACAGAGTGTTGGACAGGATGGGCCATTGGCCTGATCCAACATGGCTTCTGTTTTGTTCAACATCTTTATCAATGATTTGGATGAAGGAATAGAGAGAATGCTTATTAAATTTGCCGATGATACTAAATTGGGAGGGGATGCAAGCACAGAAGACAGAAACAGGATACAGGATGACCTTGACAGGCTGGAAAACTGGGCTAAAATCAATAAAATGAATTTTAATGGGGATAAATGTAAAGTTCTGCATTTAGATAGGAAAATCCAATGCATGGTTATAGGATGGGGGAAACTTGTCTTAGCAGTAGTGTGTGCGAAAAGGATCTAGGGGTCTTAGTGGATCATACGCTGAACATGAGTCAACAGTGTGATGCGGTGGTTAAAAAGGCAAATGCAATTTTGGGCTGTATCAACAGAAGTATAGTGTCCAGATCACTTGATGTGATGGTATCGCTTTACTCTGCTCTGGCAAGACCTCACCTGGAGTCTTGTGTTCAGCTTTGGGCACTACCTTTTAAGAAGGATATAGACAAGCTAGAACAGGTCCAGAGGAGGGTGACGAAGATGGTGAGGGGTCTGTAGACCAAGTCCTATGAGGAAAGGTTGAAGGAGCTGGGCATGTTAAGCCTGGAGAGGAGGCGGCTGAGAGGTGATACGATCACCATCTTCAAGTACTTGAAGGGCTGTCATCTAGAGGATGGGGTGGAATTGTTTTCTTATGAAATAAACAATTTTTATTAGTAACATATGGTAGCAAAACTATCTCTACAACTTATAAAAACTTAAAATGAAAAAAAAAAAGACTCTCCGCCCCATATCTTACTTTTTCCCCTCCCCTCCCCCCGTTGCTTGACCCCCGCCAGTGTTATTTACTTAAAGAAACAAATATTAAAGGTACACTTAACTATTAAAGAAAAAAAGGACCGAAACGGACTGTGCAGACATGCTAGCAAACACTAAGAGAATTTTTGCAAGCACTGCAACCACATTGAAGTCACATGCTCATATAGCATCCTCACAGCTCTTTTGGAAAAAAATTTTGTAACCATTACTAAGTGTTTGTTGCACTGGTGTTCTGGTAAAGCTGTTGTGCAAAATACTGAGGTGTTTACAAAACTGTAAAGAACGGTATACTATTTAATAGACATAATAGCTGTTGGAGCATTGGAGAAAGTTCAGAAAAGGGCAACTAGAATGATTAAAGGGCTGGAACACCTTCCCTATGAAGAAAGGTTGAAACGCTTGGGGCTCTTTAGCTTGGAGAAACGTCGACTGCGGGGTGACATGATAGAGGTTTACAAGATAATGCATGGAATGGAGAAAGTAGAGAAAGAAGTCCTTTTCTCCCTTTCTCACAATACAAGAACTCGTGGGCATTCGATGAAATTGCTGAGCAGACAGGTTAAAACGGATAAAAGGAAGTACTTCTTCACCCAAAGGGTGATTAACGTGTGGAATTCACTGCCACAGGAGGTGGTGGCGGCCACAAGCATGGCCACCTTCAAGAGGGGGTTAGATAAAAATATGGAGCAGAGGTCCATCAGTGGCTATTAGCCACAGTGTGTGTGTGTGTGTGTATGTATATATATTTGGCCGCTGTGTGACACAGAATGTTGGACTGGATGGGCCATTGGTCTGATCTAACATGGCTTCTCTTATGTTCTTACGTTCTTAATAATCTGCTAGCACGGTGAGTTTATTCAATATTACCACCTGCTGGTTGGCAAGCCTACATTGAAGAATGATCCATGGGGGGAAAAAATGAAAACTGGTGATATGTGGTCCTCGTAACTCTTAACTGGTAGCAATCTACTGGTAGCTTCTAAAAAGTCTTCTCAGAGGCAGCCCCAGAGAGAGTCCATTGAAGCAGTCCAGCCAGATGAAGAAGTCAAATCAGTGTGTGACTGCAATAAAAAAAGACAAACCCTACGCTTGGGATTATTAGGAAAGCGACTGAAAACAAACCAGCCACTAGTATCAATGCCCCTATATAACCCTATGGTACAGTCTCATTAGGAATACCATGGACAGTTCTGGTCACCGCACCCCCAAAAAATATTTATTTATTTATATGTATTTTATTGGATTTATATCCCGCCCTCCCCACCGAAGCAGGCTCAGAGCGGCACCGGGAAAGGTGCAGAAAAGGCCAACTAAAATTATTAAGGGGACGACTGAATGAGGTCACTGCATGAATTCCTGGGGTGGATCTTCCATTCTAGATGCATGCAGCAGGAACAATTTATAGAACACTAAAAGTCTGCCGTGAAAACGTCGTGATGCGACGTCACCCCAGAGTCGAAAACGACTGGTGCTTGCACAGGGGACGACCATTACCTTTTATATCTATGTGTGGATGAAAGGATTCTGACATGAATTTCTTGAGGCGAGATCTCCAGTTTAGAAATGGGTAACTGCATCGGTTGGACAACACAGAATACGGAATTGTGCAGGGTGATTCTTGGATTCGATGAGAGCGATTCTTGAGAAAGACTTACTGAAACCCACTGTAACTGGGTTTCGGTTGGATTGTAAATGGAAAGTTCTACAAAGAAAGGGTGTGTTCACACGCCACTAAATAATGCATTTTGCAACTGGATATTTACTGTGTAAGAATAGCAAAAATCCGCTGTGAAACGCATTATTTAGTGTAATGTGAATGCATCCGAAGAGGCATTGCATAATAAGAACTTGTTATTTTCCGGTCGATTGGGTTTTGCGTGGGGAAATTTTGAAGCATTTCAATAGTTTCAGTGATTTATACGTATGGATTATAGCATATCATGCTTTTGAAGACTTATGTGAGCAAATGTTGTTACTGTACATGATGAATGGATTAATATGATTATACACAAAACTCTAGAATTTCTTAATAGAGTTATAGTTAAGATTACTTTTATTATAGAAGTGCGTTTTTCAGTTGAGGTTGATTGGCAACTCTACAACATAGGCTGGGGGGGGGGGAGGAAATGCCCATTTCGGGGCACCCAGCTATTTACTTGACTACATTTATGCTCCACCTTCCACCCCAACGGGGAACCAAAGTGGCTACCATCGTTTCCCTCTCCTTCGTTTCCTTTCAACAGCAACGCTGTGAGGTAGGTCAGGCGAAGAGGGTGACTGGCTCAAGGTCTCCCAGCAGAGCGGGGATTCGAACCAGGGGCTTCCCCAAGCTAGTCTGGTACTTGAACCGCTCTGGCTGTTGCTGCTAGAGAAAGATAGGAGGGCTGGCCCAGCCACAAGGAAAGGGTGGCACTTAGGTAGGTTCATTAGGTAGCCAGGTCTGATTGAAGAAATATCTGAGGACTCTGGGGGTGGAGCCAGGAGACTTTGGGGATGGAGCCAAGAGACTTTGAGGGTGGAGCCAGGAGACTTGGGGCGGAGCCAAGAGACTTGGGGGGTAGAGCCAGGAGACTGAGGGTGGAGCCAGGAGACTTTGGGGGCGGAGCCAGGAAACTGAGGGTGGAGCCAGGAGACTTTGGGGGCGGAGCCAGGAGCAATGTTGTGACAAGCTTAATTGAACTCCAAGGGAGTTCTGGCCATCACATTTAAAGGGACCACACACCTTTTAAATGCCTTCCTTCCATAGGAAGTAATGAAGGATAGGGGCACCGTCTTTGGGGGCTCATAGAATTTGAACCCCTGGTCCAATCCTTTTAAAAGGCCGCCTAGGCTTCGCATTTCAGACCAGGCCCGATTTGGTTACCCTGGCAACAGAGGCGCAAGGCATCCAACATGGCGGCTTCATCCTGACTAGTGCCCTCATCAAGATGGCGGACAGGCTCGGCTGAAGCGGGGACTTGCCACACTCAACATGGCCACTCCCTCCTCGGCCCGGATCATAGAGATAAAAACAAACAAACTAAAGCAGGAGTCCAAACATCCAAAGCCGCCTCTGCTGACGGTTCCGAAATGGCGCTGCTTCTATGGGTTGATTTTTGCACCGGAATTTTTCCCCTCCCTCAGCTTTTCCCCTCACCTCTAGCGTCGCCCTCATTCCCAGACTCCTTTTCGCGAGCGGGAGGAACGGCGTCCTCCTGCCCTCCAATCAGATCCTCGTGCTGGGCGTGGCTTCCCGGTTACCGCGGCAACGGGGCCTCGGAGGCGCGCGGGGACAGCGAAGACGGGGTTCGGAACGTTCCACGTCGCGAGGGTACCGCGCGTGCGCAGAAGTCGGTGTGCCTTGCGTGTAGCTTGCACGTGTGAACGAGTTACGTTCTTCTTTTATCCCTCCCAAATCGGGGCTAAGTGAAACGCGGGAAGGCTGAGGACGCATGGAGTGAGCGTGCAGGAAGGAGTGAGTATGCCAAGGGCCTGGCATTGCATTCCTAAGGCCAGTGGAGTGGAACTAGGCTTGCCAATACCCAGGTGGGGGCAGAGTCATCAGAATGCGGCGGGGCGGGGGGGGGGGAGGAAATGTATGCTGGGCACTCCATTATTCCCTATAGAGACCGATTCCCACAGGGAATAATGGAGAATTGATCTGCAGGTATCTGGGACTCTGAGGGGGTTGTTTTCTTTAGGTAGAGGCACCAGATTTGTAACATAGCATCCAGTGCCTTTCTTCAAAACCCCCTCAAAGTTTCAAAAAGATTGGACCGGCAGTCCAATTCTGTTAGCCCCCAAAGACGGTGCCCCTATGCTTCATTATTTCCAGTGGAGGGAAGGGCATTTAAAAGGTGTGTGGTCCCTTTAAATGTGATAGCCAGAACGCCCTTTGGAGTTCAGTTATGCTTGTCACAGCCTTGCTCCTGGCTCCACCCCCAAAGCCCCCAGATATTTCTTGAATTGGGCTTGGCAACCCTAAGTGAAACCTCCACGGCCAGTGGCAGCCTACCTCTGGATCGGAAAGGGAGGAGGGATCCTTTCTTGTCCTTCTTTGGCTGACCGCTGTTGGAAACAGAATGGTGGGTGCTCGTAGCTTTGCTGAGCCAGGACCTGCCTTGCAGTACAGAGCCTGCAACTGGGGCTTGTTCAGATCATGCATTTCCCCCTTCCTGTTTTTGCAGAAATGCAAGGGGGGGGGGGGGGTTGCAAAGCCTTGGTGCCCCCCACAGGCAGAAAGCAGGAGAGTGGAACCAGCAGTTAAGAGGGAGGTGCACCAACATTCTCTCTAAGCTGCGGAGGCTTGTGAACAAAAATTCTACTTTGTGAGCAACTGGCATTAAAGTTGTGAGCTACTGCATCAATTAGTTTGCTCTGGGGCCATTTTTCCTGAGCTGAGGCAAAAAGGTGTGAGCTGGAAGCTAAACATCTGTGAGCTCACACTAACTCAGCTTAGAAGGAGGTGGCCAAACTGTGGCTTAGAAGCCACATGTGGCTCTTTTACACATATTGGGTGGTTCTTAAAAACCCCACTGCCCTATTGGCCAGCTTGGAGAAGGCATTTCTCTCTTTAAATCACTTTGCTAAGCCAGCCAGCAGCTTGGAGGATGCCTGTAAAATTAAAGTTGCTTTATTTTCACCTCTCTCTCCCCTATCTATCTACCTTCCTCCCTCCCGGCTGTCAAGCATCTGATGTTCATGTCTTGCAGCTCTCAGACATCTGACATTTATTCTGTGCATCTCTTACATTAAGCAAGTTTGGCCAGCCCTGGTTCGAGGGATGGATTGGACCCTTTTGCTGTTTTCTGGGTCTTGTTTTAATCCTCAGAACGTGCAGCGCTCCTTACATGTTCATCTTCTCCCGCTTCTTCTTTTGGCTGCCACAGACTAGCACGCCTCTGGGATTTGGGCAGATACAGCTTTGGGCAGAGCTGAGAAAAGCTGTATCCATCTGAATTCTCTTCTGCTGCACTATCGCAAATATGCCCAGGGAGCCCCTGCCTGCAGTGACGTCCGTCCACATGGGCACTTGAAGCTGCATTATCCTGAATCAGACCTTTAAGGTCACTACTCTCTATACTTAGTCTAGGAGCAGCTCTCCAGGGTCTCAGGCTGAGGTCTTTCCCATCACCTCCTGCCTGGTCCTTTTAACTGGAGATGCTGAGGATTGAACCTGGGGCCTTCTGCATGCCAAGCGGACGCTCTACCACTGAGCTACAGCCCCACTCCATGGCTCTCCAGGGTCTCAGGCTGAGGTCTTTCCCATCCCTTCCTGCCTGGTCCTTTTAACTAGAGATACCGGGGATTGAACCTGGGACCTTCTGCATGCCAAGCAGATGCTCTTCCACTGAGCTACAGCCCCACTTTATGGCTCTCCAGGGTCTCAGGCTGAGGTCTTTCCCATCACCTCCTACCTGGTCCTTTTCACTGGAGATGCCGGGGATTGAACCTGGGACCTTCTGCATGCCAAGCAGAGGCTCTTCCACTGAGCCACAGCCCCACTCCATGGCTCTCCAGGGTCTCAGGCAGAGGTCTTTCCCATCACCTCCTACCTGGTCCTTTTCACTGGAGATGCCGGGGATTGAACCTGGGACCTTCTGCATGCCAAGCAGATGCTCTACCACTGAGCTACAGCTCCATTTCCTTGATCTCCAGGGTGTCAGGCTGAGATCTTTCCCATCACCTCCTGCCTGGTCCTTTTAACTGGAGATGGCAGGAATTGAACCTGGGACCTTCTGCATGCCAAGCAGAGGCTCTGCCACTTAGCCACAGCAGTTTCCACCTTTTTTGTTTGTCTATTTACTTTATTCATAGTGCCACCCTTCTCACCGTGACTCAAGGCAGATGGCAAACTATAAAAACCTAGTCGTGACGCAAGATGTTCTCAAAAGCCTTACACAACAAGTTAATAAAACAAAGTTGGAGTCCCCAGGCACCTTGAAAGAGCAATGACGTTTAATTCTGGGAATAAGCTTTCATGTGCAGGAACACTTCTTCAAATTCTTGTCTGAAGTGTGCCGGCACGCAAAAACTCTTTCATATACTCATTCCAAACACTTGCAAAGAAAAGTTTGCGTATAGCAGAGGTGGCCAAACTTGCTTAATATAAGAGCCACGCAGAATAGATGTGTTTGAGAGCCACAAGACACGAACATCAGATGTTTGAGAGCCCACAAGGAAGGAAGGAAGGAAGGAAGGAAGGAAGGAAGGAAGGAAGGAAAAGAGATGGGGGAGGGAGAGGTGGAAAGAAAGCATCTTTAACTTTAAATGCATTCTCCAAGTCACCATCCAACAGGGCAGTGGGGGCTTTGAGAGCCACACAATATGTGTGAATGAGCCACATCTGGCTCCTGAGCTACAGTTTGGCCACCCCTGATATATAGCTTCCTTTCGGGGTCCCTATTAACAATGTTACACAGCTTAACAGCTTCACATGATTCAGAATTCGGGTCTTATCCCTCTAGAGTTTTTCTGGAAGGAAACAATACCTTACCTGACGAAGGGGCACTGACTGAAACGCACTTCAAAATCCGGAAATCGCATAGTGGGGAATTATAATTTGAGGCTACTTGCCTGGAATTATATATTTGCTTTCCAAGAATATATATTCGTTTGAAGACAACAGTGAGCAACATTAAGAGACTGCTTGAGTTAAGAGACGGCTTGGTTGGAAGGACTTTATTGCATACAGAATTTGTATAACAAGGATTGTGCCGGCATTTGTTGAATATAGTTCTTTGTACATTATATATTTTTGTAGCGTCATTGAACGCAGTTGTTTGGGTTTGTTGCATTTGAGATATTTTTACTGTGCTCCCCCCTTTTGTTACTTTACATGTGGCTCCTGAGCCACGGTTTGGCCGCCCCTGGTATAAACTTTTATGTGCATGCACATAAAAGCTTATACCCAAAATGAAACTTAGAATCATAGAGTTGGAAGGGACCTCCAGGGTCATCCAGTCCAACCCCCTGCACAATGCAGGAAACTCACAAATACCTCCCCCTAAATTCACAGGATCCTCATTGCTGTCAGATGGCCTTCTAGCCTCTGTTTAAAAACCTCCAAGGAGGGAGAGCCCATCACCTCCCGAGGAAGCCTGTTCCACTGAGGAACTGCTCTAACGGTCAGGAAGTTCTTCCTAATGTTGAGCCGGAAACTCTTTTGATTTCATTTCAGCCCATTGGTTCTGGTCCTACCTTCTGGGGCTACAGAAAACAATTCCACCCCATCCTCTAGATGACTGCCCTTCAAATACTTGAAGATGGTGATCATAAGAACATAAGAACATAAGAGAAGCCATATTAGATCAGGCCAATGGCCCATCCAGTCCAACATTCTGTGTCACACAGCGGCCAAATATATATATATACACACACACATACACACTGTGGCTAATAGCCACTGATGGACCTCTGCTCCATATTTTTATCTAACCCCCTCTATCCTATCCTATCACCTCTCAGCCGCCTCCTCTCCAGGCTTAACATGCCCAGCTCCTTTAACCTTTCTTCATAGGACTTGGTCTCCAGACCCCTCACCATCTTCGTTGCCCTCCTCTGGACCTTTTCTAGCTTCTCTATATCCTTCTTAAAAGGTGGTGCCCAAAGCTGAACACAAGACTCCAGGTGAGGTCTTGTCAGAGCAGAGTAAAGCGATACCATCACTTCACGTGATCTGGACACTATACTCCTGTTGATGCAGCCCAAAATTGTATTTGCCCTTTTTGCCACCATATCACACTTGTTGGTTTTAAAGGCACCACCGGACTCAGACTTTGTTCTGCTGCTTCAGACCAACACAGTTACCCGCCTGGATCAGTTTCCCATAGTTTGTGGGAAGCCAGGGGAGTGGAAGCCCCCCTGACCTTCCTCAGACAGGCCGCTCCATCAGGTGGGGGCCACCACGGAAAAGGCCGCATGTACCAGCAGTTGAGGGGTTCAGACCCAGCAGGGGTTCCCTACTCTCGAGAGCCAGTTTGGTGTAGTGGTTAAGTGTGCAGACTCTTATCTGGGAGAAACGGGTTTGATTCCCCACTCCTCCACTTTCACCTGCTGGAATGGCCTTGGGTCAGCCATAGCTCTGGCAGAGGTTGTCCTTGAAAGGGCAGACTCTTATCTGGGAGAACCGGGTTTGATTCCCCACTCCTCCACTTGCAGCTGCTGGCATGGCCTTGGGTCAGCCATAGCTCTGGCAGAGGTTGTCCTTGAAAGGGCAGCTGCTGTGAGAGCCCTCTCCAGCCCCACCCACCTCACAGGGTGTCTGTTGTGGGGGAGGAAGGTAAAGGAGATTGTGAGCCGCTCTGAGACTCTTCGGAGTGGAGGGCGGGATATAAATCCAATATCTTCTTCTTCTTCTCCTCTGCTGGTAGCCCATTTCTTAAGTGATGGTTGCAGGGGAGTCGGGCAATGTGTGAAAGAGGAATTTGCATGGTGTGTGGCTGTGTGCGAAGACTGCATCGTGGCATGCGTCCCCAGCCTTTGACAGGGCGCATCATCCCGAACATGTAGAGACCTTCTCGCTGTGATCTCCTGAATATTCACACAAAGGCACCTGGCCTGTTCGTCATGCTTCACGGACCGTTTGCTGGAGGGGACCCAGCTGGTCTCCGAGAGCAAAGCGCATTTTATATTTTAATGAAGCTCTGCTTTATATTTTAACTTTTGTTTGCTCACAGGGCCCTGCTGATTTATGCTGAAGGTCTGGACTTCTGTGGGGGGGAGAAAGCCGCAAGCAGAATGAGAGTGAAATGTGACATGAAGGAGGTGTGGGGGGCGACAGATCTGGTCTGTGACTTTCCCTCTTAGGAGCATTGAGAATCCCCCATACCTGTCAGCATGGGCGCACAATTGCCTGCTTATACTCTGGATGAACTAGGGTTGCCAAGTCCGATTCAAGGAATATCTGGGGACTTTGGGGGTGGAGCCAGGAGCCTTTGGGGGTGGAGCCAGGAGCAAGGTTGTGACAAGCACAATTGAACTCCAAAAGGAGTTCTGGCCATCACATTGAAAGGGACCGCACACCTTTTAAAGGTCTTGTCTCCATTGGCAACAGTGGGGGCAACAGTGGGAGGGCTTCTAGTGTCCTGGCCTCACTCCTGATGGCGCCTGATTTTCTTGGCCGTTGTGTGACACAGAGTGTTGGACTGCATGGGCCACTGGCCTGATCCAACGTGGCTTCTCTTATGTTTTTATGTTAAGAAGATATTGGATTTATATCCTGTCTTCCACCCCGAATCTCAGAGTGCCTTACAATCTCCTTTATCTTCCTCCCCCACAACAGACACCCTGTGATGCGGCTGGGGCTGAGAGAGCTCTCCCAGAAGCTGCCCTTTCAAGGACAACTCTGCAAGAGCTATGGCTGCCCCAAGGCCATTCCAGCAGGTGCAAGTGGAGAAGTGGGAAATCAAACCCGGTTTTCCCAAATAAGAGTCCGCACACTTAACCACTACACCATACTGGCCACTACACCAAAGTAGGGAGGATCAGTTTATAGAAAGGCTAGGACGTGTGCAGATGAATGAACTCTAGATGGTTAGGCTGATGACGTTGCTGGGGGGCGATGCGGAACAGCCAAATTCTTGTTCAAATTGAACTTTGCATGGCATGAGAACATAAGAGAAGCCATGTTGGATCAGGCCAGTAGCCCATCCAGTTCAACATTCTGTGTCACACAGTGGTCAAAAAACCCAGGTGTCATCCGGAGGTCCATCAGTGGGGCCAGGACACCAGAAGCCCTCCCACTGTGCCCCCCTAAGCACCCAGAATACAGAGCATCACTGCCCCAGACAGAGAGTTCCAACGATAAGCTGTGGCTAATAGCCACTGATGGACCTCTGCTCCATATGCTTATCCAATCCCTCCTTGAAGTCATCTATGCTTGTAGCTGCCACCACCTCCTGTGGCAGTTAATTCCACGTGTTAATCACCCTTTGGGTGGCTAAACCTGTTAAGTGGTAAGAAAACCCAAAGCCATCGAGCGATCTGTTGTGTGGCAGGAAAGATCCACATTTCCCTTAATAAAATACTCTTGTCCTACTGCAGGCCCATGGCTGAAGTGCACGTGATCGGTCAGATTGTGGGAGCCAGCGGATTCCCCCGCAGCAGCCTCTTCTGCAAATGGGGGATCCACACAGGTGAGCGGAGCCTTACACTTTGTGGATCGGCGTACGAAAACGGTCACGAGCCGGCCAGATTCTGATGCCCTGGCCCTGGGGAAGGAGGGTGGGATCTCTTGGATGCGGTGGGGACCAGTTGGGAAGGATGGTTGCTCAGACAGCACCAGATCGCAGACCGAGCACCCCAGTGAAACGGGATCTCAGTCGGGAAGGCTGGGGACTTCCTTGCCAGGAGACGTTAAGTGTGCCGCTGCTGATCGCAGCGAGTCGACATGGGACTGAACGGAGCTTAGAAGAAGAAGAAGAAGATATTGGATTTATATCCCGCCCTCCACTCCAAAGAGTCTCAGAGCGGCTCACAATCTCCTTTACCTTCCTCCCCCACAACAGACACCCTGTGAGGTGGGTGGGGCTGGAGAGGGCTCTCACAGCAGCTGCCATTTCAAGGACAGCCTCTGCCGGAGCTATGGCTAACCCAAGGCCATGCTAGCCGGTGCAAGTGGAGGAGTGGGGAATCAAACCCGGTTCTCCCAGATAAGAGTCCGCACACTTAACCACCACACCAAACTGGCTCTCCTTAGCATTGAAGTAGGTGCTTTGCATGCAGCTAGTTTTTCCCAATTCTTCAGGAATGGGGCTACAAGGACCAGTGGTTGAATCCCATCTAAGGCTCTTTGTACGTTTGCACCCAGGACCTCTTCTTACTTAGAATCATAAAGTTGGAAGAGACCTCCAGAATCATCTAGTTCAGGGGTCCCCAACCCCCAGGCTGTGGACCGGTACTGGTCCGTGGCCTGTTAGCAACTGGGTCGTGAGTTGTATAATTATAATTGGGAAAAGTGCAGAAAAGGGCAACTAGAATGATTCAAGGGTTGGAACACTCCCTATGAAGAAAGGTTAAAACGCTTGGGGCTCTTTAGCTTGGAGAAACGTCGACTGCGGGGTGACATGAGAGAGGTTTGCAAGATTATGTCTGGGATGGAGAAAGTAGAGAAAGAAGTACTTTTCTCCCTTTCTCACAATACAAGAACTCGTGGGCATTCAAAGAAATTGAACGGATAAAGGGAAGTCCTTCTTCACCCAAAGGGTGAGTAACATGTGGAATTCACTGCCACAGGAGGTGGTGGCGGCTACAAGCATAGCCAGCTTCAAGAGGGGATTGGATAAAAATATGGAGCAGAGATCCATCAGTGGCTATTAGCCACAGTGTATATATGTATATATATGTGTGTGTGTGTGTGTGTGTATACACACACACACACACACACACATATTGGCCACTGTGTGACACAAGAGTGTTGGACTGGATGGGCCATTGGCCTGATCCAACATGGCTTCTCTTATGTTCTTATTTCATTATATATTGCAATGTAGTAATAAGAAGGAAGAGACATTGGAATTATATCCTGCCTTCCACTCCGAATTTGGTCCCTGGCCAATCCGGCCTGGAGAAAAATTGCTTCTTGACCCCAAAGCATTTCCCTGGTCATGTAAGAAAGGGCTATGAGAACTTAGCCCCAAGTTCTTTCCTCCTTCTACATCTCCCCCCTCCCACTCACTTCCATCCTCTTTCAGGTGGCGCCTGGAAGCTGCTCTCGGGGCTCCGGGAAGGGCAGACCCATGTTGACAACCCCCAGTTGGATGACGTGGCCTACTGGTCCCACCCCATCGACGTCCACTTTGCCACCAAAGGCTTGCAAGGTGAGGAGCACTGGCCCCCTTCTCTCCCACCACAAAACTGACCTTTCTGGACTTCTTGCCTTTCCAGCATGGCCAATGGCTGGGGCTGATGGGAGTTGTAGGCAAAAAAACATCTGGAGAGCTACCATTGGCCACCCCTGAGAGTATAGAGCAAACTTCGAATCATGGAAGGGACCTGCAGGGTCATCTAGTCCACAATGCAGGAAACTCACAAATACTTCCCGCTGAATTCACAGGATCTTCATGGCTGTCAGATGGCCGTCTAGCCTCTGTTGAAAAACCTCCAAGGAAGGAGAGCCCACCACCTCCCAAGGAGGAAGCCTGTTCCACTGAGGCACCGCTCTAACGGTCAGGAAGTTCTTCCTAATGTTGAGCTGGAAACTCTTTTGATTTCATTTCAACCTATTAGTTCTGGTCCTACCTTCTGGGGCCACAGAAAACAATTCCACACCCTCCTCTATATGACAGCCCTTCAAGTCCTTGAAGATGGTGATCATATCACATCTCAGCTGCCTCCTCTCCAGGTTAAACATCCCCATCTCCTTCAACCTTTCTTCATAGGACTTGGTCTCCAGACCCCTCACCATCTTCGTCACCCTCTTCTGGACCCGTTATTTATTTATGTACACAGTATTTACATATTTACACAGTAGTTCACCACTTTAATGCCAGTAGCTCACACAGTAAAATCTTTGCTCACAGCTTAGAGGGATGATTGGTGGTGGTGGGGCATGGAAACCCCACATTGTTGGGAGCCAGTGGTGTATCCTGGCAGCGGGAATGGCTTTCCCTACTCTTACGAGAGCCAGTTCGGTGTAGTGTTTAAGTGCGCGGACTCCTGTGTGGGAGAACCGGGTTTGATTCCCCATTCCTCCACTTGCAGCTGCTGGAATGGCCTTGGGTCAGCCATAGCTCTGGCAGAGGTTGTCCTTGAAAGGGCAGACTCTTATCTGGGAGAACCAGGTTTGATTCCCCACTTCTCCACTTGCAGCTGCTGGAATGACCTTAGGTAAGCCATAGCTCTGGCAGAGGTTGTCCTTGAAAGGGCAGCTTCTGTCCGAGCTCTCTGAGCCCCACTCAGTTTGATGTAGTGGCTAAGTGCGTGGACTCCTATGTGGGAGAACCAGGTTTGATTCCCCACCTCTCCACTTGCAGCTGTTGGAATGACTTTGGGTCAGCCATAGCTCTCGCAGAGATTGTCCTTGAAAGGGCAGCTTCTGTCCGAGCTCTCTCAGACCCACTCAGTTTGATGTAGTGGCTAAGTGCACGGACTCCTATGTGGGAGAACCAGGTTTGATTCCCCACCTCTCCACTTGCAGCTGTTGGAATGACTTTGGGTCAGCCATAGCTCTCGCAGAGGTTGTCCTTGAAAGGGCAGCTTCTGGGAGAGCTCTCTCAGCCCCACCCACTTCACAAGGTATCTGTTGTGGGGAGGGGGGAAAGGTAAAGGAGATCTGAGCCACTTTGAGACTCTGAGATTCAGAGTGGAGGACGGGATATAGATAAAATTTCTTCTCCTTCTTTTCTCCTTCACCTTCTCCTTCTTCTTCCTGGACTCCAGGTCTTGGAGATAGAATACATTTTGGATTCTGTTTCCTCCTTTCCCCCCCACCCAACGTAATTGGCTGTGTCTAAGGAAATGAATCTACATTTGTTGTACACTCCATCAGACAAAGAGCTTTGCCCCAGGGGATTAATTGCCAGACACGATTGCCTTTGGGCCCAGCTAAGCGTCCGTTTCTTTTCCAGCATTGCTTCAACTAAGCCGAGACTCAGCTGAAGGGGGTGGGGAGAGGGAGGAGGGGGTAGGCCGATGTGAGGTGGGGGGGAGCTGCTGAAAATCTCCTGCGGCCTCTCTTTCTTTCTTTCTTCCTTCCTTCCCGTCTGACGAGCCACGACATTGAATAAATTCTGCCTTCCCGCTCCTCTTTATTGCCGGGATGAAAGCGTTCAAGTGAGAGAAGGGAAGCAAAGAAGCACCATAACCTTTGCTAATGATGAAGAAGTGGCTGCCGGATCAGAGAGGGGAGAGGGTGGGGGGAGCAGGCTGGGGCCGGAAGGGCCAGACGTCAGAGGGAGGAAGAGGGGGGAAGGATTTGGGGAACAGGATCAGGGCTGAGTGCCAAAAATTATGTCGTGTGAGAGATTTTTTTTGGCGGGGGGTATTTTGTATATTAAGAGCCCCATGGCGCAGAGTGGTGAAGCTGCAGTCCTAAGCTCTGCTCACGACCTGAGTTCGAGCCCCGGCGGAAGCTGGGTTTTCAGGTAGCCGGCTCGAGGTTGACTCAGCCTTCCATCCTTCTGAGGTCAGTAAAATGAGTCCCCAGCTTGCTGGGGGAAAAGTGCTGATGGCTGGGGAAGGCGATGGCAAACCACCCCGTCAAAAGTCTGCCGTGAAAATGTCGTGATGCAATATCACTCCAGAGTCAGAAATGACTGGTGCTTGCGCAAGGGACTAGATAGAAGATATTGGATTTATATCCCGCCCTCCACTCCGAAGAGTCTCAGAGCGGCTCACAATCTCCTTTACCTCCCCACCCCCCCACAACAAACACCCTGTGAGGTGGGTGGGGCTGGAGAGGGCTCTCACCGCAGCTGCTCTTTCAAGGACAACCTCTGCCAGAGCTCTGGCTGACCCAAGGCCATTCCAGCAGGTGCAAGTGGAGGAGTGGGGAATCAAACCCGGTTCTCCCAGATAAGAGTCTGCCCTTTCAAGGACAACCTCTGCCAGAGCTCTGGCTGACCCAAGGCCATTCCAGCAGGTGCAAGTGGAGGAGTGGAGAATCAAACCCGGTTCTCCCAGATAAGAGTTCGCACACTTAACCACTACACCAAACTGGCTCTCCACACCAAACTGGCTCTCTTGACTACCTTGACCTTTTTTATTTTGCATATTAGAGGGGTGGCTGAGTACATCCCGCCCCTGCCTTCCGACTGGGTATTTCAAGGACAGTCTTCCATCCAAGTACTAACCGCGGTCGACTCTGCTTAGCCTCCGAGATCTGATGAGATCGGGCTTGCCTGGTCTATCCAGGTCAGGGCTTACGTAGTGTGTTTTAATTACTTCAACCACTGCACATGCCTTCTTGTTTCATTAGTGCTCCCAATGGCCCTGCAGGGCAAGCCGCTGTGGTTGTCCCCTCTTATCACCGAGGCTGGGAATGGCGGGATCCAAGACTTCTCTGGCTGTCGTCATAACAGCCCACGGTGCAGGGCTCTCGTAAGACAAAAAGCACTGAGTGCTTGGGAAAGCTCGCCAATCATAAGAACAGAAGAGAAGCCATGTTGGATCAGGCCAATGGCCCATCCAGTCCAACACTCTGTGTCACACAGTGGCCAAAAAAAACCCAAGTGCCGTCAGGAGGTCCGTCAGTGGGGCCAGGACACTAGAAGCCCTCCCACTGCGCCCCCCACCCCAAGCACCAGGAATACAGAGCATCACTGCTCCAGACAGAGAGTTCCAACAATACACAGCGGCTAATAGCCACTGATGGACCTCTGCTTCATATTTTTATCCAATCCCCTCTTGAACCTGTCTATGTTTGCAGCCGCCGCCACCTCCTGTGGCAGTGAATTCCACGTGTTAATCACTCTTCGGGTGAGTAAGTACTTCCTTTATATCCGTTCTAACCTGACAGCAATTTCATTGAGTGCCCGCGAGTTCTCGTATTGCGAGAAAGGGAGAAAAGTACTTCTTTCTCTACCTTCTCTATCCCATGCACAATCTTGCAAACCTCTCTCCTGTCTCCCGCAGTCGACGTTTCTCCAAGCTAAAGAGCCCCAAGCGTTTTAGCCTCTCTTCATAGGGATAGTGTGCCAACCCTTTAATCCAGGGGTGTCAAAATGATTTGTTATGAGGGCCGAATCGGATATAAATGAGACCTTGTTGGGCCGGTCCATGTCAAGCTGGGCAATGTGTGTACCTATTTAAGATTAGGTAGCGGAGATAGCAACTTTATAAAGGACACAGACAAACACAATTAAATGTTTTTTTAAAAAAAAGAAAGGAAAGGTCCCCTGTGCGAGCACCAGTCATTTCTGACTCGGGGGTGACGTTGCTTTCACAATGTTTTCACGGCAGACTTTTTACGGGGTGGTTTGCCATTGCCTTCCCCAGTCCTCTACGCTTTCCCTCCAGCAAACTGGGTACTCATTTTAACGACCTCGGAAGGATGGAAGGCTGAGTCAACCTTGAGCCGGCTACTTGAAAACCCAGCTTCCACCGGGGATTGAACTCAGGTTGTGAGGAGAGCTTAGGACTGCAGTACTGCAGCTTTAACACTCTGCGCCATGGGCAGAGTTTTTTTTTTTTAACTCTTTAAAAACAAAACCCTTAAAACATGCTTACAATGTTAGCACTCCTTGGTCTGAAAGGTGCTTTCTTTGTATTCCTCCCATGGGATCCAGGGAACTGGGCAAAGGAAGCTCTGGCTTTTTCCTTCCTTCCCCAGGGGACCAGGAGGGGGAAGGAAGAGAGACTTGGCTCAGTACCTCTGCTGTGTGATCGAGAGAGCCTGGAAAAACAAGTACTGCCTTCCCCCCTTGCTCGGGGACCTGATAGGAAGCTCTGGGCAAAGGAAGCTCTGGCTCTTTCCTTCCTTCCCCAGGGGACCAGGAGGGGGAAGGAAGAGAGACTTGGCTCAGTACCTCTGCTGTGTGATCGAGAGAGCCTGGAAAAACAAGTACTGCCTTCCCCCCTTGCTTGGGGACCTGATAGGAGCCATCTGGGGGCCTGATTCGGCCCCTGGGCTGCATGCTTGACACCCCTGCTTTAATCATCCCAGCGGCCCTTTTCTGCCCTTTCCCCAGTGCTCTGCTGTCTATAACTGCTCTGAGTGTCGCTCTCTCTTTCCCTCCCCGCGGCAGGCTGGCCCAAGCTCCACCTCCAGGTGTGGCACCAGGACTCCTTCGGGCGCTGCGAGCTCTACGGCTACGGCTTCTGCCACGTGCCCTCCAGCCCCGGCTCCCACCGGCTGGACTGCGTGACCTGGCGGCCCCTGGGCTCCTGGCAGGAGCAGCTCTCCCAGCGCTTCGTGGGGGGCGGGCCCCAGCTCCTCAACAGCGACCTCATCTACACGGGGGCCGACCGCTACCGCCTGCAGACCTGCGCCATGGGCACCGTCCACCTCCAGCTGGCCGTTCTCCTGCGGAACTTTGACCGCTACGGCGTCGAGGCCTGAGCCCTGCCGTGCCTTGTCGGGGCGGAACTCCGGCTCTCCTCTTTGGCCCTGTCGACGCCCTGTGCCTCCTACTCCAAGGGCGTGGGGGCGGGGTCTAACGTACGGCTCTTTGTCAGAGAGCTCCAGAACTCCTGGGTTCTCTTCTCAGTGGCGTGAGCCACAAATGTTGCATCCGCAGGTGTCCCCCCACGGCCCCCCCCCCCGTGTGCCTTTTGGGAACGAAACAAATTTGTTCTGGGTGGGTTTGCAGTTTCCCGGAGCACGGTTTGGCTGGATATCCGGCTGCAAGAAGCAGAAAGCAATTTTGTGGTCTTTTCGCCGCCCTTTTGTGGCTCCCGTCCTCTGCTCTGCAGAGTTGCCCCTAAAAAAAATAACTGTTCTGTATGTGCATTAAATGTGCTTTCCCCACCCCCAAAGGCTTCTGTGTGGTGCTTGTGGAGAAGAGGGGATCCTAGTTGAAGCCTACCCAACTCCTGAACGCTTTCTGTTTGGGCCCAGAAAGCAGTTGTAGGCAATTGGATTAATCCAGCCTGTTGCCATGGTCACCAGCAGCGAGCGAGGATTGCCATCTGCCGACTAGGCAGAAAAGCTTTAGAACGGGATGGCCAAACTGTGACTCGGGAGCCACATGTGGCTCTTTTGTACATATTGTGTGGCTCTTGAAGCCCCTGCCAGCGAGCTTGGAGAAGGCATTTGTCTTTTTAAATCTCTTCTTCAAGTCACTGGTAGTGGCTTGGAGAACGCATTTAAAGTTGCTTTCTTTCCACCTCCATCTCCCCCTATTTGCCTTCCTTCCTTCCCTCCTTCCTTCCTTCCAGCTCTCAAACATCTGACATTCATGTCTTGTGGCTCTCAGACATCTGACATTTGTGACTTGTGGCTCTCAGACATCTGACATTCGTGTCTTGTGGCTCTCAGACATCTGACATTCATGTCTTGTGGCTCTCAGACATCTGACATTCGTGTCTTGTGGCTCTCAGACATCTGACATTCGTGACTTGTGGCTCTCAGACATCTGACATTCGTGTCTTGTGGATCTCAAACACCTGACATTCGTGTCTTTCAGCTCTCAGACGTCTGACGTTTATTCCGTATGACTCTTATCTTAAGCAATTTTGGCCACCCCCGCTTTAAAAAAAGCTGGGGGTCACCCAGGAGTTAAATGAGGCGAGTGGGCTTGCAGCCAAGTTCCGTGGGCCAGGCATTTTTGCGGAACTTGAGGGGGCTGACGGTTTTGTGCAAAAATGCCCGCCTGCTGAGAAATGGGATGTGTTTCCCTCCCGCTTTTGTTCCGGTTCTCTGCTGGATACCTGGCTGCAAAAAACCTCCAGAAAGCTCAACCGAAAAGGAAAGATTAAACCCACCTGCACATGGGCGGTTGGGAGTAGGAGTTCGTTGAAGATTTCCCGCCACTGCCAGATCGCAACCTCCGGTCATTTCCCGGCTTACCTGTGGGGCAGTCTGTTCCCGAGGCGGGGGAATCACAGTTTGGAATGTAATTCCCAGAGCTGTACATTCCTCACAAGATTCTCTTCTGCTACGTCTGCTCCCAGTCTGATTCACCAGAAGTTCCTGAACTCATGTCCTCTCTTTCCTGAACTCATGTCCTCTCTTTCCTGAACTCATGTCCTCTCTTTCTCTCTCTACTATGGCTGCCA